>NC_051281.1:5479888-5807031 GCF_015220745.1 Sebastes umbrosus
CTGTGGTTCTCGTGTTAAGAGTCGGCGTTGCCAACTCCCTGTTGTTTTGTGTTTGTTGTGTGAATACAGCAGCTCAAAGGGACCGGACTACCAAACATGAACTAACAAAGAATTTACAGCATCAACTCCACTTAGGAGAAGCCTGTTTCAGTGACATCAACCTGGAGGAGAGTCCAATTAAAGAGAATCTCAAATCATTTTAGTAGCAAGTGTGTGGTGGCAGAGAATGCAACTCCAAATAGGGGATGTTTGAACACAGCGAGTCGTGTCTTTAAAGACACGGTGAAATAAAATAAACATTTTCCTGTGTCCCTGTAGTCGGTAGTGTATGTGGGATCTCAGTTGAAACAACAGTCCTTAGAGTCCTCTACAGCTCTGCTCTCGCTCTGTATTTTTGAAGCTACACAAACTTTTGAGTGATCTCATCAAATCTGAAGAATTTGATCAAATCCCTGTCATAACTATACCCCGCTGACATATTCAGTTTACCCTTTCATTACCCAGATTACCATTCAATGCTATGTTGTCGTAGAGATACTTGTCATTCGGCCAGTATTATAACATTTTTAACTTTAAGTTTATTTTACTGTTAAGTTTCTCTATTTCCTTTGTCTTTTCAGGAATATTGAGCATCATTGCCTCCAGATTTGATACTATCACGATACTTTGGTGCTGATTGGTTATGTATTGCAATTTTTAAGTATTGCAATTCTACAAGTATTACGATTTGATCTTATGATTTATTTTTTGTTTACTTTTTAACACTAGACCATGGGAAAAAGTTCAATCATACACTTCTAGGGACTTTTACTTTGGAAAATCTCTAAATTCACACAGTCAAATGTTTGATTTTCAGCATGCATGTAGTCAGAGATGTCCTGAAGTCAAATATATCAGGCATTATTTATTACAATTTTTCGAGCAACTCAAAAATCAAAGAATAAAGTAATTTCCCTCACAAATTAGTGGTATTTTCTTTTTTAATTTATAAGTGACATGTAATGTTTTATACTTCTGGTGAATATAATCCAATCAAACTTCTCCAAGTCTGTCTCTAGCTCTCCCGTCAGCTTCGTTCTCTTTATACATCCATTGTCAGCTCCATCGGGGCCGTTTGAATGTCAGTATATGGGTGCTCTACAGTTGTAGCGTTGGACGATTTGACCACGGAGATGAGAGAGACGGCCGGCTTGACAGCACGTTACCACAATAACCTTTAACCTGTTACAGTATACTGTATAATGCCACTATATTCATACAGTTACGCCAGTGATTTCCGCAGATATTTACATTTTTACAGTATAACAGCTGTCGTCTTACCTTTTTTAGAGTTGACTGGTCATATATAGTTTGATATGAGACTTTACCTTTAAATGGTCTCAACTTCAATCAAATCTCTTCATAGGAGGATAAAAAAAAATCTAAATGAAGATTAGAGATAAAGACAAAAAGCTCATGATGATGATCATTCCCCACATGGGTATTGAAGGAGCTTTGTTGACGGCACAGCAGGCTGTTATTGAGCTATTCCATCGCAGCAATTACTGGCTGAGTTTAAATAGATGAATAAATAAGTCGCACGGAGCCAGTCCACGGGACTTAAGCAGTCAAAGCAGGGAGTATAAAGAACGAATCATGGACAGACTGCGCAATAACACTCGTATATCAGCCTGGCCTGGCCTCCACCAGACAACGGCATGATGAATCCTCTAGGAATGATGAGTAGGGCGATTTCCATAATGTCCTTCAGGGTGCTTTATCACCTGGATATACATATAGGTTGACAGGCTGGAATGGGAGGTTTTCCATTACCGGGCGATGCTTCACGGCTCATTGGGTCCTATTTGCTTGTATAAGATACTTGTGGAAGAAAGTCCGACTGCAGATTACAGTCGGCACTCTTTAGGACTTTTCTCCTCCTCTGAGCTTCACGCACAATCCTGGAAATAACTTATTAAGGATCTGCCCGAATCCAATTACCATAAACACACACAGCTTGTCCCTCAATTGAGCGCACAGTGCACCATATGTCCGTGTGCCTCGTGTGTTTGTACGCTTATGAACTGGCAAGATGTGCTCTGCATGCATATATGTGTGTGTGTGTGTGTGTGTGTGTGTGTGATATTAGAAACCCTACCACCTGTTCAGAGCGAGGTTTTCCCCAGAGGTAGACGCTGAGCGACACAATGCCAGGGCAGATTAACGCTGGCACAGGCAGAGATTGAGCCGGAGAGGGTGAGAGACGGACAGAGAGAGAGCGAGAGCGAGAGAGAGAGAATAACAGTAGGAGAAAAGGGGCAGTATGACCTTATTTTCAAGAGAGGGTTCAAATTCCTTTATTTAAAACCCAACTTTCCTTCTCTTCTTCTGGGTTTTCAAAGTGATTCTTCCATGTTTCATCATCTCTTTCTCTTCCTCCCTAATCTTTTGATGCTCCTCCATCCTTTTTTTCCTCTCCTTGCTTCTCCATCTCTCATCCCGTCGTATCATTTCTTTCTTCTCCGAGTTCTCCCTCTTCCAACTCCTATAATTGAATTACCCATCATGCTGATCCGTGCACAGCGGCATGAAACCCTAAACCCTTCACTTTCTCTATCCCTCGCTCCCCATCTGCCTTTCCGAGCTCACTTTACCCCAGTGTAGTCTTCTTAGTTTCTCACTCACACATCATTCCTCTCCTTTCTCTTCTCAGTCTTTTTGTTATATGTCCTCTTCCCGGGAGTGTATGAGCGAGAGTGTGTCCACATTTTTCACACCAGATACTTTCAAAAATGGTCTTCAGAGTGAATAAATCTTAAAAGTCTGGCAGCAACAGTATTTCTCACTTTGCTGTCTGGAAACTCGAAAAGCAACACATTCTCACTCCCAACTCGTCAAATACCACCGCTTGGTCAGTTCACGTCGGCATCGGAGACCGACGCATGGTGTACCCCTTCCCCCTGCGTTACTTTTGGATGGACCAGGGACGGCGTGTCAAGATGCGCTTGTTACATGCATAGTGTCCTTTCAAAATAAACTTCCGTTTTGACAGGAAGTTATGTTTATGCAACAAAACCACTTAGTTAGGGTTAGGAAACGGTCGTGGCTGACGTTAACTTCACTGACTAACGACTCACAGGATTGATGATACAAATGAGTCGCATGACTAGCAACTGACTAACGACTCACAGAACCAGCGATACTAACGAGTCACGTGATTACCGACTCACGTGACTCACAGGATTGAGGATACTAACGAGTCACGTGACTTAGCGAGTGACTAACTACTCACGTGACTAGCGACTGCCAAACAACTCAGGTGACTCACAGGACTAACGATACTAACGAGTCACATGACTCACAGGACTAACGATACTAACGAGTCATGTGACTCACAGGACTAACCGTACAAATAAGTCAGGTGACTCACAGGACTAACCGGGTTAACGAGTCACGTGACTCACAGGACTAACGATACTAACGAGTCACGTGACTCACAGGACTAACCGTACTAACGCATCACATGACTCACAGGATTGATGATACTAACTACTCACGTGACTAACGTCTGCCTAACCACTCACGGGACTACCGATACTAACGAGTCATGTGACTAATGACTGACTGACAAAATAAGTCAATGATTACTTGTTTCACACACAGTCCTGTGTTTACCTGCCGCACTAAGCGGACTGTCACTTGCTCTGACCATTGAATAACGCCGCGGGTGGGTTAACATTGGAGTTAGTTGAAAGCCGGGCGCGTCACACACAGTCGCTAAAGGGTGCCTCTGTGCGTCGGTGTCCGATGCCGAGGGGCGCTTACGAAGCGGCTGTGTTTGACGACTTGGGAGTGAGTTGGAAAAACTAAATGAGAACCACTAAATTGTGATTTATTAAAAGCAGACTATCTGGCCCTCTCCGGACCAGATGTTGGCTCTGATGTTAATAATGAGTGAAGAATAATGAGATTTACCTGTTTTTCCTATCGTCAGGCATTTTCTTTGTGGATAAAGATCTTTATAAAAACAACCTGAAAACACGAATGTGGGCGCACGTCGTGTTCACACAAAAACTACATTTTCAACACGAGCTGTTGTAAGTGTGGACGTAGTCTGAGTGAGGGACGGAGACAAAGAGCACTCCAACTCGCATAAATGCCCTCATGGCCACAATGCTTTTAGTACATTTCAGCGGCATGTAATAATTCTATGTTGCTGTACAGATCAGCAGGACAACCCAACAAACCCAACAACCCAGAACTTGGGCTTGATTTTGAATGCAGCACATGAAGTACATGTATGCTGTTCACGTAATCCTTCCTCTTTCCCTTCCCATGTGTTCCATCCATACTGAATATTTAATCCTCTGGGTTGTATGTGTTGTTATATTCTCTTTATTTACTGACTTCTCTCTCTCCTCTTTGTGTTTCCTGTATGTTTTATTCTAGTGTCTATGTTATGTTGAAACACAGCTAATGGAGCATTAGTCCAATTATATCACTGAAGACGTGCTTGCATCAGCTGATTTGCTATTTATGCTGCATTCATGCTTCTGCATCAGTGTCTCATCAGTGATGCATTAGCTGATTAGCAGCTGACTGGTAATGTCCCATCATATTCATACAGGTGTACAGAGGAGCCTTTATAACCTATAATGTTTATGTATATTCACAGCTGTCTTGTGCTGAATTGTGTTTGCTATAATTCATGTCCTTCATGATATCAGAGGTGTGGACTCAAGTCGCATGTCTTGGACTTGAGTCAGATTCGAGTCACAAATTTGATGACTTTAGACTCGACTAGACAAAATAAGCATCGGAGATGTTGGATTTATTTACTTTTTGAGAGATCCTTTCTTGATTTGTGCAGGAGGAGGATTTACTCGTAGGGGAGAAAACTGAACTGAGCAAACTGATTTTCTATCTTGTTGTTAATCGCTGAATCCCCAAATAGTGGTGTGTTTTTTTTTTGTCGAACTCTGGACTCTTTACTTTTGGTAAATATTATTGGGACTTGCATTTGATTATCTTACACTTAATTCCCCAAATCCAGTTTGTTTGAACCAATCTGACAACATCCAGTCAAGTTGCAGGAGAAAACCATGAAGAACTCACGTTACGTTACTGAGCGTCAGTTGGCGCCATTTACTCTGTTGTTAAAATTGCATTACATTTGGTGAAGAGCGCATTATGTCTTGTTTAGGACTCGAAACTCAAAGTTTAGGACTTGAAACTCAAAGTTTAGGACTTGGGACTTGCAAAACACTGACTTGGTCCCACCTCTGCTTGTTATTAAGAGAGAACAGACCTCACGTGTAAATTCCTCTCTTTGGCTTCATTTTAAAGTATCAAACCTTTTTATCCTGTGCTGTAATAATCACAACATTTTTTACTTGAACTTGTGCTTAATGTGTCTTTTTTGAAGGACAAAGCCAAGGCCAGGTTATTTCAGTGTTGAGTATAATGGTGTTCAAGAGGCTGCAGCTCACTCCATCACAATGGAAAAGTTGCACATCAGAAAAATATGAAGCATAAAAACGGAACATTAATAATTTAATTTGTGAATTCTCAGCAATAAAATTACCTAAATATATAATTTTGCATATATTACAGTATGAATTGCACAGTCTGAGAGGACATGGCTGAGTAGTGGATTGAATGAACCATGGCAGCCCTCCTGACCAAAGCACCCGGCTGGAGAAAGGAACATTTTTGTAAACCAGGCTGAGCAAGAATGTCTTGGGGAAGGAAAGAAGTGAAGTTAATTATTCAGCTTACACAACAAGCTCCTTTGTTAATATTTAACTGCTGCAATTACTGCATGAAAGATGGAAGCCAATATGATTTGATATGGATCAACTTGTCACCTCATATTCTGAGAGCGGTATCTGCTGGCAGGACAAGAATTCCAGCCCGTTCGCACGAAAAGCCGTATAAATGCCACGATAACGTGCAAGGCGTTTAGCGTGCAATAAATACGCCTTTCTTGATTTCCGCGTGTCTTTTGTACACCATGTATCCTGTACTGACTGCAATGTAAACGCATCTGCCTTAAAATGCTACGATCAGAGTTAATGACGTAGTATAGAAAGCGAGAAAGACCACTTATGGTGGGCGGGTGAGGAGGTGGATGGGTCCAACAAACACAGGACTTTGAACCATGTGACCAGTGTTGGAGACCGTTGTTTACCGTTTTTTTTTGTTTTGTAAGTTACGTTAGTGACGTTTGTCACGTGACGATTGTCAAGTGTTTGTTGTTGACATTTGAGACGTGTTTTCTGTAGTTGTTTCTATACGTGTTTTACTTAGTTTGCTTAATTATTTGAAGCCCAAACACGATGTTTTCCCTTACCCTAACTAAATGGTTTTCTTGCCTAAACTGCTGACGTTTGTGTACAAATGACTCGGGGAAAAGCGGCGTACAAATGACACGCGAAAAACGCTGAAATGCATACTCATGACGCGGAACATCTCGGTAATGTCATGGTATTTATACCCCTTCCTGTGAGACCGGGTTGAGAATTCAATTCACCCGTAAATAGAGGGAATCATTTATAGGGAATGCAGTAGGAGCACTGGAGGTAAATGAGACTCCTCCCTCTTTAATCTCTCTTCTTCCTCCTCCTCCTCTCCTCTGCTCTATCTACCACTCTTTCCAACCTGTTAGCAGACAAAAGCAGTTTTTCAGCAGCAAAAAAAAAGCAGTAAATTGCAGCAGAGAGTCGTCGTTCTTGACCTGCTCATCTGTGTGTTCTCGTGGCTGCGACTGAAACCCCAAATTGTTCCTAATGATCAGGCCGACGCTTTGCATGGCAGCTCTGTGAGAGTGTGCGTGGGTGAATGAGAGGCTGTGTAAAGAGCTTTGTCCTACTCAGGTTGAAAAATGGACCATCTATAAAACGTTATATGTGGTCCATTTACCGTTTAGTGTTGGGAGGCCTCTGGACTTTGTTTCTCTTTTTCTTTTTTTCACATAAACACACATACCGGTACAGACATACACACACGGTCCAGTGGCATTGATGGATATTTGTTCTTTTCATGTTGTACCTGATTCTGAGGGACAGACTGTCTGTAGGGGAATGATAAGGGCAGTTTCTCTCTCCATTTATAAAGATCAGCCGATGGTGAAGAATGTCAGCTTCAGGTAACAAAAGGTGATGCTATAAATAGGAGAGGAGAGGAGAATAGGACTATTAGAGCAGCACTGTACTTTGTTAAACTTGTATTTCAGCTCGGTCGCACTAAATGGTGTATGACTGACGTGGTAATTACAAGTCATTTCGCGTGCAATAAGAACGCCTTTCTATCTTTTGGCGTGTCATTTGTACGCCACGCTCAGAGCTAGTGACGTAGAATAAAAACGTGAGAAAGACTGCTTATGGCAGACGAGAGGAGAGGTGGTGGATGGGTCCAACAAACACAGGACAGTCAACCTAGAGACTGGTGTTCATGTTCGACGTTCTTGATGTGTTTTTTGTGCTTCTGTTGCATTGTTTTCGTAGTTATTTTAAGCCCAACCATGATCTTAAACCTAAGTGAGTGGTTTTGTTGCCTAAACCTAACTGTAGTCGTTACCGTAGTTTTGTTGCGTAAAGTAAAATTGACACACAAAAGAGGCGTACAAATGACACGCGACAAGGCCAAAATGCCCTCCCATGAGAACGGGTTGTTTATCTTATGTATAAAAAGGCAGTCACTCTATGATGGAAACAGTGTTAAGGGTCCTTAAGGGTCAAGTAAATGTACCTAAACTGAGAATAATAAACATTGTGATAAGCCATTGTGTGAACCTATAAGGTTCAAATACAATTTTGCACAAAATGGAGACCTGTAGTTATCTACGGTCCCATTCGGACTGGATTTATGGGGTGATTTTAACATCACCTCCGCTGGTCAGTGATTTTAAGTGGGTAATGTGGGTAATTTTTCACGCCCAGCTCAGCAATGATTACAGCTGCAATTAACTCCTGTCTTTCTGTGAACTCGTTGTTCCTCTGGGAATATAAATCCTGTCTGAAGCGACGTCCTTGGGTTTCAAAGTGGATCTTCAGAGTCTTTTTTTTAACAGATTATTGTGAAATTTGACTTTTGTGTAAAAATGTAGGTAGTCACAAATGTTGACATATAAGCCTAAGGGGAGGCTTTAACAATCAACTTCCACATCCTTTTATCCATTTGGCCGGAAGAGATGAGGAGGAATTATTCTGTGAGGTCAGTGAAGGTAGTTTAGAGTCACAGGGGAGCACAGTGACACAGAAACACATAATGAAGAGAGCGGTGAAGAAAGTAAACTAATGGAGAACACTGGGGGAGGTCAAAGAGAACGTACAAACATTAAGTGGACCCCACCACCACCTGCAGAAGTTGTTGGAAGACTTGCCGGGCGTGTCAGCTGCAAGGAAGATGATTATCCAGGTGTTGTGGACAGCTCAGTGTTACAGTAGCAAGATAAAGGACTTGGTGGTGGACTTTAAGCTAAGTTCACACAACGTGACTGTCAAAGTCATCAGATCGCTTTACTGATCACACTACACAACTTGCCGTTTTGTAATCAGGAGTCTCTAGGTCATTGTTTTGCACACTACATGACTGACCGATGACAGGGGGTCACACACTACAGGATCTTTCACCAGGAGGAATCCTCAATGAGATCTCCAAACTATGTTTTGTCACAAAAACACGCAAGAAATACACAGTAAATGACGTGATACCATGCGTGAGATTCAACTGATGTTGTTGTTGACAAAATAGCCTGTTTCCACCAGTTTCCACCCTCTTTTTCACTATTTATTCCTCTAGGTGCAACAACAACTTTGCTCCATGTTGCAACACATACAGTAAGTTCCTGTTGTTACAGGCGACCCCTCCTCCCCCAAGTTTCCCCTCAACCTGTGTCTTGTGCGCTCGTTGGCTGTAGCTCTTGGCCGGAGTCCCCGACAGGTCCAGATATTTGGCATGCCAGATATCTGGAATGTGTCTGCGAGGCTTCGGCGAGCGTCGGTGACCTTCTCGGCGAGAGTCTTTGTGCAGTTCAGCCAACGCCGATTTGCCTCTGATCTGGGGCTTTTGTCAGGGAGGTCCATAAACTGTCAGCAAGTTGAAAATCAGAGGCTTAAGTCGTGTAGTGCGAACTAGGCATTAGTTCAAAGAAGAGTCCCCTGTCCTCTGTTTCCGTCAAAACTTCAGAAGTAGAGGTGGTCGAAGACTAGAAAGTACCTGTGATGTACTGCACTGTACAGCTTCATGCTGCGAATGTTCTATCATCTACTGTTGTCCAGTGTTTTATTCTGCACTGTGGTGTGCAGCTGCACCAACAGGATCCACAAACTCAATCAGGAAGGCTCCGTCCTGAGGTGGACCTCTGGTGGAGGAGGCAAAGAGAAGGATGCTGCTCAAGCTGAGAATACCTCGAACCTCTTTCATGCTATTGTGGATGAAAGTGAAACTGATTAAAGTCTGTTTACAGGTCTTAGGGAGTGCTGCGGTAAATGTGAAAAAAGTTGCATAAAATGTTTTGTGTCTGCACAAAATCAGATAAATTGCATCAAGCGATGTCACGTGAGTCAGCGTCAGGTGTGGCTGAAGACTGCAAGTTTGAAAATGAAACAAATCTGGAGGTGTGGAGTTGGACAGAAGTCCAGATCTCTGTAGCCTCCTCCTCATCGCCGCTGCAGGCTTAGAAGTGCCAGGCTAAATTAGCCACTAACACACCAGAATCTCCATCCAAACTGTCAGCAGTCAAGTGGCATTGTGGGTAATGTAGGCGGCAGGTTTTGACAAGGAAGAGGAATGTGTCCAATAAAATCAGATGATACCTCTGGTTCTGCTGCATCGATTTAAAAAAAAAAAAAAAAAAACTGCCCTGTGAGTGTGACGGTGTTATACTATGAGTACTTTTTGAACACCTTCAGCAATAATGACACCATCAAGGTGCCACAGGAGACCACCTTCCTCCCACTAGCTACCTACCGGTCTCTAAAACTCCGCTCCCACTGGGAGACTCTGACACCGACAAGAGATTATCTTCATGCACGTTTTATTATAGCTCTCAAAGTCCATCCGCAGGCTGTGCTCTATAATAGTGCTTCTGTAGGACCAGGCTGCTATTTTATCTATCTCTCCCTCAGCGGACCACTATCATCCACAGACATTGATGCAAAGGTCACAGAGTTTTTTTTTTTTCCCTCTGCCATAGTGTGACCTTTCTTTGAACATCCACCAACACAGCGAAAGGCTTTAAGGTTCTCCGTCTTTAACACGCCTCGCTTCAGTCAGCGTAACACAAAAAAAAGTTAAGGATTGTACGTCCGTCCACCTCCAGATTTCATAATTATATTTTTCAGAATTAAGCCTACTATTGTTTATATATTTTGGAGACAAGAACGAACCTTTCGCCTGCCTTCCTGCTTTATCGCTCATGGCCATGCAGTTCAGAGGATGAGATCGGAGCATGCTGCGCACATAATGCAGATTTCAGAGAAAAAAGCCTACCCTTTCAAAACAACTCGCATTAAATAGCAGTTTCGGTACAGTTTTCACACCTGATGCGAACCGTTCCTGAGTACACATGAACCGTACTCAAGATGACCCTTTCAAGTGGACTCGGGCACAGTATGGTTCATAGTATTCACACTAATCACTAAAGGGACTTTGGGGTCAAGTGTACTCGGCTCCGGGTCCCTGATGTGAAAATAATCCTTAATCATCCCCCTTAACATCGTGGATGCAAATGAAATACAGTTTTTATGAATAGTTTCATGCTGTCTATAGTACCACTCACAGATATTTTTGAGTAGCCTATTTCGTCCTGAAAATGACATGTCAGACTGAGACATGCCAGGAGTGGACAAGATTAAAAAATAGTTTAAAACAGGTTCCAGAGGTTAAAATGTGTCAATTCTTATTATCCTTTTCTGTTTCATTCTTGTCATGCAGTCGTGCTGAAGCTGTATTGTAAGACGTACACAGTAATATGATGCAAGCTGAGCCCCTTTTGCACCCAATAAATGGCACAGAAGAGCCGAGAGCACGCGTCCTTTTAACGTTCAAAAAGGGATGCTGATGATTTATAAAAAGCCTCGTCTCTGCTGCCAGAACAAGGTTAGACACGCTCAAGGCAGGCAGTCTGATTGCTTAGCTTAGCACCAGCGAAAAGGTAATGGTGGTGATTTTAACACACTCATCACATCTCTTCTCCCACTGAGATCTTTGGGCTGGTGCCAATGAGGACTTCTCTCTGTGTTTTTAACTCCATCACTTGCTTCTCTCTGCTCCTATATGTTAGATAGATAGATAGATAGACAGATAGAATCTCCATATGACCCCATTGACTCTATGCTTCAAAAACAGGAAACACATCAGATGTAGATTATTAATTATTATTATTAATTATGATTATCTACTTTCTCGATTAATCGATTCAATAAAATGTTTGAAAATTGTAAAAAATGTTTAAAATCTCAAGTTTCCCAGAGCTCAAGGTGATGTCTTAAAAAATGTTTTTGTTTGACCAGCTCTATTACTACAGTATTATTTCAGCCCCGTCTCCTAAAAATGACATTCCCATACAACAAAGTTGCATTCTCAATTACGATTGGAGGGAAACTTTTTCTGTCGCAGATTTACGTTTGTCTTTGATGTATCACAAATACATTTGTAATGATAGTCCACGTCCACGTAAAACAGCGAGCGACGTAGTACAGCGAGCGACGTAGTACAACAAGCGACGCACAGAGCAGGTGACGTGGTGTATCGAGCGACCGTTAATGAAAATTACGTGATATAATAATGAGTATAAGAAGCAAGAAAGTCCGCTACGGGCAGGCGGGAGGGGTGGTGGATGGGTTAAACAAACACAGGACTTTCCCCCAGGATACTGATTCGTGTTCTGTGGGAAACTAAAAGTTAACGTTCACTTATTTTCAGTAACGTAACAAATGTAGTCCTTTTAAGCCTAACCATGATGTTTGTTTTACTAAACCTAACCAAGTAGTTTTGTTGCCTAAACCTAACCGATTAGAGTTTCTTGTTTTGTTTCAATTTACCATGTGTTTAAAACTCTGACTGTAATCTGGGAGGAAATACGTTTCCCTCGAAACGTAATTGAGAATGTAGTGTAGTTGTCTGGGAACGTAATTTTGTAGAAGACAGGGTTGATTATTATACTGCCTGCAGAATGTGAACACGACCACAACGTAGTCACACAACGCTAATTTAACGTTAATACGATTGGAGTTTTGTGCTAATTAGGTCTGATGAGCTTCGATGCCATACTGAAAATGGGCATCCCCTCCATGAACACACTAACACACACACATGTAGACACACACGTACACACAACTCTGAGTCGCGACCGATCCTCGTGCTTTTCAGACGCTCTTTTAGCGCCGCTGCACTGATCACGTTTCAATTAAGCTCGCTTACAAACACGCTGACACGCAGAAACTCCCTATTAGTCTTTTTTATTCCTTCTCTCTGTTTTATTGCCTCCTCTCGAGTTCTTCTCTGTGGTGTCCCACAAGCGATTTCCCTAATTGTGTTTTTCATCAGAGAATTACAGCAGGAAAACGCCACGCAGGTCTCAAAGAATCTGTCACAGCTGAGTGCCGCCAAACTGGCCCACAGCGCTGCGCCGCTTATTGCTTCAGATACTCTATCTTGCTTGAGGGAGCCGGCTGATAAGGTTGAAGCACTCTGTATCATATGATGTCTTTGATAGGCCTATCAGTAAGCGCTGCTCGATGCAGAAGCACTGAACACATCAATATTTTAGTAGAGATGAATCTAAAGAGAATCTGCACAATAACTTTGATGTCTGTTGGTTTTATTTGGACGTTCTTCTCCTGCGTTTTAAGGTAAATACCTAAGACGTTGTTCCGTGTCTTTCTGCCTCTCTTTCCCTTTTCGTGGGACTTTTCATTTTGCCTCCCGTCGATCTTGGACAAACCCCCCCTGATGTGGCTCTGTTTCTCTGCTTCCAGGCTGTTCAGGCTTTTTTCTCAGTGGGTGAAGGATGGGCTGTCTGTTGGAATCATAAATTGCCACTGCAGGCTATCTCTCCATGTCTCTAACAACGTTCTGTCGGGACAAAACAACCGCAAACCAAGAAAACAAAAACCTTAAATACATAAATTATTTATCCAGACCAGGACTAGTGTTGTGGGTAAAAAGTAAAGCTGGTTTATTTATGAGGCTTGTTTGATTCAAGAGTTGAAAACTGTGAGAGGCCATTTAAGAAAAAAAATCATGTTTAGAAGCCTCAAGTTTCACATTTTGGCCGTCGCCATCCTGGTTTTTGGCCGTCACATGTTGCTTCTTTGCAACCAGAAGTGACACGAGAGGGTGGAGCTACGTACAACCGAACACTGAATAAGATATTTTCATCTAAAAAGGTTATAATTAACTTTCATGACCTGAAAACACACTGTGAAAGGGTTAAAGTTGTAAGACGAAAACACGGATAACTCCCAGACCAGACAGCGCTGTGGTAGCGACCTGTCAATCACAAGAAGCATCCCCTGCTTTATGGACTATCTGACTCTAAATGGGACCATAATTGACTAAATGAACATCATGCTGTATTGAAGAAGACTTGAAACTAGCGATTGAGACCATAAACTTATGTTTACAATGTTTACTGAGGTAATAAATCAAGTGAGAAGTAGGCTCATTTTCTCATAGACTTCTATACAATCAGACTTCTTTTAGCAACCAGAGGAGTCGCCCCCTGCTGGCTGTTAGAGAGAATGCAAGTTTAAGGCACTTCAGCATTGGCTTCACTTCTCAGACCCGGAGGTAGCCCACTGTTCATAGACTACAGTTCTCCATTATAGTCACTAGAGAATTATATTCTTTTACAAACATTATGCTCTGTCATCATAGTTTATTCTGAGGCAATGATAGCATACCAGTCTTATAGCTATATCAAGAAGAATAGCTTTATTTCACAGACTTGTCCCAGCCCGTTAAATTGTGATTGAGACATTTAAAAAAATGTCCCACAGGGAGTGATCTAATGAAGCTATCAGCCTCTTAAAATAACTTTATATATTCTCCAGTTGGCTGGAAAACCGTGTCAGATTTATTGGATCAAAGACAATGTTAACAATTTAAACTGCCTTCCTGTTTAATTCACACAAAACTATATTCTCTCACATACACTGAAATGTCTCTGCTGCTGCTGCTGGAGCTATAAATCATAGACATCTTTATACTACTGCAGAGAGCATTATGGTGTTTAAATCAAGGCAGTTGTAATTATATACCTGTTGCCCAAAACCCTAAATGTGTCTGAAAGGAGTTTACAATCGGCGTGTTGCTTGTTTTATCTCTTTTTTGGCCTCAAACAGAAGTCAGTTGTAGCTTGCATAGCTACGTACTCACCAGCAGTTTATGTGTCTGTATGTGTTTCTTTGGGAGCTCAGGCTTTGACCGACCAGGAGCTGAAGTTTCTGCTATTTTCCTTCAGTTTCTCTTGTTCTTCTTGTCTCTTTACATTTTCAGTTTAGAGCCATAAAGCCTCAGCCTTAGATCACACTGCCGAGAGTAAATCTGCATGTATGCATGGCCCATTTGCTTCTCTCCATTGTCTGAAATTGGTCTAAAATAGTCTGAAATTTGCCTGAGGTTCAGTGTGATGGTGTGTATCAGAAAGTATGATAATGTGAGTGAAGATTGTCCTGTTCTTACCTCAGATATCATTTCATCACTCTCCTCCAGCTCTCTCTCTCTCCTCTCTTAGTGGTCATCTCTTTGAGCTGAATCAGTGTCTTTCTTTTGATGGCTCCTTTTTCTCTCGTCTCCATGCTCTATTGTTTCCCGGTCCTCTTGTGTCCTCTCCGCTTCATCTCTTCCCACTTGATCACAGCTCTGTTAAAACTCAAACTGCTCTCGGGGAGCTTTGAAATGACCATCGGCTTGGTGAGATTACTCAGTGGATTTATGAATTTAGTGTCAATCCTCTTTTGTGTGCTGGATCAACGTTCATGTGTCATCACAGTCTTTGCTGACTTAGCATCAGGAAAGCTTCCTTTTCATCGCCGCTGTATGAGAAACGCCATCTGAGGGGAGACTTAAAGGGGACATTTGGTAACATCGGCTGGTATAAAGGCGCAGCGTCGTATGTTTTAGAGATCAAGCAGCTCATTTCGCCGCTCAAGCCCCGGATATAACTTGTCTTTTGACTGCTGCTTCTTAGTAACGTTACCTGTCATCTGAGGATTACCTTTGTTAGTGTTGACATCACTGGCACTGCTGTTTGCACTAACTTCAGTCCATTCAGGTTTCCGGTTTTCTGGCAGGTTCCACTTCAGATGATGTAGACTTACGTTTCAGTGAGTCTGCATGCCTCCAAGTTCACATCATTGGAGCCGGTCTGTTAGGGATGCACCGATGCCCATACTGACTCAAATAGCTGGATCAGTGACAACGAGGCCGATTCAATCCTATGTTTATATACTATTATATACTGGAATTTTAATTCCTGTTTAAAGGTTTAATATGTAACAGTTGTTGGTTGCTTTATGTGAACACACTCTTCCAGTTTTGACTCATTTGTTACTACATGAAAAGGTTAAAAGAAGAGAGAAGTTGCAGCTGTAGGATTTATAATTGTAATAATGAATAACAATTCAGCTAATTTATATGTATTTATTTGTTACATTTTTTTCAAATCAATCAAATTATGTGCAATACCCGCAATCCGCACTGAAATTCAGGCCCTGTAAGTGAGTATAATTTATGGTCCAGATGATAATGTGTGTAAGAGTATGATTGTGCATATAAAAGGTGTGTGTGATTGCAGTGAGTGAGAGAAAGTATGATTTATGGTCTAAGCAGCCTCTCATAGCAGATGTAACGCCTTTAATTTCAGGTAGTTCGACACACCGGACAATATTGGGCCCCTTTTTTTTTCGATGCTTTGGCCAGACAGGAGCTTGACCTTCGCCACCACTCAGCCTGTGTAGCCAGGTTACCATGGCGACAGGCAGCAGAACGCAGCACTTTGGGGGAGGGTTAATGATCAACTTCCTTTTTTACAGCTCGACTACTTCCTAATGATCCATTAACACCGTGATTGGGTCAGGGCCAAGGTATGCACGGAGGATACTGCATGTGGAAAGAGAAGTGTTTGCTGTGTCGCTGGCTCGTGCTCTTATTTTTGCTCATACTCCTATTGCCATGTATCTGAGCTAACACACACACACACACACTGACCCGTGCACTCACAGATACACACACACATATGCACACAGTAAACACACAGTCAGTAGCAGCCAGTGTCTCGGGCCTCAGAGGAAAGAGAGCTTGATTGTTAGTTCTATTCCAAGATGCATGATTAAAGAAGTTTGGCAAGACTTGGTGATTAGTGTGCGTTCGTGCGTGCGCGTGCGTGCTTGTGTGTGTGTGTGTGTGTGTGTGTGTGGCAGTGTGTGTTCTTCCCTCCTCTCTTATGGCTTCTCTGTAATCAGATTTCGTGCGTTTCTCCATGCTGCCGAGGGTCTTTTGAGGTGAACTAGAAACTCTATTTGCTGTGAGATTTTAGTACCAGACTGAACTCATTAACCGTATTTGGTGATATATTCACTGACACAAAATATTATTCCCTCTTCACCGCAGGTCTCTTTCTACTAATTGTTGCTCATCCCTATTCCCTCACCACAGAGAGCAAGAGAGGCAGAAAGATAGAGAGCAGAGGGAGTTGGGTTTGGGTGTAGATTTCCATATGGATACTCTAAGTAACTACCAATTTTTAGTAAAGCTAAAATATCACTACCAGCTAGATCTGACTGTTTATTCACCACTGAAACTACAGGAAAAAAAAGATAGAGATATTCAATCTGTAAAAGGGCTGTCAAAGTTAACGCGATAACACTTGAAATATGAAACTAGAAAATCTAAGGAATCCATCGGTACCAACCATGTCATACTAGCTTGTCGTGAAGGAGGCTAAATAACGCTCAAAACGTACGCTCAATTTTGGCGAGGAAAAACTGGAACGGACATTTTCAAAGGGGTCCCTTGACCTCTGACCTCAAGATATGTGAATGAAAATGGGTTCTATGGGTACCCACGAGTCTCCCCTTTACAGACATGCCCACTTTATGATAATCACATGCAGTTTGGGGCAAGTCATAGTCAAGTCAGCACAATGACACACTGACAGCTGTTGTTGCCTGTTGGGCTGCAGTTTGTTATGATTTGAGCATATTGTTTATGCTAAATGCAGTACCTGTGAGGGTTTCTGGACAATATCTCTCATTGTTTTGTGTTGTTAATTGATTTCCAATAATGAATATATACATACATTTGCATAAAGCAGCATATTTGTCCACTCCCATGTTGATAAGAGTATTAAATACTTGACAAATCTCCCTTTAAGGTACATTTTGAACAGATAAAAAAATGTGTGATTAATTTGCGATTAATGGCAGCCCTAATCTGTAAAGATCTATCTCAATTTAAAATTATACACAATGTACAGTATAAACATGACAGGCCATGCCTTGGTGTTGGTCCAGCAGCGGGTGTTTGTATCACACTGATCTATTGTAAAATGTTGATATTTGACGCTCTGGGAATGAGACCGAGCGAGTAGTGAAGCAGCGGAGGCACCACGAATCAATGGATCTTCTACAATGTGTGTTGCGGTCAAATTAATTGAATTTAATTTTTTGTTCGTTTTTGTTGTTTGTTTGAATCTGCACGGCACTTCCAGTCTGCTGCGCTGCTTTCAGGGTGGGTTTAAACTGTCGAGCAGGTAAAACATCTGACAACCTCCCCCATTGTTAGGCTCTAAAATTGGCAACTACAAGTGCTAGAATTTATGAAACAGTCTTTAGCTTTTAGCCCCCTACATTTAAAGTTAATAGTCCAATTTAAACTGCATTGCAAATCTGTTCTGCACATCCTCATGTATTGGCTGTCAGACATTTACGTACCATAAATGAATGCAGAGATGATCAGAGAAGAGCACACTGACCTTGGCGCACCTGTTACATAATAGATGTACTCATAGATGTGCACATGAAGCTAATGATACCACATACCTAATGAGCCTCAGCTAAGCAACATCACATGGAGGGTCAGCTCTGTATCAGGAGTCCAGCGTCATTAGCTGTGGTTGTATAGGAGAAAATAATTTAAACAAAATTAAAAATGGATGAATGCAGGCAGCTTTGTGAGTGCTGTGCTGTAAGTGCTCATCGGCTCTGGACATGATGGAGGGAGTTAAACACAAAAGTAGATGGATGTTGTGCTCCATGTATATAATTACCAACATGTTCCTCCAGCCTTTTTAGTTATAGTTATAGTTTTTAGTTTTTAGTCCACAAGCCACAGACAGATCTGTAAAAAACGACAAGACCTGTGACAAATCAGCCCTAATCCCTGCACCGCTTTCTCTCTATGCTCCACTAGGTTTTTATAACATTGTGTGCTCTGTTCTAATTCTATGATTTAAAAAAAAGTCACAATTAATATCGTCATGATTACTTCCTTATCATTTAAACGGCGAAGACAATTGCTCGCTGTAATGAATAAAAAAAAGACAATTTGACAGTCACAGTCAGCGCAATTAAATCTTCCACGTCAGACTCCTCCTCTGCTGCTAACGAGTGTGTGTCAATTAACTCTTCCATGTCCACACAATAAACAGAGCTTCATGTATCTAATTAAAGGTGGACATCATTAGCATAGTCTGTTGTTTATTACTTTTTATTACACGGCTTTGTTGAATACTGTGTGTGAAATCTGACTCGTAGCAGACACTTTCATTTCCAGTTTATAATTGTAGCGTCTATCGTCCGACTGTTGGTGCCTTCAAATAAAACTCGTGAGCTTTCTGTTTCCAACATGGGAAGTCGTGTACACGACGTGCTTGACGTTCAAGTGGTTAAGTCGTGAGAACACCGCTGCTGAGCAACGGCAATATTAACGTTACTGACGACGTCTAGAAGCCAGCTAGCAAGTGGTCAGCTAGAAAGTTGGTATCATAATGCAGTAAATGCAAATGCATAATCACGGAGGAAAAAGACGAGGGTTAATTAGAGTTTTTTGTATTTGATGAACGCGGGTGCCGATACGCGAAAATTAAAGGGACTGTTTGTAACTTTCTAAGCGTATAAATGTACCGGGTCGGGACACATGCGCGCTCGCATATGCGCGCTCGCGTTTTGCCGGCGTCCCCGCTCCTCTGCCTGCTTGCCTTCACTCAGACAGCGCGCACGTTCTCGCGTACTCGCTCCACCTCTAGACGTGAACGTGCGCTCACTCCACACTGCAGAAGAGTTAGTTTAGCTCTGAGAATATCTAGTGAATGTAGAGTGGACGTTTGTGGAGAAATAACTGCTGCAGCTTCACCAGACCAACAGAGGTTTCCCGTGTCTTGGGAAGTGCCGGGGCTCTTCAGAGAGAAACGTTGTTGTCTCGTTACCGACCGGGTGCCGGTGTCTCCCTGTTCACTCCGGCTGTGGGCAGAGGGAGACGAGTTTCTCGCTGCAGAGCCCCGCTGAGGCAGGAGAAGCAAACACAGTATCAGCATTGATTCATGGAGAGACCTTCGTCTGGTCAGCTAACATTACTGCCAAGCAGGTGAAATATAGAGTGTTATTGTGGTTTTAGCTGACGTGTGTCGCCTCACTGTTTTGAGCGATGCTCGTTCATGTCTATTTAGAGCGAGCACAAGCTCGAGCCCGACGCTGACTTTCGTTGATTTCACGGCCACAGGTGTCGCTGTTAAGAAGCATTTCTGAAAGTTACAAATAGTCCCTTTAAGTAAATGGGTTTTAGTTTTATAAAAAAAACTACGGTGGTATTACTTTTATTTGAATCTACAAAGATACTGTGGCAATGAGTAAACTAACCACTGCAATGGAAGAGTGCTTAAAGAGGAGAGCTGAATGCAGAAATAGTCTGATTATCTTAAAAAAAAGAGACTATCTCTATTTTCCTTTTATCTGGTCTGAATAGCCAGCCTGTTATTGATTCACATTAGCTCTTAAAAGGAGGAGCGCTCCATCACAGATCACTGCCAGGCTGAACTTGTGCTCTCTAAGAGTTGTCTGGATTGAATTGAGTTTTCTAGAGTACCGATGATTTAAGTGGCTCTTTTTGGTTTGAGTTTTCTCTTTATCAAAAGATCATGAACCCCGCAGAATATATTATGTCAGCGGCTGCACCAGTAAAAGAGTAGGTCATTCAGATCTGTGTGTGTGTGCCTCTCTATCTTACATTTCAGCTGTTATCTGTTGTATGTGAGCAGGCGTTTACAGTGTTAGTGGGGATACTGGGCTCCATTCAGGTCTACTGCTGCAAACCCTCTAATGTGGTTCATCGTTTAATGCGCTGTGTGTGTGTGTGTGCGTACGTGCGTGTGAGAGAGAGAACATGTGAGGGAGTCAGAAACACTGTGTTCTTCTCATCAAAGCCCCACCCTCCCTACTGTCTCCACGGAAACGCAACACAATTGGTACCTGTCGCCTGGCAACATTGCCCGGTATCTTTGGGACACAGAGCTGCTGGTAGAGAATAGACACACACACACACACACACACACACTCAGTTGTCAACTGTCACAGAGGTGGCTCGTTTCACATTTCTTTGTGCAGCCTTTTCAGCTGCAGAGCTCTCCGATGTTCAGTAACTCTTGAAGAAGAATAGACACTCACACCTCAAGTTTGAATGTGTGTTGAAGCTGATGCATCTCATCAGTGGTATCAAGCATGTTACTGTACATCAGTGTTTACATTTTGTATGGTGAGATAAAAGGCTTCTTTCACCATCTGTTAGGACTGGAACACTACAGGATATATAATGGCGCAACACAAACGTGACAGTGTGCTTTGTGGAGCTTGAAAATGACTCGTAATAAAAGTAAATCTGATCTGGTACGACTCCCAAAAGGGACATTAAATGCCAGAGAGGTGCAAATAAATGTCACCAATAAACATTGCTAACTGAGATCTTAGCCATTGCCTGAAAATGTTGGCAAGCCTGTATTATTTCATCACGGTCACAGTTTCAGCAGGGCATTTTGTGAAATAGTCACAAAGTTTAATTTATTTGATTTGTCTACATAGACACAAATTTCCCCTTTATTTCGTGACGCTCAGCACGACATTCAACAATGTATTTTTCGTGCGTTTTCCTAGGAATGTCCAGCAACACATGACGCACGTGTCAATCTCAATTTCCGCTCCAGTATTTTCAAAATAAAATTATTTAGCTAGGTTTAGGAATAGATTGACTTGGTTAAACTTATGAAACAAAACGACTTAGTTAGGTTTAGGAAAAGATCGACTTGGTCAGACTTAGGAAACAAAACTACTTAGTTAGGTTTAGGAAAAGATCGACTTGGTTAGGCTTAGGAAACAAAACTACTTAGTTAGGTTTAGGAAAAGATCGACTTGGTTAGGCTTAGGAAACAAAACTACTTAGTTAGGTTTAGGAAAAGATTGACTTGGTAAGACTTAGGAAACAAAACTTCTTATTTAGGTTTAGGAAAAGATCGCAGTTTGGGTTCAAATAACACTGGAAGTGCCGTAACTTTAGGACGAAAGTTACGTGATAAAAACTACTTGGTTAGGTTTAAGAGAAGATCACGGTTTGGGTTAAAATAACTCCGACATCTTACAACTAAGTCAGACATCTCCGTGTTCAGAGCAGTAAATCGATAAACACTTGCGGTGATTGGCTGGATCGATTGCAGGTATATCGTTTGACTGGAAACGTTTCAATAATACTTACTGGGTACTGGGTTATTTCGGGCGATACCTTAAAATTCACACTGTGTTTGTCAGTTGTACAACTGGATACATCTGGATGAGGATCTTCAAATAGCATAAGTTTCACCTTCCCCATTACCACCGCTGAGGCACCCCTTGAGCACCCAAAGCCCTTAACCCCCAACTGCTCCAGTGAGAGCATCAAATAAAGGTTACACAAAAAGACATACTTACTACCTTTCGCATATTACATTCAAACCCATTTTGAGCTGAATGAATGTCCACACATTGTATTGAGATCAAATTCTTAACAAAGCTTTTTATTTTCTTCTAGTTTAGAGAAAGCTACACGACGGGAGTGAAACCTGAATTAAATGAAAGTGTGTAAACCGTAATAGGGACTTAAATCTCTACCCCCAGGCTTTCCTTGTAAGGTACATCAGCCACAGATGAGGATTTTAACTTTTAATGTTATCATTTAGCAGGAAGTAGCTGCTAGTCCTGCAGCAATTAGGCCCTAAAGGTTAGGCTGCTTCGTGAATGGACAATTATTCCTGAAACGACGTGGTACTGAAAGAGGAAATGTCACTGCTAAGCAACTCTTGTCAGTGACTGAACTGAGGTCTATGTCAGTTACATCAGCTCAGTATATTTCACGTCAGAACCACTAATTAGGACCAAACATTACTGGTTTAGGAACTGGTTTTAAAGCAGCCTGATCATCTACACACACACACACACACACATTCACACACTGCACTCTGCTAGAGGGAGACGGCTGTGACAGGGACATATTTAGTTTTCTATATTTGCCCCATCACTCCCACTGGAGGAGGAGGATGATGGGATGGAGGCTGATTGGACAATGTGTTTGTGTAGGTGCATTTGTGTCTGTATGGACAATATGCATATGTATAGAAGAACCAGCGCACTGTGTTTTGCTGTGAATTTTATAGCAAATATGATATAAAAACAATCATCTTGTGAACCGTCTTGAGCTTGAAGAGGGTTTACAGAAGCCTTTTACCTTTTAAGATGCTCTTAGAAATGATTATAGGTTTGACTTGTGGGAGGTGAAGAGCATCTTCAGAAGACGCACCGGCTAAACGAACATCAAAATGCATGTTTCATTTGAAGTTTTCATCGTTCAGTGCATTTTTAGTAGCATGTTTATGTCTATACTTTCATCTGATGCTCCCTGTGAAGTGCTCTTTGAAGGTAAATGACTGATGTTTAAAGTAGAAATTGGCCTAATCTAAGCCACACAAAAAACAGCTTTTTCCCCCATTAGCATTTCAATGGGCACACGTGATTCATATCTATACTCACACTGACAGCCGGTATTAACCGGAGTAGTGAACCGTGAGCTTTAGGAGGGGGTTCGGCTTGAGGTCAAAAAGTTCAGCTGGGTGTCAACCGCTGCATCTGTCCCTGGGGGAGGCAACGCCATCACCTTCAAATCCTCCCACATACCCTCTCACACAGCAACAGATGCAAAGGCTTGATATATGGACCCCTGTCACATGGCTGGGTGAACCTGCAGTAGAGCAGATAATGGATTGATTTGTGGCTGCTTTTATCGCTCACATCGGATCATCTTATACCCTTTTCATCCTACTTGAAATAGCTTAAATTATCTAATAAAAGCCCTAATAAACAATATGGAAGGGGGAATTAGCTGTACTATAATGGCTCAAAGGTAAATTCAGTAAATGTTAAATGGTTCATATCATTTGTACTTTTGCGGGGGTTTTTTTATCAGTGTAAACTCAACACTTTCACGTCTTTCACAATAAGAATAAGGTAAGGATTAAGTCCTTTGAGCTGCTAGAATACTTTTAAAGATGCTATAAATAACATTGATTAGAATTCAGCCACTAGATGTTGCATTCTCCCTCCCCCGTTCCATTGCATTTACTTCACAACAAGTTGTTGCCAGACACTTGGCATCAATCTCAGCCATTTATCCGTTTTTCTCACACTAACTGACGATCCAGAGATACCACGTGATACCAACGTTGTTATACTATTTGGCTCACATAGTTGATAGGAGTGGAAACCAAACATTCAGGAAAAGCCATACTGTTATTCGGCACCTTTCTAAAAGCTCTGAGGATTTATTATTTTTTTTAAATATTTGTATACATAAAAATATTATCAGATATTTTATGGCTGCACAATTAATCAAAAATAATCGTGATCACGATTTTGACTTCCCACAGTCAGATGAACATGATCAACTGTGATATTGATGTTTAAAATGCGTTCTCCACTCATGGAAAACTATGCTGCATATCAAATCAAGTGCTTCCTAAACTAACAGCCAGCCACCAGGTGACAATCCAGATGTTTTGGCTTCACTTTTGTAGGAGCTGTCATGCCGCTTTTTGCGATTTTGCGGCTGCAGTCCAGAGTAGAAGAGTAATATACTGCCTATTACTTGTTTTAATAGAGAGCAGACGGGTAAAATGAAAATGCACTTAATTCAGGTGAAGAAGAACCTTTTCTTAAGTCTGATTTTGCTGCAAAGATCTGTTAATTAGCAGGAATGTAGCACAACATAGAAGTGAAAACAGCACTCTGTTCATTTAAATGTGAACGTGAAATACAAATATTTTGTCTCTAAAATGAAAGAATAATCGTGATCTCAGTAATGATCAAAATAGTGATTTTATTTTCAGGACTTGTTATTGTTCAAAGTCAAAAGAGGATCTTAATGCCAGAATGTCTGTGATTTGTTTAGAGAGATGATAACAGTGCAAAGCTGAGAGGGAACAGGGTGTGTATACTTTAATGACTGTGGACAGTGCACATATCAGAGAGGATAGCGTGGGTAAAGGAGATTATTTCTCCCCATTAGATCATCTATCAGTCAGATGAAAGGATACCAGTGGAACAATACTAGCTAGAGGCCCGTTAACAGCTCCATCATTCACTCAGCCTGATGAAGCTGAAATAATAGGTTTGTGCACGTTGCGTGCACGAGCATTCACTCTATTTAGAGTCTGGTAGATTTTCTAATTTAGAAAGTCATATTTAATTTTACTGTTTTAATTTAAAAAGTTGGCTGTAGCATCCACATACATATCCAGCACTTCATGTTCATCAGTC
This sequence comes from Sebastes umbrosus, assembly GCF_015220745.1. Taxonomy (NCBI): domain Eukaryota; kingdom Metazoa; phylum Chordata; class Actinopteri; order Perciformes; family Sebastidae; genus Sebastes; species Sebastes umbrosus. Next base: position 5,504,704 of record NC_051281.1, read on the forward strand.
ATGGCAGCACTGATCCTCTCACCTGTAGAGCACCATTAATAACCGGTGCATCAGTGAGCATGGAGCACTGAATTAAATGATCTGTATTATAAAGTCTGCAAAGAACAAACCTGGTGGGTCGAAAAGAGATTGTCAGATAAATGAGAATGTTATAACATGCTGCAAATAATAGGCTGACAATCAGTCGCTCAGAGCAGTGTTTACATTAGACACTGTGTCCTATATGATTGTTCATGCAATAATTATATATGAGGATGAAGTACAGGCCAGGAGCGATGTCATATAATGTATATTGTGGAACGGCACAGTGGCTCACATACACGGCTGTGACTCGCTTATTGTCAATCTATTATGTGCAGCAGTAGAAACCCCCCACCCAACGTTGTTGAAGTACTTTTACCTTTTCTGACACTGGAGGTATATTATTCTTTTTGCCAACAAAACCCCTGAAAAGACCAAGAATCAGCAATAATGTGGTCCTTCTAACAAGTGTTGCTTATACTCAAAGCCTGATGTAGTTAATTCTGTGCCATAAAGCTCTATTGTTACACTGGGTAGCATGTTCCTTCATTACCACGAACGTTGACACTGTAGTTTGTCTTTGGTCAATCTTACATACACATCTTGGTTCCTTAAATACTTCTAATACACCAATTGTGTATTAATCTGCTGCTGAAAATAGTCCCTAACTAATGCACTGTTAACTTCTGTTTGCGTAGAGTTTGCCAAGAACTAACAGTGTCCAGCTGTTTTAGGAAATTACTTCGCCTTTAAAGGAACAGTGTGTAACATTTCGGGGGATCTATTAGCAGAAATGGAATATAATATTCATAACTATGTTTTCATTAGTGTATAATCATCTGTAACTAAGAACCGTTGTGTATTCGTTAGCTTAGAATGAGCCCTTCATATCTACATAGGGAGCGGGTCCTCTTCACGCCACAATGCTCAAACCAAACACATTACAGCCTTCTGCATTTTTACGTTACCTGAAGGCCACCGTAGTTCTCCGACACGTTCGTGAAACTGCGGTAACGTGAGCCGAGAGCAGAGTGCAAAACCGTGGTACAGCCAGCCGCCGCAAGCCGCTGTCTGACTTACGTTGCTCCTAAAGTAGTGTTATTATGGTAAGGATGGCCTCTGAACGAGGTGAACAGCGTTATCACAGTTTTGGACTCAGCGGCTCAGGTTACCTCAGTCTTGGAAAAGGAGTAGTGAGCAGAGGGGTACTCAGTTGGTTTCACTCTGCAACCACATCACTAGATACCGCCAAATCCTACACACTGCCCCTTTAAAAAAAATTTTATTATACATTTGTGACCCGTTTTTAAGGATTTTTGTCTTCACTAGGAACGAATGTATGAACACAAGAGTGTCAGACAGGATTACAACACATACAGCTGGTTTTGGCACTTGTAATGACTTGTAATCTCTCACCACTCAAATGATAAATTCACCACTAGATCAATTCTAAAACTGGTTTGGTTTAGTTTCCTTCCTTCATTGTTGGTGTTTTCATGGATTGAGATGTCGTAGAGTCAGAGTACTTGTGTCTGACACCGCGGTAGTTGTAGAAGAGAGACGACAACAACAACAAAAAAAGTGTCTCCCACAGAAACATGAAGTACCCTCAACACCACCTCCAGGTTGTTCTATCCCAAAATCCTGTTCCCTTTTATCTGAAAACATGATGGAGTGGTGAAGATGTGCTGTGGCACTGCAGAGAGGAGTTTGACTTGAAGGGAAAAAACAAGTCAGGGAGGTCCAGTGAAGTGATTTGTGTCTGTTTGGACGAGAGTAGCCTCACTTTGCTTTTTGATTCTTTCTCCACACTGCATCTGTCTCCCTTGTCTCCTCTGCCATCACCTATACTTTTGTGTTTTACTCCTTGCTCTCTCATTTGACAAAGTCTCTGGGCCGCTCTCATTTCTCGATTTTGTGCCTTCTCTTCTCCTCGATCCTCCGGCTTGTGACCCAGAAATCGATCTCGGCGCTCCATCTTGAAGGATGTCCCGATTCCTAAAATGCATCTGCGATTTTTAGTGTGTAGTGGGCTCAGTTCTAAAGCTAGAGAAGATATCAGCATCATATTAAACTACAAAACCTAAGGATGTTGTAGGAAGCATGTTATACTAGCTTGCCACAAAGGAGGCTAAATAACGCTCCAAACTTACGCTAAAAAAAACTATCATGGCCATTTTCAAAGGCGTCCCTTGACCTCTGACCTCAAGATATATGAATGAAAATGGGTTCTATGGGTACCCATGAGTCTCCCCTTTACAGACATGCCCACTTTATGGTAATCACATGCAGTTTGGGGCAAGTCATAGTCAAGTCAGCACACTGACACACTGACAGCTGTTGTTGCCTGTTGGGCTGCAGTTTGCTATGTTAGGATTTGAGCATATTTTTTATGCTAAATGCAGTACCTGTGAGAGTTTCTGGACAATATCTGTCATTGTTTTGTGTTGTTAATTAACTTTCAATAATAAATATATACATACATTTGCATAAAGCAGCATATTTGCCCACTCCCATGTTGATAAGTTTATTAAATACTTGACAAATCTCAGATAAACAGATAAAAAAAACGTGTGTAACTATGGAAAATTGTGTGATTAATCGCGATTAAATATTTTAATTGATTGACAGCTCTAATTTATAGTAAATATCTAAGTTGTCAGACAGAGAATAGACTAACAGAGATCATAAAATACAGCGGTACAACAACACATTAGACAGCTGATGCAGCTGTGCCACACCTCATATTTATTTGACGTCTCTTTAAAAAGACGTCTCTGAGGCAAGGATGTTAAATGCCTGTTGCCTCAGCTTTTCTCTCCTCGCGTCTCCCGTGGCTGGGACTAAAATGCGAGGAGAGGAAGCGAGGGAAAAAATCGAAGATGTACAAAACTGGGAAATGAGAAAGGCCCCTCTGTAGACACTGCTTCCTGCCTCATCTTTTTCCCAGCGTGCACTCTCTCTGTTCTCAGAACACAAAATCAGGACCCATGTGTTTTTAATCTTGCATTGATCCCACATGAGGGCTGCTATTCTCTCTGCTGCTCCTCCCGTCTGTTGATTCAGGTGCCATCTCAAGTCACAGCTGCATGTTTGCTACCTAAAGTGCCAGCACCCGGTCATTAACCCCCCCCTCTCTCTATAATCTCTGAATATATACAGATAAGATACTCATCATTATATCCTCTTAATCTGCTACCGCAGTAAACGACGGTGGCGTTATACAGTAGTCCAGTCCCTAAAGGGCACCAGAGGACGTAACAGTGCACACACACACACATAAGCACACACACAAACAACCCCCACCATTTCCACCTTTCAAAGCTGCTGCCCAGGGTCTCTTCAAAGGCTCTTTGAAGGGTCCGTGATTACCAGACAGCCTGTAACTACCATCCAGCTACAGTCCTCCCAACACACACGCCTAAGAAATCTCACCACAGACTCATACAGTATGAAACCAAAAAGCATATGTCTGGATGTGAATTTCTTGTATCTCACATTCTGTGTGAGGGAGCTTTTCAATGCAGGAGTCTAGCACATCAGCACTTGTTGAACCGTACAGTAACACAAGCCGATAATCCGCACCGGGGTAATTTCAGGGCCGAGTCACACCTGCATATCATGTTCCATTCAATCCTGTAGAGACAGCTCCGCTGTAGCTCGCTGCATATTAGCAGAATGGAGATGAGAGTAGAAACAGAGAGAGGAATGACGAGAGCAGAGGAGGGAGGGTGAGAGCATCAAAGTAAAAGAAAACAAGACAAGGAAAGAATTGTGTGTCTGTCTGTGTTTACTGTACGTGGGCAGGATGGAGCTGCCTTGTGATACTGATGGATCGCTAGTATGAGCAACATGTTCTCACCTAACTCGTCACATACTGACGCTTTGTCAGACCCCTCGGCGTCACTTTACGGTCGCAGTAAACACGTGCTTAATGTTGTGAATTCAAACAAAAACATTTGCTTAGGATTAGGCAACAAAACCACTTAGAAAGGTTTAGAAAAAACACTATATGGTTGGGCTTAAAATGACTATGTTTGTAAAGTGAAAGTTAACGCACAGAACACAAACAGTGCTACAGGGTGACTTGTGCATTGGCATCACACACCAAATGTAAATGCATCCATGTAAATATGCTACGCTCAGAGCTAGTGACGTAGAATAAAAAAGGGAGAAAGACCGCTTATTGAGGTGGAAGGATCCAACAAACACAGGACTTTCAACCAGAAGACTGGTGTTCAAAATCTTTGTTTTATTAATGACATTTGTGACGTGTTTTCTGTACTTCTGTTACGTTGTTTCCGTACGTATTTTACTTAATTTACGTACTTATTTTAAACCAAACCATGATGTTTTTCCGAAAGCTCACTAAGTGGTTTTGTTACCTAAACCTAACTGCAGTTTTGTTGCATGACGTACAAATGACATGCAAAATGTCCTTGCAATGTCATGCTATTTATACACCTTCCCATGAGACCAGGTTGGGGAATGAGAAGCTCATCGCCACTTCTGCTGGTCAGATCTACATCAGACCACCTGTTTAATGTGCACCGGCAGTAAACAAACACTGTACTGGTCCATTTAAACTGAACTTAGGTAAGCAGCTGGCCTGTCTCTGCCCGATTCATGTGCAGAACACAATGTCCTAATCGTACTACAGCATGTGAAACATTATTGATTTCCAAACAGACACGTCCTCACCTTCAGGAACGCAGTGGAGGGAGGGATTCAGCATCTCCCTTGTCCACACCAAATCAATGTTTAATTAAAGTGCATTTAACAGAGTACCTCTCCAGTCAAATTTAAAAACCATTTACATATCTAAACAGTGCAGCTGATGTGTTGATATATAAAGAGAGATGCACAAGTGTCTGCAGCCATTACAGAAGCAATCTGAATGAGTAACAGGTGCACAGATGCAGCTGTGCAGCTAAATGTTATGCTTGCACTTTGTTCGGTGATTTAATTTGGTTTGCAAATTGTTAGAGAGGTCACGGGGGGGGGGGGGGTTGGGTTTTAATTGACTACTCACAAAACCCCGCCTTAGAATAGCGACTGTCCAATCATAGCTTAGCAACTGTAACTGTGCACAGCAGGCCTGTCAAGCTTTAGATGTTCTCTTCACATGTTGAAGAGGTGTGCATGTGTTGATTTAATACAGATTTAGTTAATGGAGGATTGTGTTTTTATGCCTCCGTGATGGTAACCGGCCTGGACGGAGGCATTATGTTTTCGGGTTGTCCGTCCCATTCTCGTGATATCTCAAGAATGCCTGGAGGGGATTTCTTCAAATTTGGCACCAACGTCCACTTGGAATTAAGGATGAACTGAGGGGGTCAAAGGTCAAGGTCACCGTGACCTCACAAAACATGTTTTTGGCCATCACTCAAAAATTCATATGCTAATTATAACAATTTTACACAAATGTCTAAAAAGGATATGATGAAGAAGTGATGACATTTTGGACAAACATGGATGTAAACTGCAACTTGACTTGTTGGCGGAGGCGTACAACCACAACTAGTTTTTGTAACTTTCAGTAGCTAACTACATTTTATAGAGCTACAGGTTACATTTAGAAAAGTTCACAATAGCACATCCAGTGAGTGGTGTTTTCCCACTGTGTTAAGGTGGGTTATGGATGATATTATATCAGAGTTTAGGCTCTGTCCTGCTCTTTATTGGATTTGGGGAAGTCCACACTCAAGCAACTCCAGCCTACGTAGTTTTGTTGCCTAAACCTAACCAAACTGTGACTGAAAACTGAAAATAATGATTCAGCTCAGTGTAAAAATAGGTTTCTCATGGGACACAAACCACATTGTGCTGGGTGAAAGTCCATGTTTGACCCATTCATCTACCACAACCTCCTCCCAGCATGTACTTTGTTGCTTTTTATACTACTAGGAGGCATGGGATAAGGGGGACTGGTATCACAGCTGCTGTGGGACTATTCTTGGTGCCGTCTCGTCATCGTCTCGTCTTAGTCATGGAAAAAAAAGGTTGTTGACGAACATATTTAGTGATAGTTTTACGAAATGAACACTGGTTTCAGCCAACTCCATGGAGATATTGTTAGCTTAATTAGCCAGCTGTTAATAAAACAATAGGTAAGGGGGGGGGGGGGGGCTCGGCTGACAGCATCTTTTTTCACTCATCTTTCTGTCTTATGTGGTGTCATTTATTCTTCACCAGTCGTCTTTGCTCTTTGTGTTTCCTCTCTGCCTCTTTCTCCTGCTGTCAATCCATCTTTGTCTGTCGTGACAGGATGTCTATCTTGACTCTTGTTCCTTGCACACATCAAAAACCACTCAGCAGCATGTGATTTTTGCTATTCCACACACATACACACAACCTTTGATAGGTAGGATTGTATTTCTGAGAGCATACACACGGGGCTTTTTTTAACCAAAGAGAAGAATTTATAGTCGGAGATGTAGAGACTCACGTAAGCGCACTCCCTGTAAAGTGAAAGGCGTGCCAGTACTGCTAATCCCACTGAGATTATTATACCAACTGTGCATCTAATGCACTTCCAGCTCCTTGTTTTGTTTGCTGGTCTATAATAGGACCTGTGCTTAAAACCTTAAAACTGCTCCATGACACATGCTGTCACATCATTATCTGAAGCTGCTGGCTACCGTTCAATTAACCCTTCGCTATGTCCCGCCCGTCGAACACAGACTGGCCAATCGTAGCGTAGCATCGGCCAGCTCTGACCGGGGTCTAACCACTATCCGGCTCTGCACCATAGACTGTCATGCAATGGTTTCAGGTTTTCTTCATTTTCAGGCTGGTTTTGTGGATTTCGAGCTAGTCAAGGTTAAACGTTGCGTTATTTTAGCCTGTTACTGTAACTGAACAGTGTGTATAATCCCTACTGTTTCCACCCGAACGACAATAGAGTTTCACCAACTGTCATTTCCCATCAGAAGAGAGCAGTCTGCTCATGACACAGCAGTTTAAGCTGCGCTCGCCACAACATGCAGCGCCCAAAGTTGGGCTTTGCTCGATGCAGCGAAAAGCAAGCCGTTGGAAATAACTGGTTTCAGAGCACAGTGGTGGCGTTGTCACGTTGTGTCTGAAAGGACATTCAGTGAGTGAGAGAAGGGAAGAGAGATGGAGTGTGCTAAGAGAAAGAAATACTCAAGCAGGAGTAAAAAATAAATAGAAAACGGACGAATATTACTTCATACCAGAGAATCACACGCCAAGTTCACACCAGAGGGGCGAATTATTCAGTTTTCTTTCCTGGGAGTTAAAGGTAAAATCACAAGTTTAACATAAAAATGCTGTTGCAGTGCACTTGTTATCATTTTGTTATTTTCACTCTTTTAAAGTCACAAGAATACAGGAAACAGAGTCCCTCGCTTTGGTTTGGAAAAAAAGGTTGGCAAGTATGCTCCCTGGACTAGCAGCGAGGGACGGGGCTTAACGAAGGGTCAATTGTCACTTTGTCACAACAAATTAGGAGATGATTTTAGTGTTTTAATGGAGCGTAATGGGATGTTTTTGACAGCTGGCATACCCGAATCAGTTGAAATGTAAAACGATTGGAAATGGATCATTGGGCAGATATTGATCAACTCAAAGATCACTAGATCGACCCTGGTATTGATTGGCTTGAGACATCCCTACTGGCAACACATGCCATGTGAGTCTGTAAGCTTGTAAACTGTGTCAGTCTGTTTGTTTACATATTTATTTTCTGTCTCACCTCAAGCCTTCCAGATGCTGTATAATCCAATCACAAGTTAGGGGCGTGGAAGAATTATCCAATCACATAAACCCAATGACAGAGTAGCTCAACAATCAATACAAGCAGCATAAGCAACCTCATATCTCTCTCTCATATTCACACACACACACACACACACACACACACACGCACACACGCACACACATCCAAGCCTGCAATCATCTCAAGTTGTTGCCAGGCCAGTGTGTTGGATTATTCATCAAGGCTGTACGGCTGCTGTCCCCTCCGGCGTGTTTGCAGGATAGATCCCTCAGCCTGTCTATCTCTCCCTCTACTTCAGCCCCAAACACACACTGGTATCCATCACACGGCGATATACCCCTTGGAAATAAATAATTAGCTAATTAATAATTAACTGTTTGTAATGTACATAACTGACGGACGCTGCACTCCTCTGCTAAATGCCATGAAAGGAAAAATGTAGATCAGTTTGTCCCACTTCATTTCTAAACTTTGACAAACTTTTTACAAACAGGGAAACAGCGGCTTTACTCTCCGATATGGACGAGGAGTGTTGTCGACATGACGGAGCTCTTTGGAAATACTGAAGTATGATTGACATATTTGTCAACGTCCTGAAAACAAACATGGCCAAAGTGATTCCAAAACGTTGGAGGCGGCAGGAAGTTTTCTTTATAACACTGCTGCTGCTGTGATCTCAAGTCAATCCAAGTTAATTTGTTTTATAAAGCCTGAAATCACTAATTTGTCCCGGAAGACTTTACAATCTGTACGATTATGTCTTATTTTGTTTTGCCCCTGCAGGGAGCTTTTCTGATAATTTATTTCCTTGATTTGGTAATCTGTGCCTTGCATATGAATTAATTCCGTATTATAAAGTTGTGTGCAAACATTATTAGTTCCCTCAAATTCAACTTTGCACATAGAAATTAATTGCCTTAAATTAGACTGAAAAAGACACTTTTAGTTTAAATGCACTCACATTAGTGTGGACTTTATGTTTGTGAATTCAATAAGGGAAATATACAAATGATGTCCTGCAGTCAAGAGAAAGCACACTGACATTGTACAGGGAACAGGTTACTATGACGCTCTTGGTACGCCTCTAGCATCAGTTATGGACTCGGGGACGGCGTGTCAAGTTTCTGCTCGTTACATTCATACTGTCTTTTCAAAATAAACTTCTATGTTCACAGGTAACGTACAGTTTCCACTTGTTATATGCATTTTCAAAATAAACCTCCAACATAAGTTTACTTATTTTTTTATGGTTTACTTACACAACAAAACTACGTGGTTAGGTTTAGGAAAAGATCGTGGTTTGGGTTAAAATAATAACTTTTGTTATGTAAGATAACTATGTTTATTGCGTAACTGAAGTCCAGAAGTTACGTAACAAAACTTTGTGGTTAGGTTTAGGAAAAGATCGTAGTTTGGGTTAAAAACAAAGAACTTTTGTTATGTAAAATAAGTACGCTTGTTGCGTAACTGACATTAGTAAAGTCCGGAAGTTACGTAACAAAACTACGGTAAAATAACTCGACGTTGACTTGGATTAACACGGGACTCTAACAGCGGTGTTCTGGGTGAAAGTCCTGTGTTCGTTTGACCCGTCCAACCTCAACCTCCCCACCCGCCCTACACAGACTTTCTCTCTATTTAAATCCCCCCTGCAGCCAGTTTTACTTCCTGTTTTTTGGTTAACGTTCGCCAGACGTAATTCGTTGCCATGGCAACCAGATTACATCTTGTTTCAACCCAGTTCAGATGAAACCAGCTACAGTAGCTTGGAAAACAGCTTTCCGTTATAGAAACAACCTTCTTTTTTTAACTTTGAGCACAAAATATGAGTTATTTTTCAAAAAGAAATTGACAAGTAGTGGAGGGGGGGGCTTTGACTTGATGTGTTGGGAGTGAAATCGGGTTGGCAAGTAACCTGTGTTTGTTTTATTGATCTACAAGAAATGCGAATGAATGTAAAAATACATCATGTTGTTAACTTGTTTTCACTGGAGAAGTGTATTTGTCAAAATGCCAAGCTGAGAGCTTTTTTACCAAGGACAAGACAAACTAAAATGTTCTTTGTTGAATTGATATCACTGGTTGGAGTCTCTTCTTCAGTGTTGAGCTGGCATTTGTGAGATGTGTGGACCTGAGGCTGAAAGCTGTAGGCTTCAGGCAGAAACACATCGGGGAATCATGGCCAACTCCACTATTGTGCCTCCATGAATAAGTCCAATTTTGAAAGAAGTGCTGTATTTTGAGAAAACTCTCCAAGCAAGTAGCTTCTCACTCAGTCCTCTATTGTGTCACTAGAAATCTGAAGGACAGATTTCCAAGCAAAGAAAATCTTTAGCAATAAGACGGAGCAGAACAGGGTGATAATAAACAAGTTTTGCTGCTTGAAAATTAAATTATTTTTTTTCACTTGAGAGCGAGAGAAAGGTCTAGATAGCAGAATTTAAAAAAAAGAAGAAAAACTGAGAAACAGCTGAAAGAATATTCTCCCAATTATTTACTCTTACAGTTCATAAAGTGTAGGAGCTATCTGAGCAACCAGCGGAGACACTTTCATGTGATCGCATCTCAGAAAAAGATTGAGCTGTCATATCCTGAGACATCCTGCTTGACTTTAGGACAACTGATTGCGAGGGACGTTCATTTGGCATTAATTGTAATTGTGCAGCAACAGTTGTCAACACATAAAGAAATAAAAACGTTTATGTTGATTTTTTAAATGCCACAGTAATAGTTTTCTGATTTTTGTCACCGCACTTATGCTGAGAAATGCGTACATTGCAGCACAATGGTAAAGACTGAACTAATACGTGCTACACGGAGAGGAATTGATTGACAGTTTACTATAAGAGGAGCTCAGTAATGGCCACTGTCATGTTGCCAAGGAGGAGAAGGTACAGGTAATGATAAACTAACATAATGATAGCTAGGTACTCACTACTTAAGCTTGATTTACATAGATAATGGTCCAGATTTAATGTGGACTATACGTACTGTCCATTAAACTTCCTCCCACATCAACGTTTGTATGATGTGGGAGAAAGAAAGAGAGAGGTACAACTGCTGCCTATAGCCTTTCTTTAACCTTTGTATCCCTAAAAATGACATCCATGTTAGACACAATGATTGCCTGTGAAGGACCGGGGTACGCATAAACTGGGAGAGCATGTAAAGGTGGAAAAAAAGGGATTTTATTCACCCAAAGTATTTACAAAATTTAAGATGGGTAACAAAATCAAGCAAAAGTGACAAAAAAAAGATATGAAGTACGGCTGTCAAAGGTCGCAAATTCGTTTTAACGCCACTAATTTCTCTAACGCATTAACACAACTTGCAATTTTTCGGTTGAGAGTGAAGATACTGGTATCATATGAAACTAAAAAACCTAAGGAATCCATCGGTACCAACCATGTCATACTAGCTTGTCGGGAAGGAGGTTAGACAATGCTCCAAACTTGCGCTAAATTTTAGCAAGGAAAAACTGGCATGGTCATTTTCAAAGGGGTCCCTTGACCTCTGACCTCAAGATATGTGAATGAAAATGGGTTATATGGGTACCCACGAGTCTCCCCTTTACAGACATGCCCACTTTATGATAATCACATGCAGTTTTGGGGCAAGTCATAGTCAAGTCAGCACACTGACACGCTGACAGCTGTTGTTGCCTGTTGGGCTTGAGTTTATGATTTATGATTTTCTTATGCTAAATGCAGTACCTGTGAGGGTTTCTGGACAATATCTGTCATTGTTTTGTGTTGTTAATTGATTCCAAATAATAAATATATACATACATTTGCATAAAGCAGCATATTGGCCCTCTCCCATGTTGATAAGAGTATTAAATACTTGACAAATCTCCCTTTAAGGTACATTTTTAACAGATAAAAAATGTGCATTAATTGCGATTAACTGTTTTAATTTACTGACAGCTGAAAAGAACTGAAAAACATCCCCTCCAATATGTCCGGTTGATGGTGCGGCTGGTAGTTGCAGGCGCCACAGTGTCAACGCAGAAAGTAGCACGACCTTTGTGTGGTGAGGTGGAAAGTAAGAATGTGGCGAGTTCCCCTCCTGTCACCAATATGACCATGTTTTTAGCTCCACTGATTTTACACTTCAAAGTTTGTTTACTACTGCAGTTCCTTACTTCTGCTGATGTTGAGCAGCTGGTTCTTCCCTGAGCACCACCCTAGAAATTTTCTGATTTCCTCCCGCTCTGAAGTTTCACTGATCGCTGATGATAGTGTGTTGTCATCTGGAAACTTAACAAGAAGGATGCTAAATGCCGAACCCTGGGGTGCGCTTGTGTTAGGGGAGCCGTGTGGCGGAGGTGTCTCTGCTAGTCCTAACTGTCTGTTGGGGAGGAAGTCCAATATTCATTTGCAGAGTTGTTCTCAAGCCCGGAGAGCTGAGCCTGCCAACCGCCATCCTGATAGGTTTTTTATTATTTCCAAGGTGTGTGAAGGCTGAGTGGAGGGCAGTAGAGATGGCAACCTCTGTGGATCTGTTGGCAGCGGATGCACACTGGTTGGTGGTCCAGCCTGGATGGCATGTGGTCTTTGATGTGCAGGAGAACCAGGATCTCAAAGCAATTCATAACTGCCGTGTGTGTGTGAGTGCCAGAGGGCAGTTTATAAAATGTGGTAGTGAGAGAAGAGCTGCATGGTTAATCTGTTGCTTTAGGGTGGACTTTTAATCCCATCACACAAACTCTCACACACACACTGGAGATCAAATGTATAAATAAAAAATATACATATACTCTACTAAGGTGCACATACTGCATTGCACCGGGATCCTTGACTCCATTGTGGCAAGACACACAATCACAACAATTAGTCCCACTCAAGTTTTAACGGTAATATTTGTTATATGTGTGTTGTAGGATATTTTAATTAGTACCTAGTAATATATAGTACATACATGTCCCATTTTATCATCAACCTTGGCCATACATGCTGTAGTGTAAACATTAAAGTTATACGATTGATTTTTATTGTACCAATTTTTAACTATTTATGTCTGTCATTTATTCTGATACAGACATTAACTGTATTAACACACAGGTGTTAACAAATCAACCAGAACTGAAATCTTAAAGGCAGGGTTGACGATGTTCTCCAGTCTACACTATTTGTTATATTGGTTGAAATGGTCTTTACACCCCGACAGCGATCCATTACTGATGAGCTCTGATAAAGGACTGGAAAAGAGCCGTCATCTGTAGCTGCTGTGATCCTGTTAAAACGTCTACCAATCAGTGCCTCGCGGTGCGCTTGGAAAGAACCAATCAGATGCCTCCCTGCCTCCCTGCTCGTACTCTACCCTTGGCGTGCACCAGCCTGAACTCAAAGCGCGTCGCTGCCACACGTTTACTGGAGAATGGAAGAGAAAACTCAGCCCTGCCGCGGTTACTTGTCATGAGGTAGCGTTGTTGAGTTGAGGTCCTCTCTCCGCTCTGTGTCTGTGAAGTAGTTTCGATGCGGCGGTGCTCGTGCATGTGTGTGGGGGGGGGGGGGCGTTGCCTTGGAAGGAGCCCCGAGTGGAGGGGGTTTGGGTTTAGACGGAGCTCCTGAGACGAAGCTACTTCCAAATGATGCTAGCTTTCCAACATCGTCGACCCTGTCTTTAAGGATTACAACTTTATACATCTATTATCTCTTAAATTGTCAGTGGAGGAAGAAGAGAATTAGGAAGGAGGGGAACAGGAGTCTTCAAGGTTTTAAAAAGTATCCCTCAGCTCCTTTTTATGTCTTTTCAAACTTTAACAAATTCCTTAAGAAAAAAGAAAAGCCCCAGGGTTACTTCACGGACACTCGCACCGAGCCAAGGATGTAGTTAAAAAAAACATTATTTGTTCATATCAAGGTAAAAAAGGGAGAAGGCCTAGTAGACCTGAAGCCCTGAAGTAAGCCCAAGGGTTTTCATTTTTTCTATAGTTGACCAGTTAGACTTCAAGAGCACCTTTTCATTCACCTGCAACTTTACAACCACGAGCACCCGATATGTTTGCTTTTTGCTTCTGGAAAACAAACTCCTCTTCTCCTATTAAAAAAAAAGAGGAAATAGAAAGATCTTTAAACATTGTCTGCATCTGAGCTGAAGAACTTTAGAAGGACATTAGGCGGTTTGCATTGTAGTCAAACATGAATTTCGCTGCATTTATTGACAAAGGACGTACTGTACAAAGGACTAACAACAGCACAAAACACTTGCTGTGAACATGAAGCCACTCAACAGGTGGCTGTTTGGCTCTGGGCTGCCGGACAATAGGCCGGACAATAGGCCTCACCAGGGACACGGTGGAACAACATGATTATGATTTTGTTCAAAGAGAGACGTGGATCACTCTGCTGACAAGTTGATGAGATTGGAGACTTAAAAGCGCACATTAATGTCCAGTCATGGCTGTAGCTTTGTCATCTGTCTGGGTTAGGTGCTGCCTAAGGCTGCATATCACAGGTGCATACGGCTTTTTGCTGACCTATTATATTACAGTACACACATTGTGCACGATATATAGAGAAATAGCACACAAAAGCACCGATTTTATTATACTACCAATATGAAAAAAATAGTTTTATAAGTCGTAAAATGTATAATTCATGGTGTATCCTTTGTATAAGAGTACACTATCTTATATTTTATGATTATTACCACATACATTATTTAACCTTTCCCAACCTTTGTACTGAAGGGACCCCTTTTCTAAAGTGACATATTTTATTTATATTTAATATTATATTCAATGCATAACAATAACAGCACAGAACAACTAATAAACTGGACAATTAAGCCACATAGTGAATGCAAGAACTGCAGGACGTTTGTGTAAAAGGAGAGATCTGGATGAATTTTGAGCAGATTATTTGCTGTGAATGTTGAATCAGAAATGAGTTTTCCTGTTATTTTTAGGAACTTTTTATACAATTCTGTCTGTATTATATATTTTTATTGAATTTGTAACAATCATACATACTTAATAGGCTTCTTTTTTTGACAAATTCAGTGTTTTCTTCTCCCTGACGCTTAGCTCTTTGGTTGTTTTAACTTTTCTAATGCAGGATGCGGCTGTTTAAGAGAGGGAAGGCTCTGTGAATATAACTTGTGTTCAGGTCTTCTTTGTGCCCTTATCATGTTTATATCCTAAATAATAATCCAAACTTAAAAATAACAGTCATTTAGTTTTCGTCACAGAAATTAATGAAATTCTGAGATATAGGCCAAATGTATATTTATAAAATAAGTTCTCTTACACCCCTTAAAATCAGGAAGGCCTCATGACCCTCCATGAAGCAGGACCCCCAGGTTGGGAACCAGTGATTTAATACATTATACTTTACTGTATGTAATAATTCAGTACCCCATACATGCTTTCTTTATAACATACATGTCAACACTAATACTATTCTACTACATACAAAACATAGTAAACTACTCAGAAACCTTATATATTGGTTGCTTTGGCTGCTCATTGACTACATTCAGGGATTTTAACTCTAGTTCAGATATAGTTCAGATATTTATGACGTGCACAGTACGGTGGTACGAGTGAGTCACCAGCAGTGACCTCGATGCACTGACATTAGCTCGGGCTCAGACTCCTGTAGTTGCTAGGGAGACTAAAATTAATGGCAGCAAATGTCCTCAACTTTTTTTGTGTATTTCCGATGCTTGACCGTCCTCTCAGACCTCACTTTAATCCTCCTCATAAGCCACTCCAGGTCTGACTTATTGGACCTAAATAAATCAGAGTCGAAAGTCAAAACAAGCCCTCGAAGAGATGAAAATCTCCCAAACCAACCAACAGGTCCTCAGCCACAGTGAGAAAGCTGGTGGTCTGTGACTAATGGATTAGGCGTTTGTTGCTGTGGCATCATAGTTTGCATAAAATATGTCGAGGAACTTTGTATACAGCCTTCTGGCTGCAGCGAAACATGAATAATTCCCAAACTTCCTACAGTAGAGAGCTACATGAAATCCAGAGACACATCATGCAGGAGCTTTTATTCAAAATAAAAACCTTTTATAGGGACAGTTAAACAGAGAATATATGAATTCAGTTACAAAAGTGTCCGTATCAGAGTGATTAGTCCGGGGTTTCATATTGCACGTCAGCTAATCTATATGTTAATCATACAGGGACAGAAGTACAATGAGCTATTCTAGCTATTCTTACACGCAAGGTCAGATCCGGCACCTCTCGTTTGTAATTCAAGTCGCAGACGGCCCCGTTTGACCTCGCAGAAAGTGACATAACTGCAGAAGACAGACAGCGAGACGTTCATTAAAACCAACTCCGAATCTAGAATTGAGGCAGGAATGAGACGGGATGAAGGCAGCGGAGCAAGACTGAGCAGGAACTGACAAGAACGATCACAGAAGACGGGAGTTGAACCTCTATTTAACAAATGAAACTGTTACAGAGAGGGAGAGATGAGGAGTGACGTTGACAGTAAGGTAGGGAAAGAGACATGGACGTGGATCAGGGCAGTCATTAAGGGAAGATGAACATGAAAACTGTATCCTGGCAACAGACACTAAAGACTGAAAAGAGCTAACAATGACTGCTTGATCATTTCAGAGTTGGATTGTGTTTGTACATGCCATCATAGTTTATGCCAAAGTGGCGTATGACTTTCACTTACTTCTGTTTTTCTTCTTATTTAACTTCCTCTTTAGTCCTAGAGGAAATTGCTTGCAATATAACCGGTATTACATTCACCTGTATGTGAATAATAAGAGAATAATATTGAGTAGGTCCCCCTTTTGCCGCAAAAACAGCCCTGACCCGTCGAGGCATGGACTCCACTAGACCTCTGAAGGTCTGCTGTGGTATCTGGCACCAAGCCGTCAGTAGCAGATCCTTTAAGTCCTGTATAAGTTGCGAGGTGGGGCCTCCGTGGATCGGACTTGTTTGTCCACCGCATCCCACAGATGCTCGATTGGATTGAGATCTGGAGAATTTGGAGGCCGAGTCAACACCTCCAACTCGTTGCCATCCACATGATGTAAAAGAAAACGTGATTCATCAGACCAGGCCACCTTCTTTCATTGCTCTGTGGTCCAGTTCTGATGCTCACAACGTGCCCAATGTAGGCGCTTTTGGGCGGTGGACACGGGTCAGCATGGGGCACCCTGACCGGTCTGCGGCTACGCAGCCCCATACGCAACAAACTGTGATGCACTGTGTGTTCTGACACCTTTCTATCGGAACCAGCATTAACTTTTTCAGCAGTTTGAGCTCCAGTAGCTCTTATATTGGATCGGACAACACGGGTCAGCCTTCGCTCCCCACGTGCATCAATGAGGTTCGGGTCTGACCCTGGTGCCAGTTCACCAGTTTCCCTTCCTTGGACCACTTTTAGTAGGTCCTGACCACTGCAGACCGGGAACATCCCACAAGAGCTGCTTTTTCTGCTTCCAACACAAAGTTCAAAATGTTCACTTGCTTTCTAATATATCCCACCTACTGCCAGGTGCCATTGTAACGAGATAGTAAATGTTATTCACTTCACCTGTCAGTGGTCGTAATGTTATGGCTGATCAGTGTATACGTGCTACAGAGAGGGTAGGAAAGTCAGACAATATGGAGAGTCTGCTAACACAATGTTAATTATTTTCATGTTATTTGTTTTGACAATTAGAAACACATTGAATAATGTCAGAAGTCTTTTGAAATTCAGATAAATCACCGACTTCCAGAGGCCAAATAGCTGGAGACAAACTATGTAGTATGTGTATTATCTTGGGTAAACGGCGCATTACCTCTGTTGTTGTTACTAATTACTGCTAGTCGAGCTTTGGCCTCTTAGCCTCGTGTGTCATGCCTGGTTGCATATCCAAGCACAGCGCACCGGATGACATCAGGGTTGATTCCCACAGGAGGGACAAGAGACAGGAAGCACGACGTCCTGTAGGGACTCTAATGGAAGGTGGTCTTCACTGCTGTTATTTGGGTGTTTTTATACCGGATATCTCTGTTGTCCCCCTGGAGACAATAAAAAGAGAGTAAAGAGAGGAAGTGTGCACGTGTCAGACATCGGAGTAATTAGCTAATGAGATGGATTATGTGAGAACTC
Source organism: Sebastes umbrosus (assembly GCF_015220745.1). Classification (NCBI taxonomy): domain Eukaryota; kingdom Metazoa; phylum Chordata; class Actinopteri; order Perciformes; family Sebastidae; genus Sebastes; species Sebastes umbrosus. Next base: position 5,522,545 of record NC_051281.1, read on the forward strand.
CTGCACTGATAGACGCAATTGGACGCTTTCATCCACCCTCTTCTGTAAAGTCACAGAAACATGTATCCTTCCCCTCCTTGTGTTCCTTTCTCTCTCATTCGATAAGTTCCTCGTCTCGACACTTTAAGCTGTCTCTCAAATGAGCTCAAAGCAACAAAGGCGCACACAAACGCACGCACGCACACCTCACACAGCAGCGTTAGGTCATAAAATATTTAAAAAGGGGGTCTCGAGGGCCTTCAGAATTGATGGATCAATGAGAACGCCCGAGCACAAAGTAATAAATAGTCCATTTTAGAGAGTTCGCCCATCTACTTGCCCGGGGCCATTAACTGAGTATGCACTGGCAAAATTTTCCACTTGGTATTTATACACACACATACACACATATACTGTATTCAAACACACACACACACACATCCATCCATCATCTGCTGATCCCCGGTCAACAGCCCGGGAGCGTTCGCTGTGTTTGTAAAGTAAACAGAGTATCACGCCGAGCATGTTCCTGCCTGTGCACAAGATTGTTACTCGAGGGAGGATGGATGTGTATCAATTAATGACACCTCATAAGGTTTTGTGATGACTCTCGACGGTGTTTACCTCGTCCGATCAATTCTTGTTACCGATCTTTCCCGCTGTGGAAACCAGCAGCTTCGCTTCCAGCAGTGTTGTCTCCTCTCTCACAAGGAGGCCGTACTTTCATGTTTGAATATTTTTGATAGAAATTAATGCTTCTTTGAGGAATGCAGAATACAAATATGATGCAAGTCTTACTTTTAGTGTTTAGATACTGTAAGTGGATAGTTTTTGGATTCGATACTCGTCTAACTACTGAAACTGAACATTTCTTTGAAGTTTTCGGTGTAATCCCGGGACGTTTACTCCTGGCAGGACTCCTGGCACTTCTTATTGTAAAATGATTATATACTAATAAAAACATAGTTATGAATATTATATTCCATTTCTGCAAGTAGATCCCCCGAAATGTGACACACTGTTCCTTTAAACACATCAGAGGTCGTGCTGAATGTCTGAAGAGCTCCATCACAAATCCGATGTTACGGAGCTGAATCCTTGAGTGAATCCATCTAATTATTTTAGTGGTTTGCCCTTCACATCCGTATTGATCACACTCCTCTCTTTCCTCTCTCCTCTCTTCACAGACAGCAACTTTGTTCTGGGGAACGCCCAGGTGCAGTCGCTCTACCCCATCGTCTACTGCTCCGATGGCTTCTGTGAGCTCACCGGGTACGCCCGCGCCGAGCTCATGCAGAAGAGCTGCGCTTGTCACTTCCTGTACGGCCCGGAGACGAGCGACCGGTTAACGGCACAGATCCAAGGGGCCCTGGATGAGAGGAAGGAGTTCAAGACCGAGTTGGTCTTCTACAAGAAGGAAGGTGAGACGGCACAAAGGAATCTATACGTGTGTGAAATTCTCAACCACATTAAAGGTGCGATTGATAGCATTGATAACATTCAGCCACTAGATGTCACAATCCCCCCCCCCCCCCCCCCCCCCCCCCCCCCCCGTTCAATTGCATTACACTTGAATATTTCGTGATAGAGTAATGAAGTAATTTTGCAACATGTAGCTATGCATTAGCTATAGATTTAGGTTACTTTGTGCGGTGATGTGTCTAGCTTTAGGTAACATTTAGCTTGTCATCTAAGCAGTGGTGTAGTGCAGAGAATACGCAGGTATACGGCGTATGCCTACTTAATTTACAACAGCCGGCCACCCATTTCTAAATCCACTCTGATGCACATCTTCGTTCTACATTGTTTGAGGGATTGATGTACGGGATAATGTACAGCGAGCGGTTATTGTCGCCCTGAAGGGGTTCCTTTCACAACAACGACCCGCTAGCTGCACATTATCCCGCTTATTAAACGGCTACTTACTGAAGAAATCAATAATTTGACACAAGAACAGCCCACCAGAATCCGACATCAGAGCTGCGCCCATAGCAACAATCTGTCAGCCAGAACATTAAGACCTCTGGGTATAACACATGTGCAGTGTAGCTGATGACGCATGACCCCGCCTTCTTCCTTCAGAGAGAGAGACAGAGAGAGAGCAACTGTAGAATCAGCGGGTTTTTTTCATATTAAACTCTAATAAATTACAGTTGAGTTCGACCAAAGCACACATTGTTGGAAAGAGCAACGACGGCGGTTTAGGTGAGTTTTACTTTGTTTCTGTCAAGTTTGAATGAAGTGTTTTACTGATCTCAACATAAACCGAAATACACGTGGATGATGGCACAAGCTGAACGGAGAGGGGGGCGGAGGTCTGCGCTCTCCGAGTGCCGGTCTAGTTTTGTTATATAAAAGCTTTTATTATGAAGCAGCAAAATCAGGAAATGTTGGGTTTTCATCAGCAACTTACGACTCCTAAACAGCTCAAAGTGAAACAGTAAAATAAAGCAGATATAGAGAGAAACTAAACGTCCAACCACAGAGATTTCTTTTGTGTGAGTGTGAACAAGGTGCTCTTAGAAGCGCATTAAAGTAACATTTCCCTCAATGAATAAAGCCAAACTATTCCAAAAAATCATGTATGATATTTTAAAGTAATCCTGCTGAACAACATATTATATACAGTAGATTTAATGCTATGCCAGATTCCATACTGTATGTGCAAGATGACTTAGGGAATGAATGTATGAATTACTGAACCATGCATAAAATGAAAAGTCTTGAGGGAGGAGAAGGTTGTGAAAGAAAAACAGCAGCACTCATTCATTCTCTATTTATTACTTATTAATTAAAAGGGAGAAAGATTAGTGAGGAGGCGGTACAGTAAAGAAGCAAAGACCCAGTCCACAAATACAAAATAAGAGGAGTGGGAGTAACGTATAGATGGAGGAGGGACGTGGACACATCTGTTCCTCTGAGATATATAAGCCTATAACAAAGAGCAACACAGGGTTATAAAAGCGTGTTTCTCACAAATACACATACAAACGACAAATTAGAAATGCTTTATCAATTCTCCATGAGCTCACATTAGCATTTCAGCAGTTCCCCAGGGGAGCGAGGGAAATAATAAACACATTCGTACCCAGTTGCTCCCTCAGATCAACAGTTCTCTCACCAAAGCCTCGGGCACAATTTTAAAATTGCATTTAATCTGCTGAGTACATAATCATAATATATTAATATCAATATGATTTAAAGGCAAATTAATTCCCATGAATGACTGTGAATACAAATTTGGATATTTAAAAAGTTACGGAAAAATAAAAAAAAGATCTGATGATGACGCTAGATGAAAAGTCAGGATCACCAAAGATCTCAGCATCTCCAAACATAGAGTCACGCTGCTACAGTAGCATGGCTAATAGGGGTGGGCGATATGGCCAAAATCTTCTACCACAGTATATGTAATTATATATCACAATACTGTAATTGTTTTAATTAAAAAGTGGTTTAAAGTAACCATACTGTACTAATCAAATTTGATTATTTTCTTATTTTAGTTGGAACTTCCACACGAACAAAAACAACTCCCTCCGATGAGACAACACTTGAGTTAAAAACAAAAGACTCTTCAAGCTTTGAGGTTAATTTCAGTGTTACAGGTTTTAAGGTTAACAAGTGTGAATAAATACCAGCCTGAATTCAGTCACTGCAATATAAGAATCACACAAATTTGTATTTTGGAGTATAGCAAAAAAAAAAAAAAAAAAGACATGACTTTTCCTGCAGGATTTGCTCATCTTTCATTTCAAAAAGCTGACAAAACACTAAATAAATAAACGGTGGTAATCCTGTAATCAGAGTTTTTCCTCATCTTGGGTTGGTTGGGATGCCTCCTCCTGCTCTGTACTTACAAATTCACTCTCCTCCTCCACGTCTGCCCAGACACTAAGTTGTCAGGGGAGTGAAACATATTTCTATGTTGAATGATTGGAAATAACAAAAAAATATCTATAAGAAAAAGCATGAAACAAATAGACACCATCTTTCAAAAATGTTGGGGGACCACTTCCTACCCTCATTACTTACTCATTTGGATCTCAACTACTACTGCCTGTAAAGTTTCGTGACTGCATGTTGTACGGTCGTGATGCTATCACGTTGACAAAATCTGTCCAGAGACAGACGGACACCTGGCAAAGTACTCAAAACAAAACAAACTACATTTGCTGAACGTTGTGAGTACACCATCCAGGTACTCATAGTGCACTGCCTTTTGCCATACTTGTCAGTGTGAACGCGCTTAGACACTCAAAATAGCAGGCGTAAGTACAGAAGTATGCAAGTTGAGACACAGCAAAGGTGTCTCCAGGACCACATTTTGCCATGATGACACAAACACAGACTCACAAGGTGAAAACAAAACCACGGCTGGTAATGAACAACAAGCACACATGACAAATGAATATACCAAAGACTTCACCAAACCCCTTTTATAACCTTCTGTCAGTAATCACGCTGTGCTCTAATAATAATATCATAAATAATCAATGCATATATATGTATATTAATGACAGCCTTTCATTCCTTATCTTTGTGCCGTGCTCATAGTTATGCATGGCGAGGCAGAACAGAGGACAGTACATGCTGTTTCAGTACTGCTATTGTTTACTAGCGTGTTCCAGTCAAACAGGGACAAATACAGCCTCAATATGGCTGATGTTTTTATTGAGGCCGTCGTCTCGCTCGTTTAAATGCATTATTTACATGCGTGATCCTGTGTGGGGAATTAGTCTCACAGCTGCAGGAAACCGTATGCAGCGTGCCACATGCAGCTCACAAAGTCACGAGTCGGAGATTAAAGGTGAGTAACAGGAAACCAAAACAGCTCGTTTTAGCCTGATTTCATGCATTTATGTACCAACGAGCAGGGGGTTACTTTTCTCGTTTGATAAAGATAAGGCGGGCGATATTCAGTATTTTTCTTAATGTCAACAAATCCCATGAAAAGACCAAAACCAACAATGAATTGACAAGTATTGTTTGTTTATCAAAGCCTGATATATCTTCTTCCCCTGTGCCGTAGAGCTCCATTAAAAACACATCAATGAGCCACACTGTTGCACTGCTGGGTGACATAATCCCTCATTACCATGAACACACACACTGTAGTTTACTTTGACTGAATCCCGCATACACCGTCCTCACTAGTTCATCAAATGTGTATTAATCCCATAGACTGTATATAAGAAGTGGACGTAGTCACCCAAGGATTTGTGGACTACAATTTTGAAGCCTTGAGTTCGGCATTTTGGGCGTCGCCATCATGTTTTTTTGCAACCAGAAGTGACACGAGAGGGTGGAGCTAAGTACAACCGAACGCTGAATAAGACATTTTTAGACCAACAAAAAGGTTATAATTAGTTTTCATGAACTGAAAACACACTGTGAAAGGGTGAAAGTTGTAAGAGGAAAATACGGACAACTCCCAGACCGGACAACGCCGTGGTAGCGACCTGTCAATCACAAGGTAGTCACGCCCTAAAGCATCCCTTGCTTTATGGTCTATTTGACTCTAAATGGGACCATAATTTACTAAATGAACATCATGCTGTATTGAAGAAGACTTGAAACTAGTGATTGAGACCATAATCTCATGTTTACAATGTTTACTGAGGTAATAAATCAAGTGAGAAGTAAAGTCATTTTCTCATTGACTTCTATACAATCAGACTTCTTTTAGCAACCAGAGGAGTCGCCCCCTGCTGGCTATTAGAGAGAATGCAAGTTTAAGGCACTTCAGCATTGGCTTCACTTTTCAGATTTTTTTATTAATCCGTGGCTGAAAATAGTCTCCAACAAATTCAATATGTAAGGTTTGCTAAAAAAAAGATTTTTTAGAACAACATCCTTAGAAGGAACGAATGGAGACAGAGAAGGGAAGTCATAAAGTACTGAGAGATCGACTCACACATTGTAGGTTTAGTTATTTTTATGGGATTTGCTTAGAAAAAGAGACACATAGAATAATGCCAGGTCCTTTTAAGAAAAGTTATGTTGTACCACCAAGCTGGTGTGACAGTGTTTTCAATTAAATGCTTTGTGTATTTCTTTTAATTATAGTGAATGTGGATCCATGTTTGTAAAGCTTGAAGAGTATCTTAACCTCCAGTGGTTTAACTTGTGTCAGTGATGTAGAGGTGTACTCCTGGACTTTATTATGAGTTAGAAGTGCAAAAGATGTATTGCACTTTGCCAGAGTTACAGAAAATGTGATTGCGAGTCCAGTGGGTGTAAAGGAGTTAAAACAACAATATTTTCCTCCAAATGTTAGTAGAGTAGAAGCAGTGCTTGAAGTGGAAAAAAAATAAGTGCCGCTACTCTTTTAGTCACATTTTGTTGTGTGTATCGGCCGCTATCAGCAAACTCTTATTCCTATTTATTCATTATTTCTTTAAGTATTTTATACTGTGTCAGTCATCAGCTGCGGTTATATTGCTATATTATTAGACTTGGGCTATGCATCTTCTATAGTAGGCCTATAATACTCCAATAATAGTCCAACTGGAACATTATAGGGTTAAGGTGGTGTGTTTAGTGTTGGTAGTTAAAGTGCTTTCCTGTGTTATTTGTAGCCTACAGTCGGGCATCATTCAGGTTGTAGGAGCAGTGTCCCAGTCAGGAATTTTTCATCATTTTGGACCATTATTATTACTAGTTAAATGATTATTTTATTATTTACATGTCCTTCGTCTGAACATTGAATTCTTCTGGAAATGTTTGCCCTAAAAGAGCAGATTCTGAAAGCTTTTAAATAATGTTTCATTAATTATATTTTTCCACAAAATGAAAAAAGTTATGACGAACAGTTCACTAATTATTTTACAAAAAGGACGTGAACATTGTTTTGATAAATTACAGCACCCTTGTTCTCTCCCCACCTCCCCCGTGCCGTATATCGGCTCATCCAGATGATCTCCACGTAGTTTTCAAGTTCATATGGGGAATAGCAAATACGCTGCCGCTGTGAATCTCTAGGGGAAAAGGGTACTTGATATGGAGAGGGCAGAAAAGAGTACGAGCAGCTTGTGAGAAGTGCTGAAGCGAAAGAAAAATTCACGGTACGCCAAGGAGTAAAATGAAGAAGTGCTGGTACTGCCTACCGGTGAGTACCGGCCCACTTTGAGCACTGAGTAGAGTAACATAAAATGGTAATGCTCAAGTAAAGTACAAGTACCTCAAAATTGTACTTAAGTAAAGTGCTTTAGTAAATGTACTAGATTACATCCCACCATCACTTCTTTCAGCCTGGTGGTAAATTGTTGATTTAAGAAACTTTTGACGGCCACAATCATTTTTGCATCATATCGTTTTTACCAACTTATCGCGTTAAAACACCAACACTGATTTCATTCAGATTCTAAACATCTGCTAGACTCCTCTTAGTAATATCATCACAAACACAGATGGTTTAAATGATGCATGTTCTGCGGTGGAAACAAATGTGATCAGAGCCCAAAAGCTCCCTTTGCAAGAATCTCATACAGCCTATCGAAGGTGTAAGTGTTGTCTGTGGTACTCTAGTTTACAGTTGAGGCACGCACACTTGTGGAGCTTTAAAGTGAATCTATACTTCCTGCAATCTCCTTCTCCACACTGCACTACTCACATGGGGGGATCCTGTGAATCATAACTGTGTAGGTGAAAACAGAAATGCAGGCTGAAGAGCCGCTATGAACAGTGAGTCTCATTACAGCTGCAGGCAGCACATGCTCCCCCTGAATGTAAAGAACGTGTGGTAGCCTCTCAACTGGTCTCAACCCATCATTTCTACTCATGAATGATGTACAAACCATGGGATAGTGAGGGGAATATTGATTGACACATCCTTATATTTCTCTCATTGTTTCACTTTTACTACACTTTCTTCCCTGAGCGCCTAATTTGAAGTCCATGTGTGCCCTGAGGGCCAGGTCTGTACGCTAGACAATATGTATTCACATAACATGCAGCAAATCACAGAGATTTAATCATAAGAGCTCAGCCTGCTTTCCTTATAACTAACTCACTCACATGTATATCTTCCATACGGACTCTCATTCTCAAGTGTAACACATCTCTTTGTGGAGTGTGTGACCGTAAGCAATTAGGTTACTTCTAAATATTATTTGTAATGTCAGAGGGCAGTGCAATTAATCAAATTTCAATTTCAATTACCATTTTGGCTTCCAACGATTATAAAACAAGATAATCAACATAAAGTGATTATTATGCCGTTTTGCAATGACGCTCTTGTTTTATCTTGTGTTATAAATCCTGCGCACCCGTTTCCTTTACAGTGGTGTGCTTTCGCCCCGCTCAGTCCCTTCGAGGGACCTCTCCCCGGCGCTGGCTGGCCCTCACGGGTGCATTTCCTCCATGGCGATGCACCACGACAGTCTAGGTGAAGCTTTACAGCACCCCTTGCCCAGACCTCGCATCTTAGTGCTTGATGTGCCCTCGCTGTGCCCTCTCTCGTGTGACAACCGGGGTGGACTGTTCTCAGTGCGTCTATCGGCAAACCCACCCAACCCGTCTTGAAACATGGACCCCGTCTCGTTTACCATGCTTTGTGGGGTGTGACTTTTTTGCCATGTCGTCACCATTCCTATCTATAGACCTACAACCAAGTGCACAAAGCTTTTCAGAAATCTAGCATCTTAATTTTGCTCTAAAAATGCACCAAAGTGATGCATTTAACTTTAAAATGTAGGCTGCATTTTCCTTTTAAATGCATGATGTTTCCGAAGTCAATGAGAAATCTTGTTAAATAATTATGATCTCAATATTTATCAAAAATAATTTGTTTTTGCCATAATCGAGCAGCCCTGTCATGTCATTTATATTGAGGTGATGAATGATGAATGATGATGTTATTGTGACAGGTAATAGTACATCATAAGGTACATTTGGGTGGAAAAGATGCATTGACTGTATGTTTGTGTTTGTGTTCTCTCTCTCTCTCCAGGTGCACAGTTCTGGTGTCTTCTGGACATCGTCCCCATTAAGAATGAAAAGGGTGAGGTGGTGCTGTTCCTCGTGTCCCACAAAGACATCACTGACAAGAAGAAGGACCAGGATTCTGAGCATGGACCTGACACGGGTGAGTTTATATGAACAACACCAGCTTACCGGTCTGGTAGTTTTAGCTTTCAACTGCAACTCACAGTCTGAATGTTGCCATAAGTGTGACCCACCGTCTTTGTCATCACAAGTTCCACTCTTGATGAGCCAATTCCATTATTGCTGAAGACCATGAGATGCAGCTGAAAGCGCCAGAAAAATGCAAGTGCTCTAAATGGACTTTGAGTTGAGATTATTTATGTCAAAGTAATATTCCAAAGATCAAGAATGAACCTTCATGCTCTGGAGTTCATAATTTTTTAATGCAATATATTCTATCTGTGAAAGCTTGCTCCATGACAACGCAGTCATTTTGGTTGTATAGTTGGAAGACAATTTTAATTACCCTCCCGCCTGCTCGTAAACTTTCTGTTATTCGGTCTAAACAATCCACCAAAATCCTCTCCTGAAAACATTTTAGTAGAGAAATAAGCGATGCCACTGCTGAATCTGGTTTAATTTTAAAACTAGATCGCCTATTTTGACAGCTCCGTCCAAGTTTCGTGAGCCGGACGCGTCACGCTGGACGGACTCATTAGCATAAAGTTGAGAATTTTCAACTTCATGCAAATACAGACCCTCTCCAACTCACCACAACACTCCCACCATGCACTGGTTATTAATAGAACATTAATGGAAAGCGTTGAGACGCCCTCCGTCACCGGATCTGGTGGAAATGCAGTGAACCTTAACAAAGTACTTATTTTAAGCCAAACCAGGATCCTTTCTTTAACCTTAATTATCCATACAGTAGCTTTGTCACAAAATCTTTATTTTCAGGCAGTGATAATGTTTTTTGAAAGGCACAGACAAGTTATGTCGTCCTGCCATCACATCAGAAAATGCTTGTGTGTCATTCTAGCAGGCATGGATGGTATTTTGTCTCTTATATATCATAGATCTTCTGAACACCTTGAAAGCTTAGCTTCTATCCTGCAGTGCTAGAATATAAACTATAATTCACCAGGATATTGCACCTGTAGGATTTATGAAGTGAGGTCCAAGCCAGGTTAGTCCCCCTCCATTATTAGCTTTCTTCTTTTTGCGCGTTCACCTTCCTGACATAGCATATGAACAGTTGTAAATGTGTTTGGTTGCTCGGTTGTATTTTCCTCGGAGCTCACACTATTGATCGACCCTCCGTCAGTTCCTGCTCAGAGCTGTTCAGGAGGTTTCGAGCTGTTTGTTTTTCGTTCTCCTGTGAAAACAGAGTGAGAAATCCCAGCATGCAAAGCTGAAAGAGCAGGTTTTTAGAGGTGTGTGTTGAGCCCGTGAAGGGAACGTCTTGAATCACTGTGTTGAAAACATTGAATACACAGTTATTACAGACATTAACATTACTTTTTTTAACTTCCAAATATCCTGTTGCCAGCTGAGTTCACTACAGAGAGCTCGACAGTGGAATGTAGGGAGACGCTGAGAGAAGCAGAGTAATTAAGACTCTTAAGATGAAGTGGAGTGTTTAAAATTTGAGTTTTCTTTAGACTGGCTTTCAGAGCTGCTGTCTGTAGTGCTTCCTGGTGGAAAAGAGCACCTGCTTGAAATCACTTACCCAATTTCCCCCCACTTGCACAGGCTCTCTCTTTTGGCTGAATATCTCATTGCCTCGCCGCCGAAATGACTGAAGCCTGCTTTGATATGCTCCGGCTGTGTTTTACAGACCGCATGAGTTATTACATTTCCAGATTCGGAGTGCAGCACACACCGCAGGGGACAGAGGACAACAAACTAGACGGAACGGGAAGAGAGAGACAAAGGAGGAGATAAATGGCTTCTATTTCTGATTCATCATTCAGACACGACTATAACATTAACCCTCTGAGACCCGCCATAGACATGTTTTTGTCTTTTTTAGGGGGGTACAGGGGGTGTTTAGGGGGAGATAGCAAGTCAGCAGTAGATGTCACGTAGAGGTGGTGTACCACATCTGAAAGCTGGGAATCTGAAGATTAATTTGAGATGCAGCTCAGCACGAAGTGTCAAGTTGTTCTAGTCATAAATCAGAAAATAAACATGAATTAATTAATTGCTCACTTGTCTCATAAGTTGTTGCAGCAGTTTTAGGGTTGAACCATTTGTTACACAGATTTGGTGCCAAATGTAACCATTTTTTACCACTGGAGAATTGATAAAAAATTATCAATAATCCCTCCAAAATACCACATTAAGACACCAAGACCTTGAGGAACACCATAGCTAAAGCCATGATGTGATTTGGTATCAAGAAAATTCAGCGATTGGATGACGAGCACTTCTGTTGTGGAAACTGCTCAGAAACCCCCTTATTGTCAGTCTACCTAAGAAAACCATCCATCCTCTGAATGCTCTAGGTCTCTAGTTTGTGGCTTTAAAGTTTCATGAGGCTGTGATTATCCTAGAGGTCACCACAGGTCATTTTATACAGTGAGGTCAAATTTCACTACAACGAAATGGCTCCTATTGGGACTAACATCATCACACATGAATACAGTTGGGCTCTTTGGATCCACACGAGTCTCAGCTTTACAGTGATACCCAATGTATGTAATTCCAACACTGTTTAGAGACCCCAGTATGCAGAAATATTCAAATACATCATTGTTAGAATAGACGAAAATGACACATGTTACTGTTACTTCATTCAAGAAACTGCATCTTTTTTTGCCCAAAACTGCATGTGATTATCATAAAGTGGGCGTGTCTGTAAAGGGGAGACTCGTGGGTACCCATAGAACCCATTTACATTCACATATCTGGAGGTCAGAGGTCAAGGGAGCCCTTTGAAAATGGCCATGCTAGTTTTTCCTAGACTTAATTTGGCTCAGCTTTGGAGCGTTATTTAACCTCCTTCCCAACATGCTTGATGACTCCTTAGCTTTTTCTAGTTTTATATGATATCAGTACCTTCACTCTAGCTCTAAAACTGAACCTGCTACAGCATCTGAAAGACAGTAAAGTCAGTTGAGATGGCCCACAGTTCCCAGGGGGTTAACATAACTTTCCGGTTTTGGCTGATTTAAGCACCTCTTGATGTGAGAACAAAATGACAGAGGGGAAAAAGTGAGACCTTGACATTTCATGATGTGACACCAACAATCCCATTTACCTGCTTCTGCTTCTTAGTGGGAGTCTGCTGACTGGATGAGCGTCTCATTTTTGGCACTTAGCGCAGCGTGATGTGCTTTTTTCTGAAACGCAGCATCGGTTGGTGAGACGGAAGGAGATTGAGAGGGACAGAAAAAGACATAGAAAGCGAATTGTGCCCATAAACACTCACAAAAAGTGCAGACACACACTAGTATGCCCTAGAACTTGCTCACACACACACATGCACGCTGTGTTAATTGACTGTATTAATAATTTAAAGTGTATAGCCAGCCCATTTCCCCCACTAGCACACGCAGGCTCCCCCAGAGAACACACTGTATATTCTGAAAAGCAGCTCTATCAGTAATCACAGCACCCCTAAGGCGTGTAAATACCATCTCCTTCCTTATATTGCATTCCCATATCCGCCAACAGCAAATGCATGTGGAGCAGCGGCAGGTCAGAATGGTCAGCACCTTTCTCTACAAATGAATTTGGTTGAACACCTTTATAGGTGGAACAATGACCCTAATATCTCAGTGTGTTCCAGCTTCCACCTCCTGGGTGAATCAGTGTGTTTATGTTTCCCTTAAAGCAATAGTTTGACATTTGGGACCGATCATGAGTTAGATGATAATCAATACCACTCTCTCCTCTCTGTGTGCTGAATGTGTAGCTGCAGCCAGCAGCCGGTTAGCTTAGCACAAAGACTGGAAACAAGGACTGTCTTTAAGGAGCAGTGTGTAGGACTTTAGGGGATCTATTAGCAGAAATGCAATATAATATTCATGACTATGTTTTCATCAGTGTATAATTACCTGATAATAAGAATCGTTGTGTTTCCGTTGGCTTAAAACGAGCTCCTACATAGGGGCTGTATTCAAAACCTCATACTATACTAGTAGTACGTACTGATTTGTACGAAATGTAGCATGTAGTATGCGAACAAAAGCAAAATCTACAGTACAGTATGCATCGGATAGGTCACCTTGCCTTCTATATCCCACAATGCAAAGTGTTGGAACGGTACAGGCTATGGTTACAACAACAGCAGCAGAAAACAGCTCGTTTCTTTTCCATTTTTCGTAGCTATTTCATCACTAAATTCACTTCCGAAAGTTTTTGAGGCGAGAAATAAACTGTGTAGATTTAGAATATTGGCAGTTTTATGATATTAAATGGCGAATCGAACATTTGCTCTTGGAGTTTAGAAGCTCCACAAACTGCCGGGGTCGCTACCTCGCCAGCCGGGCGGTCACTCTCACAGACCGCTATGAGCTGGCTGAAGCTCTCTCTAGAGACCGGTCTGTAGACGAGGGGCTTTTATTTCCTCGTTGACGGAGAGTTTGTTTAAATATCACAACACAAATGTCCGTTATAAATTAACGGGAACCTGTTTATCTGCCTTTTTGGAGTTCAAAAGCTCCACAATCGCCCCGGGCGTAGCTCGCTCGCCAGCTGGCCTGTGACGCTCCAGAGCAGCAAAGGGGCGAGGGAAGAGGAAAGAGCAGCCTCCGACGGGTCAACAAAATTGACGTAACTCAAACTGCTTTTTCAGTTAAGTTACATCAACAAAACAGTGGAATGATATCCCTACAGGTATTAGAGTAATGTTAAAACGGGTCAACAAACACAACAACTTTCATACAGGAGACCGGTGTTTTGTTTTGTAAGTTACGTTTGTGACATTTATTTCCGTACCTACCTGTGTTACGTTTTTTCTGCACATATTTTACTTAGTTTACGCACCTATTTTAAGCCCGACTGTGACGTTTTTCCTCAACCTAACAAACTGATTTTGTTGCCTAAGCCTAACTGCGGACTGTTGTTTTGTTGCATGGCGTACAAATGACACACGAAAAGCCTAAAATGCATCCTCCTTGTAATATGATGCTATTTATATGCCTTCCTGTTAGACTGGGTTGCTGAAAACATACACCGTGTTTATGCCACATGTTTCTTCATAGTAATGGATTTGTGAATAACCGCCAACTTCACAGTACATACGGAGAGAAAGAAAGAGTCCCAGTGACAGTGGTTAGTTTCTCCGTGCTGTTTGAAATCCTCCCTAGATACGATGAACAAATCAAATTTACTGGCTGAATATGAAAATGATTTGGTTACAGGGGTTGCCAAGCATGGCATCATATTATAGACGGACAGAGGGACAATCATAATAGGAAATGTACAGTGGAAATGGAGAGAACAAGAAAAGACTTTCCGTCGTTGATGATGGCTTAACAGAAAACAACTCCCTTTACTTATGAATCTACCTGCTGTACTTCTTTGTGTCCTCTTTCCTTCTCTACCTTACCTGATCTTTATCATGTTTTCATCATTGATTCTGTTCTGTAAATACGGATCTGGAGCAGAGCCCAGAGCATCGAATGCTACCTAAAGAACTCCCTGTTTAGTCGATAAAGAGCCACGAGGGCAGACAGCAGGTCAATATGACATTAAATATTTACACACACAGTGGAGCAGCATGTGTACAACGGAGTAGAGAGCTGGCACAGAGGAGTTAAGATCTAATATACAGGGACTTCCACTCTGAAACACGTTAACAAAGAGAGCCACGTGAGACTGTAGGCTGCTTTACTGAGACAGCGTCATGGTATAGCTTATACCATGACGATGATTTGCATGAGGAAAGGAAGTACAGGTGATGTTTTTCTCTGCATGTGACTTATAAAATAAAGCAGTTAAAACCCTCTGAGACCCGCAGTCTTGAAGCTAGAGTTGGTATGAAACTAGAAGACCTAAGGAGCTTGTCAGGAAGGAGGCTAAATAACACTCCAAAGTTAATTTTGGTGAGGAAAAACTGGTATGGCCATTTTCAAAAGGGGTCCCTTGACCTCTGACCTCCAGATATGTGAATGAAAATGGGTTCTATGGGTACCCACGAGTCTCCCCTTTACAGACACGCCCACTTTATGATAATCACATGCAGTTTCTTGAATGAAGTATAAATGTGTCATTTTCGTCTATTCTAACAATGATGTATTTGAATATTTCTGCATACTGGGGTCCCTAAACAGTCTATGAATTACATAAATTGGGTATCACTGTAAAGCTGAGACTCTTGTGGATCCAAAAGCCCAACTGTATTCATGTGTGATGATGTTAGTCCCCATAGTAGACATTTCATTGTAGTGAGATCATTTTTCGAAACTTGACCTCACTGTATAAAATGACCTGTGGTGACCTCTAGGATAATCACAGCCTCATGAAACTTTACAGCCACAAACTAGAGACCTAGAGCATTCAGAGGATGGATGGTTTTTCTAGCTAGATTGACAATAAGGTGGTTTCTGAGCAGTTTCCAGAACAGAAGTGTTCGCCATCCAAAACGCTGAAAAATGCAATTCTTGCAGAAATCTCCAAATGTCAAAAGTTTTTGAAACCAAATCACAGCATGGCTTTTTCTATGGTATTCCTCCAGGTCTCGGTGTCTTAATGTGGTATTTTCGAGGGATTATTGACAATTTCTATCAATGCTCGAGTGGTAAAAAATGGTTAAATTTAGCACCAAATCTGTGTAACAAATGGTATCAACCTAAAAATGACTGCAACATCTTGAGACATAAATGAGCATGGGAATGGTCATCATATACTTCCATCATAATGTTCTAAACCCTTATACACTTTCACAATTTATTTTAAGTAATTAAATCATGTTAATTTTTTATTTATTTTTTATTTACTGCATCTCAAATGACTCTTCAGGTTGCCAGCTTTGTTTGTCTTTGTTGACCTGCTATCTCCCCCTAAACACCCTCAACACCCCCCTAAAAAAGACAAAACATGTGTATTGCGGGTGTCAGAGAGTTAATGTTTATAGTCTCGTCTCAGTGATGAATCAGAAATAGAAGCCATTTAAATCCTCCTTTGTCTCTTTCTTCCCTTTCCGTCTATGTTGTTGTCCTCTGTCTCCTGTGATGTGTACTGCAATAAGAATCTGGTAGCTTGGATTTGCTTGAATTTTTAATTTTTGTCAATTCTTGAGTGGTTAAAAAAATGGTTAAATTTAGCACCAAATCCGTGTAACAAATGGTATTAACCCCAAAAGCACTGTCTCTTGGCTGAGAGTGTTTCAACCGACACAGAGCTCGGTCTTAATTCTCCCCCTGTGTTGTGGATTGTGGCTCAACATGTTCCCATCTCCTCCACAGACGAGGAGACGGGTCTGGAGGTGCATCAGGTAACTCGCCCTCCAGGCTTCAACTCCAACCGCCGCCGCAGCAGAGCTGTCCTCTATCACCTGTCAGGACACCTGCAGAAACAAGACAAGAGCAAACTGAAGCTCAACAATGTAAGTTTCTCTGCATTCATGCTCAGTCACCACACAGGTTCATTATATTTATAAGATGTTTGTTTGCCAGATAATGTATTGCATACCAAACTAGCGGCAGACTGCTTCTCATGCAATCATTATTGTTACTTTTGAGACTTTTGCACTGATGATTACATTCAAGTCACAGAGGGAAGGATAAATATAGTACAAGCCAATCGTTAAAATCCCTACAGGTTGTTCAACAACAAAGAATCCAGATTCTTCAAAGACTCCAGATGGCATAAAAAAGGTTATATGCTACTTTACAATAAAAATAAGTTTGTTTTTTCCCCAAGATGTTTCTTAAACCAAACAACAAGGTCTAGCGTTGTGGTAGATCTGCTGCAGTCCACCCGCCCTGACAGATGGTACAGTATGAAGGTCATCTGCAGTGTGTTGCTCACTTCTGTTTGACTTTGGGGTAAAAGAGCTGCATTTCGCTGATGTCAGTGATAAAACAAACATGCAGACCTGTGCAGTTTACATCCAGCAAGTGTGACGCACACTTATTGAGGGATTATGTATTCTTGGGAATCAGTGGGCAACCTCTGGGGTCTGAGAAGTGAAGCTGAAGTACCTCAAACTTGCATTCTTTCTAACAGCCAGCAGGGGGCGACTCCTCTGGTTGCAAAAAGAAGTCTGATTGTATAGAAGTCTATGAGAAAATGAGCCTACTTCTCACTTGATTTATTACCTCAGTAAACATTGTAAACATGAGTTTATGGTCTCAATCTCTAGTTTCGAGACTTCTTCAATACAGCATGATGTTCATTTAGTAAATTATGGTCCCATTTAGACTCAAATAGACCATAAAGCAGGGGATGCTTTAGGGCGTGGCTACCTTGTGATCGGCAGGTCGCTACTACTGTGTTGCCCGTGCAAAATCCAAGATGATGACGGCCAAAATGCAGAACTCAGAACTTTGTTTTTTATTTGCTTTAACAGATTTTTTTTTGAGGTTGCAATAAGACCCTGTTAACAATAAGCAGTGTCCTCAAGAAGGAAACAACTTTATGATTATGATGTTCAGGACATAGAATCTAAGTGAAATCAGATTAAACCTTTGTGGTCCTTTCATAACATACATAAATACTAACGCTACTCCCTCTTAGTCGACTAATCGGTCGTTTTGGTCTTAGATTTCTTTAGTCGATTAGTAATTTTTTATACTTTTTCATGCCGAATAACTTATTTCTGAGAAACTCATGAGCACATCTCTGGTAACCACAAAATGAATTAAAGTGGTGCTTTTGTGTGATTCTTTGTGGAGAAACTCAGTTTCACAGATCTGTCGATTAAATCAACTCATCAATTAGTTGACAAAATCGCATGAGTGTTAGTCAACGAAGAATTTATTTGGTCTTTACCAGAGATGTGCTCATAAGTTTCTAAGAAATAAATCATTCAGCATGAAAAAAGCATAAAAAAAATTGACAAAAGAAATCTTAGTCGACTAAGACCACAACGACCCGTTGGTCCAATGATCGACTAAGATGGGCAGCTTTAGAAAACATGTATACGTGCACGCTTATTGAAACTAATCCTCACAATTTTCTTCTTAAATGTCTCCTCAAGTTATGGAAAACATTTTCCCACAGTATTTGACATCATTTTATTTCTGCTTTTTCCAACACTGAATGAAAACTCTGCGATATAACACACTTAAATTGAGTGAAGTGCAGTTTTTACGGCTGCACAGTTTTTACGGCTGCACTCTAAATGTCCTGTGAAATATTTGATTATACACGCTGTAATTCTACCTGACACACAGCTCAGTACTTGTACTTGGTATTGTTGGAGACCTTGGGATCTTGACTAGAATTTCTATTAGACTTTTGTGGGTTTTCATAACACCTGTCTGCACTACATGAGCTTGAAGAGGTTCAGTGAACATAAGAACACGTTTAAAAACGTGAACAAGAGAAAGAGAGAGGTGGTGTTAACCTCTTTCTCTCTCCCTATCATTCAATCCAGAACATGTTTGGGGACAAGCCTCCGATCCCGGAGTACAAGGTAGCAGCCATCCAGAAATCCCGCTTCATCCTGCTCCATTACGGTACCTTCAAGGCCGGCTGGGATTGGTTGATCCTGCTGGCGACCTTCTACGTGGCCGTCACCGTGCCCTACAACGTGTGTTTCACCGTGGTGGGAGTGCGGGACGAAGGGAGCAGCACCGCCCCACGAAGCCCGCCCAGCGTCAGCGACATCCTTGTAGAGATCCTGTTTATTTTAGGTGAGAGAACGTACTGCGTTTGTTAAGCTAAATTACTTTCTCTCGTGACAAACACACTGACGGAGGACACACACCTGTTTGATAAGTGCTTTCTTTTATCAAACACTAGCTTCAGTAATTAACAAGATTTAATGATCGTAAAGATCGCCTATTTGTTGGACGTATTCCCGCCCCTGATGGGAAGTCAATAAAGCAGCCCGTCTCTGAGAGGCTCATCAGTCATGATAAAAGTTTAGCTGAAGTTTTTAATGATGCATACTCACAGCAGTGAAAAGGATATGAGCCATTCACAACAGCCCATTACGTCTCATTGTTAACTCATTTCCTAGAAAACAACAGGCCTTTCTGTCCCCGCCGTTGTCCATCTAACAGTAGGAGAGTAGTATGAGTGCTCTTCAATGGACAATTTGCCTTAATGGGAAAGCAAACTTCTGCAATGAAATTATACGAGCCACCCGCAGTTAAAGATATCCTGTTTGTTAGGACTAATAGGCCTGTTTATCACTACGGTCACTCATTGAAATGTGCCATCAGTCTGCTGATTATTTGCTCATTTTTGTTTATAAAGCTGCTTTTTATGAATTAACTACATCCCAAAGACTCCTGTTAAGCCCTGGAACATGGAATAGCAGGTTAACTTGAGTCATGCTGGTGGTTTTGACATGTTTGAGCCGGTTAACAACAAATTGCATCACTGCTTTCAGACATTTCTGTTAATGTTTAAACAACACTGTATGAGACTGTTTTATGTTATTTATTGGAGCATCCAAGGAGGAAGATTTAAAGGAATACTTCACCCACAAAATGACCATTTGTATATCAATAACTCACCCTGTTTTACTTTGAATTCTTGAAGAAAACTTTGTTTTTCTCTCATGCCTCCGCGGTGAACGAAGAATCAAATAAACAGAGAGAAGTCTTGAGGAATTAAAGTTAATGAGGGCCGCGTTTAACAACAGCAAAACTATATAAAAACATACATTTACAAATTCTCACACAACTCGTGCAGTTTAATCCAAGTCTCATTTATCCAGTCGTATGCTCACTACTTCCCAAACACATGCAACTTCAATAAAACCTTACTATTTAAAACACTTCTGCATAAACAGTCTCAGGCTTGAGCAGACGCGCTACTCGTCCGTGCGAGTCCAGACGTGTCCGAAGTGTTTAAATAGTAATGTTTTAGCAAAGATGAATGTGTTTGGGAAGTAGTGAGGATACGACTTCATGGGAGTGTGAGAGTTTGTAAACCGACCCCCATTTACTTCAAGGGGATCTTTAAGTATTTATATATTAAGTTTCCTATTTTATTTAAAACTTTGGAAATTGGTGGCTTCCTGGAAGGTAATAATCTAATCTATAAACTGACATTTGAAAATAATCTCTAATGCAGTATAAACTTAAAGGGCAGGTCCATTATGTTGTTTTGTTTTTGTTGAGGTTTATATATCATTCTGTAGCTTCACAGTGGTCCCTTATGTATTCACAGCCGAAGGACGTATGTTTTAGCATCAAAATGCCATCGTCTCAAAGCCTTTTAAAAACGTTTGCCTATGTGACCTGACGAGGCTTTCAGCATGATGACGTTCTACATATATATACACATATCCTTATTCATAGTCAGTGTGTATTACAGTCAATTGTTTGGCCGTCGGCATGCTCCCAGTTTGGAGAAGCAGGCAGGAGTACCGGCACAGAAGCTAAGCAATGTCCTTCTGTGGACGCCACGTTAGTTCGGATCCAAAAGTCACACAATAACACAAACAGACTAACCAATCGATGCAGCGGTAGACCAGCAACTCTTGTGATGTGAGAGGTAAAATTACAGTTTTTGTGAATGTAGTCTGGTGGCTTTGAAGACGGCGATAAAACAGCTTCACTCTCCTGTCAGAAAGGAGAGTGAAGAGGTAAAGGTAAAGCGTTGAAAATATTTTTAAATATAGCGTACACTTAAACTGATATTGATTATTTTAGGTGTCTTTCTGCTACCTCACCGTCAGACAGCCCTTTCTTACGGGGAACTGAAGCTGTTGTATCACTCTCTTCAAAGCCACCAGACTCCATTCATAAAAGCAGTCATTTTACCTCGTAGAACACGGGAGTATAAATACAACCCGCTTCGAAAAATTCAAACTAACCACTTTAAGTTATCATTATTCATCACCTTATTGAATAGCTTACTTTGGTAACCTACGTCACTGCCTTTTACTAACGGCTGAGATGGCGTTTCCATTTGAAACGAAGGGAAAAGAACGCATCATGGACCCGCCCTTTAATTTTCGATGAAGGTCAGACCTGAGAGTTTTAAACCTGATTAGAAAAAAGACTTTTAGTTTAACTCTTCTCTTTGCTCTGCCTGAATAAAGTTTTGTTTTCTGCGATTAGTTTTGCAACTTCAAGAGCACCTTTAATTTCCCTGGAGAAACTGTATATGAAACTGACTGAGCACTTTCTGGCTTCTGCATACTTATTGTGTTTTGAGTTTTGTTTTTAGTCAGTCTGCTATAACGTGCAGTTTATGAAGTGCTGACGTCTCTTTCTCTGTTCTCGTCAAACTTACATTGTGATTCGCTGAATAACCATCGCTGCTCTGTATGTTAGTCGTCATCGTTTGTCACCTTCACCGTCCTGTTGGTGATTCCTGCTGTCAGCTTCTGCTGTTGTTGTCGTCCTCTGCAGACATACTGCTGAACTTTCGAACTACTTTTGTGAGCACGTCGGGTCAGGTCGTGTACGACGCCCGCTCCATCTGCGTTCACTACGTCACCACCTGGCTCTTTGTCGATCTCATTGCCGCCCTGCCCTTTGACCTGCTGTATGCTTTCAACGTCAGCGTGGTGAGTCTCCTCTGTGTGTGTCTACATTAACAAAGTGTGGCTTCTTATTTCACCTTTTGTTTCTCTCTAGGAAAGAAAAGCACTTGAATGTGGACACATACTCTGTCTCCTCCTTCTGCATTCACTCTCGACACTAACACACCCAATGGCAACGAGCCAAATGAGGAGAAAGAGAGAAAATGACTGCATAATGCCATCGGCTTTCTCGTGAATTTATTAGATCAACATTTCATCCAAACTGATGCTCATCAGACAAACAAATGGCACCGAGCCAATCTGGTGTTAGTGCACACACTGCAAGTCTCATTAACTTTGTGTTTCCATGCTCTGAATGCTACAAGATGATTCAAACTGTCGGCTAAAGTACTACACATGCATGCAAAATGAGTATTCAGTTTTAAATTTTAATATGGAGGAGAAAAATGTTTCATATCATGTGAAGAATAAATTAAACATCCATCTTTTGAATAAAACTGTCAACTCCGCCAAGGAAGTATTAATAGCACATGACGAAGGAATGAATAAACGATCATACTTTTACACTTTTGGTTCATTTATATTTATATATAAGAAGCGCTGGAGGTTGAGACTGTGTGTGTGATCCGGTGTGGTATATGTATCTTTCTGTGCAGTACTTTGGCGTCCACCTGCTGAAGACGGTCCGGCTGCTTCGGTTGCTGCGGCTGCTGCAGAAGCTGGAGCGATACTCCCAGTACAGCGCTGTGGTTCTCACGCTGCTGATGTCCATGTTCGCCCTGCTGGCCCACTGGATGGCCTGCGTCTGGTACTTCATAGGTCGCAAGGAGATCGAAAGTCCTAGCTCCTGGGATATCGGTCAGTGCACACTCTTTTACTCAACTTTTACTTCAGTGATAGTAACCATTCTGCATAATAAAAACTTTTACTTTTAATACTTTTACACCTACTATGAGGAACTTGGCGGTCCATGTGGACAAAAGCGATGGTATTCCCGAGCACCAGAGTCCCTTTAGAAAACCTCTCATTTTACTGCAGCAGGGTCTGACAGTCTGCCCCCATTCAGTCCTGGTTCTGGTTCTCCCGTGCCTCCCTTCCCTCCAGCGGGCCCAGCAATACGGCCTGGGCCTCTGGGCAGCGTGGTGTCTGTGTTGGAGCAGTGAGGCGAAGCTCTGCTCTCCGCCTCCTGCCAGGTCGAAGGCGGCAGAGAAGCCGGATCTGTGTCTTTCCGCGGCGGGCTGGTTGTTGCCAGACGCCCCCGCTGGAGTCTGAGCTGAAGGAGTTTCTGGTGAACTTACGTGCTGTAAATCGTTTGGTCTGATGATGCTGAGAATCAGACCTGATGACAAGCATTAAGAATAACTGTATAGGAATAGCCAAGATTCTAGCTGATGGTCTTATTTACTTCTGTAGGTCGTACAGAGGCATCAGTATTAAATTAAGATAGTTTCATAACCAGTTAAAAGTTCCTCACAGTAACTTTAACTTCATTTTGCTGCTAACACTTTTGCACTTTTGTTCAAGTAAAACATTTGAATGCAGGACTTTTTAGTAGCAGGATCTTTCAATTGTTGTGTTCAGCACTGTCGCCTCAGCTGCAGTAAGAAGGTTGTGGGTTTGAACCCGTCGGCCGGCTGGGTGGAGTTTGCATGTTCAATCTTCCTGCATTGATTTCCTCCCACAGTCTATAAACATGGTGGTTAGATTAATAACGGATGTAAGTACTTCTTCCACACAGACATACGTCACAGATGTCAGCCAGTGAAGCTACTTTTATAACCTTCACTTGTTGCCAAGTTGTCAAGGCTAAATAAAATGTTCCTATTAGGTATTTACAGTAAACTGTGCACTCCTCAGCTCTATATTTAGTGCTTGTGGGGTGGGAGTGGTGGAAAAAACCTCTCTGAAGCTGCTTAATGGTCCATTTTTCTCTGGGTGAAAAGCTTTTAGTGCACAAGTTTTTAATTGTATACTGTAAATATCCTGCTAGCGACAGACACCAGAATTTCATTTGGGCAAATTGAGCAAATCTAAGATTGGATACTCCATCACTCTTCTCAATTACACTGTAAACTCTGTCCCCAGGAAAAAACATTTTCAGTGCTCCCAAATGCAGATTAAATGAGATTTTATCTTATTACAGCCCCTCTTTATGGTTTAGTATGATGAGATGTGTAGTGGTTGCCATGATCGGCTTTAACCGTTTGCACATTCACCTACCTCGTCTTGCTTGAAAGACAGGTCTAAGATGACACCTCAGCAGAGTAATGTCAGTAATTTTGTATCCACAACAAAGGCACTGAAGCAGTTACGCGAAAATACGGCCCCCACGTGTCTCGAGTTTCAGCACGACCGATGCTTTTAATAAGACGAAGCTCTGTTGATATTCCTGCGGGGGACATGAAACTCTGGCACACAATATGATAAACTTGTAAACACGTACAAACAGACAGGCAAGTTTCCCAGGGAGCAATCTTTAATTCTTCTGACTGTGAACCGGAGCAAAGATCAACATGAGGCTTTGTGTGTCTTCGGCATGTTGTTGAGTCAAATAATAAACAGCGTGTTTTCTATGGACTCAGGGACACATAACGAGATGTTTACTTCACTGCTTATTCTCCATTGTTCTCTCTCACTCGCTGCCTCATTCTCCCTCCCTCCGTCTCCCTTTCTCTCTCTCACATTGATTTGTACCAACCTACCTATCATTATCCTTTCAGCAAACCACATAATGACAGACAGTCACACCGCAGTCAATTCATGTCAGAGCTCCCTCGATTTACTATTCAGATAAACGGGGGGATCCAGGGGACAACAAAGACCGGTCCGACCTTTCTGTGACACCAACTGTGATTCACAATAAAGGTCTGATATCGGCATGTACGGAGGTCTGTCTGCCAGTCCATTGGGTGGTACTTGTTGGGAGAGGTACAGCTTTGTCTGCAGGGCTATCGGTAATTGAGGGGCAGTGGAGCCACACAAGACACGGTCTACTGAGCTGGAAAGAAAAAGAGGATAAAGAAATGGACATATCATGGACATATCGTCACGCATACTGTAGGAAACTTTAGATTTATCACTCGTCTTGCAATTTAGTAAGAGCCATAACATCCAAATTTCAACAACAGCTGTAGTCTTAGGCCTTAGAGGGGGCAAGCAGGCACCAACTACCACCGCTGCTGTCAGTCAAGCAAAAACAACCACAAATACACAGTACGCTTCTTTAATATTTAATACCTTCATTTTGAAAACCACCACAAGGATGGACACACAATGGAAAAAAACACCCAGCACGTCTCAGAGGAGCTGCATCTGGTGTTTTTCTTATTGTCAACAAACCCCATGAAAAGACCGAGGCTGCTGTCGAATGGTGTTTGTTGCTCAGGAAGGTTCCTAACTAGGACTGCAACTAAGGATTACTTTCATTGTTGTTGTTCTTGATTAATCAATTAGTTATTTGGTCTATAAAATGTCAGAAAATTTAGACTTTTTTATTTCTTAAAAGTGATTATCAAAATAGTTGGTGATTAATTTAATAGTTGATAACTAATCGATTAATGGTTGCAGCTCTAGTGGCAGCCATGATGAGAGCTGGTTGAGTTCTCTGTATGCTAAGGAAATGTGCTTCATTGCTTCCTTTCTTATCTCCGTTAACATCCTCCTCTGCTATCTATACTTTTTTATTGGGAGAATAAAGTAAATTGAATTGAGCACAGTAATAACATTGCAATAATTTGATTTCAGTCACTGCTGTGACTACTCCCTGACACACCTAGCCAACGCTTTTTGGCCAATTTAGCATGTTGAATCGGTGGAGGAGCTTGTTGGCGAGAGAGATCACTCTGATTGGCTGTTCAGCTTAAACGAATCAGTGCGCGAGAAGAGAAACGGATGTGAGGAAAAGCAAAACAACAAATAATAATATTTATTTATATAGCACCTTTCAATACAAAGTGCTTTACAATAAAAACAGACCACATTTAAAACACAAGGATAACGAAATGTACTAAAATAAAATAGCTAAACACATAAAAACCCAAAGAGTAAAACAACTGAAGTGTTATAAAACATAAATAAAATCAAAAAAGTGAGTTTTTAAAAGTCGCGACAGAGTTTGCAGTCCTTCTCATGTTTCATCTTCATCTCATCTGATCGTTCCAATACACGGATATTTTCACAGCGACTAGGCCATCTGGGATGAAGCTAAGTGTTGAGTGAGAGTGGTCTGAAAATGATCGGCAAACTCCGCTTTGTTTCATGTACGTATCATAACAACAGCTTGTATATCTGCCGTCCTCGGTCTTCCAGTTTCCCTTTAAAGACAGAGAGGCAGACGGGAGTTCAGCACCACAGACAGCTCACATGTGAGTCCAGTCAGCTCTGCTAGACAGAGAGGAAGAAATCAGCACCTTGGACAGAGACAGAGAGGAAACACTGTGAACAGTTTCTACCAAATAAAGAAGAATTAAAGGTCTCATTTACACATCGTCATTTCAAGTGGTTTGCCTGAAATGATCATAAATTTGAATCGACATTAAACAGTTTCAACGAAAGCTGCACATGACTCATGAAGGGAGGATTTATAACAGGACTGTTGTATCAGACTTCATCAGTTTTAGCTTTGTTGTACCAAACAATGACTGGCAGGGAAATGATTAGTTGGGTATTCAGGTTGTTTGTCTAATTGTTTTTCTCCTTCTTGTTTTTTGCTTTCTTCTAATCCTCGGCTGGCATGTAAATTCTACAAAGTGTAGCCTTGAGCACTTTATTAAAGAAGATTAAAAATCAACAAATGACCCATGAAGCTTTAACGATAAACTCATAGTGATTTGATCACCTCTTAATAGAAAGCAGCAGGAATCAATAATATTTTAGCATGCGATTTGCACCCTTATTATTATAAAGTGTTACTGATTTACCTACACAAACAGGCAGTAAGGTGGTTTAAGAAAATATGTAGTTTATTTAAGGGGAGACACTACAGGTGAATAGGGTAAAAGATTTAATAAACAGATATCGCCATGAAACTTCTCCAGTTCATTACTGACATTAAGACAATTAATTTTTGTTTTACACGTTTTCTGAAAATATATATTTAAATATGCAAATGAGATTATTATCTTATTAAATTTTAAATAATTTGCATACATTTCCAGAACAGAAATCTGAACATTGGATAAAGCCAAGTACAAAATTATTGTTTTCATTTTGTTGACATATTAGAGTCAAAGGTTTTTTTATATATCTCTTTTTATTACTCCATAAATCAGAAAATACTGTCAACAGCCATAAAAAAGTAATCTTTCGCCATGTTTTTAGGGATAAAATGTTTTATAAATCAGGCTATGAATGATATATGAACAAACCCCTCAGTGAAAACCTTCATAATATAGATAGGAATGAAACTAGAAAGTTTGGTGTATGTAAGAGTTACTGAAGTGGAGATTTCTGGCTCAGAGTCTGAGAAAAACTTATTTTGAGAAAACAGCCTTCATAGATATGTATGGTAAACACACTACAGGTGAATATAGGGTCAAAAATAACTAATAGATATCACCATGAAACTTCCCCAGTTGATTACTTACATTAAGATTACATTGTCATTTTGTGTTACAAGTTTTCTGAAGTTTTATGTTTAAGTATGCAAATATACAGAAATTTACAGACGCGAATAGACAAAGTAGTAAAATAAACACCTAAATGTATATCTAGGATGTTTTCTTTCCACTAGTCTGAAAAAAGACATGTTATGGAAGCAAAATAGCCCAAAATCGCAAAATTGACCATGAAAAACGATATTTTTTTCCTGTTAAACACCAAATATTCACTGCTGCCGTTATAGATTATAATTCTTACAGTCTTTAATGCACATTTTTTTATAACAATTTACAGTCTTTAATGCACATTTTTAGATTATAATTTACAGTCTTTAATGCACATTTCTGCACATTTTTAGAGTATAATTTACAGTCTTCAATGCACATTTTTGCACATTTTTAGATAATAATTTACAGTCATTAATGCATATTTTTTAGATAACAATTTACAGTCTTTAATGCACATTTCTGCACATTTTTTTGATAATAATTTACAGTCTTTAATGCACATTTTTGCACATTTTACATAATAATTTACAGTCTTTAATGCACATTTTTGCACATTTTACATAACAATTTACAGTCTTTAATGCACATTTTTGCACATTTTACATAATAATTTACAGTCTTTAATGCACATTTTTAGATAACAATTTACAGTCTTTAATGCAAATTTTTAGATAATAATTTACAGTCTTTAATGCACATTTTTAGATAATAATTTACAGTCTTTATTGTATAGTTTTGCACATTTTTAGAATATAATTTACAATCTTTAATGCACATTTTTAGATTATAATTTACAGTCTTTAATGCACATTTTTAGATTATAATTTACACTCTTGAATGCACATTTTTAGATAATAATTTACAATCTTTAATGCACATTTTTGCACATTTTTAGAATATAATTTACACTCTCTAATGCACATTTTTAGATTATAATTGACACTCTTTAATGCACATTTTTAGATAATAATTTACAATCTTTAATGCACATTTTTGCACATATCATCTGTCACTTTATGTACGTACATGTCACTGTAAATGTAAATCCTACTCGGTGTACATACAGTATATAGACATCTCCACATGTACATGCTGTACATAATCATCCAGTGCATGTATATCCATCCAGTATTTATTTCTTTGCACTATTTATATTGTTAACAACTTACAGAACACTTGACTTGTACTGTATATAGACATTTTATTTACTATACTATTACTTTACTTGACTGTAGTTCAGTTAACATCAAGTTAAATTATAGGAAAAACCCTACCCTGCTTCTGTCTTCAGACTTGCAGACTTTATTACAGCGAGGTCCTACACTAACATTAGTAAAGCCCCTCACGTTCCCTGATGCGTTGACAAGATAAAAGAAATTCTTTGTAGTTTACTTTTTTATAAATATCTGATCTCCAGGCATAGACGTGCATACGATATAACGGCTTAGTGAGGTCCACATTTCCTCAGGAAGGCGGAGGTTAAGTTGTGTGCTAATGACAAAGTAATTAGGAAACTACTCAGGTGTTAAAGCCTCTAATGTTGTTGGTTTAGCTGCTTCACTGCTGGGACTCTGCTCACTGCTCGATTGTCACTTCTGCTTATTTATGCTGGCAGACCGAGAACGCTCTCTCTATCACACACACACACACACACACACAGACACACACACACACACACACACACACACACACACACACAAGGTCAAAGCTGCCTGCCTGCGGTGTGTGATGCCGGAGATCAATGAACGGATGCATCCATACTGTATTATTCATATTCCGTCTCTTGCTGTCTTTCTGTTTCTGATTCTGCTGTCAGTACCTCAGCTGGGTTTCATCACTCGTCCTCTCACAAACACAGATTTTTAATAATTTATCCTCGTCCACTTCCTGCTGTCTGCTGTCTCCTTCCTTCTTCCTTCCTCGGTCTATTAAAATCTTCTTTTTCTTTTCTTCCTTCTTTCCTCTGAAGCTGAATTATGTAGATATGTGTAAAAAAAAAAAAGAACTTGAATCCTCTCTTTCACACACTGGGGTCAAGTCGTTGTTAAGTATAGTATCGACATGTTTCTTACTGAACATTAAATAACTTTGGAACGGTTTATGATAGAGACGAGCTTTAAATTGTGTCTCAACAGTGAGATTCTCAGCTTGTGAGTCTGTGTGTGTCGTCATGGCCAAATGTGGTTCTGGAGACATCTACTGTAGTGTGAGCTACCACAGAGGTGGGGCGGTGGATGGGTCCAACAAACACAGGGCTTTCATCCAGAAGACCGCTGTTCATGTCCCGTGTGTTAAGTTTCTCTTTCACTTAACAATCAGCTGTTTGTTTGTGTTCAAAACATTCAGTTTAATTTTCACTCTACAAACGTTGTAATTTTGAGCCCAACCATGATGTTTTTTCCTCATCCTAACTAAGTGGTTTTGATTCCAAAAATAAAGTGACGCCAGTGGGAGTGACAAAGCGGCAGTAAGAGTTGTGATGAGAACGTGTTGCAGGTGTTTATACAGTATGTCTGTCTGTCTGCAGACAGATTTTGTAACCGTGATAGCGTTGCAATTGTGCAAGATGCAATCATTAAAATTTACAGGTGTCTTAGTTGAGATCAAAATGTAGGCCGAGTGCAAAAGATGGGTGTTGTCCATGGGTCCGAGCAAGGGGGCTTTACGCCCCCAGCACGATTTGGTGTCGTGGCTGGTCCAGGATAATATCCAATAAATGGCTGAACCTCACTGAGGAAAAGGTTTATTTGCACCAAACTTCACATGGAGCTCCAAAACACCTAAATACAAGTTTTCACATTGAAAAAACTAACTTTCCCTGGTGGACTGTGGAGTTATTCAGCAAAACAAAAGTTTTTTTTTACTGTTTTTTTAATGTCAAATATGCTACACTCACACAAAGGGAATGCATGATGTTGACTTCACACTGCATTAGAAAGAAAGGGTTGGTTCCCCTGAATCATATGATGAACAACACTGGAGACTGACTAAAAGAATAAGCTCAGAATTGGTAAAAATATAAAACTATGGCCAGGATTGACTTTGTTTGTGTAGGCTTGTAAAAAGTACAATATTTCCCTCTGAAATGTAGCGGAGTAGAAGTCTAAAGTCCCGTAAATTGGAAATACTCATGTAAAGAAGAAGTAAATGTACTTAATTACTTTTTACTTTCTTTCTACTACTGGCTACTGGATTTGTATTACCAAGAGGTGAACAGTTCAGGAAATATTCATCTCTAAATGGGCTTTAGCAGGAAGTGTGTGTACAGTGGGAGATGAGGAAGGTCTAGTTTTGAAAAAGAAGCGTCAGTGCTGAAGTGTTTTACCTTTTTATAGTTAAATAAAGGGATTTTTAAAATTGATCTCTCTCTCTCTCTCTCTCTCTCTCTCAGGTTGGCTCCATGAGCTGGCCAAGCGTCTGGGGACCCCCTACTTCCTGCCCCCCCTCACATCGCTGGTCCCCGCCACAGTCAGCAGCCTCCCGGCAAACAGCAGCCAGTGGAACGTGTCGGGGTCAGAGGTCGGAGGGCAGAGCTCCTGGAACTCCAGCCAGTATTACGGAAACACGTCCGGAGGCGAGGTCCAGTCGGCGGCGGGCACCGAGGGCGGGAGTCTTTTGTTGCTGGGCGGCGGCCCGACGATGCGTAGCAGCTACGTGACGTCTCTCTACTTCGCTCTGAGCAGTCTCACCAGCGTGGGATTCGGAAACGTGTCGGCCAACACGGACTCAGAGAAGATCTTCTCCATCTGCACCATGCTCATAGGAGGTGAGAAACACGTGTGTGTGTTTTAGTTCCACTTTGTATGCATGTAACCTCTGAAGCTCTTCTACTCCTCTCAGTATGAAGTGCTCACTCAGCTCATTATCTGACACCAGTGAGACATCAACACACAGCTGATAGACTCATCTATTCACTGTCTCATTAATCTTCTTTCTTCATTAAGAGGTTTCATTATATGTTTAGCCGTGCATTTGTTTATTCATTTCAAGGTTATATCAAAAACTATTGACTACAGTTTCCAGTGAAAGCTGGCTTAAAGCTGGGCCACGAGTCAATAGATTCTGGTGCATACGGGATTTATTTAAATGAACTATTGCGATGATTGTCTGTCACTATTAGTTAGGGACGGGAAAACAATCGATTCACCTGCAGTATGCATTTTTTTACAATTTTGAAATTGATTTTTTAATGCCAGAATCAATATATTTGCTTCATTTGAGTCTAAGCAGAGGTAGAAGGAAGTTACTGCTTTTATTTTTATAGTCAGAGTAACGTGATGTCATATCCGTTCCGTATCCGTCAAAAACCAAAACAAACCACAGTTAGCCGAAACGACGAAGCATTAAACGGCGGAGGGTCGGCGTGGATACGACCTGCACCCTCCCATTTTAAATCCAATGTGGTAAACAATACACATCCAGTAAAGTACGGAAACACTTCGGGTTTCACACGTTGACAGGAAAAGCAGAGCTAAACATCACGGCTAAAGCTGCATGTCAAGTTTTATATCTATGGCGACGGACTTGGAGAAGTTAGAGGAAGTATACGCATGTGACTACGTCCGGTTTTCAAAATAAGGCGTTAACAAAGGGAACTGAATATATAAAATAAATATATGGAAATAAGATTGATGTATTATATTCACCAGAAGTATAAAACATTACATGTCCTTTATAAATTAGTACGAAAATACCACTAATTTGTAAGGGAAATGTCTTTATTCTTTGATTTTTGGGGAAAAAATTTAACAATGCCTGACAATGACTGATATATTTGACTTCAGGACATCTCTGACTACATAGAAGGTGAAAATCAAACATTTTTACTGTATTAATTTAGATTATAAGTGTATGATTCAACTTTTCCCCATGGTCTAGTGTTACAAAAGTAAAACAAAATAGCAATAAATCATAATACTGAATCGCAATACTTAAAAATCAAATGCATAGCCACTGATTTGACTGACACAAACGGAACACTAAAGTTACTGGGCAAAAACAAAAGTCAGTGAGAAAAAAAACAAAAAACTGAGTGTATAAACCAACTCTTCAAGACTCCTTTGAGTTTGCTCTCCGATGTGATAAACTAGACTTGTGGGGAAACTATTCCACAGTAAGTACGAACAAAACAATGTGTTTTTGTTAGCTAAAAGTTCTACCATTTGAGCGACGTCTTCTGAAATGTCACTAATCACTGAAAAGCAGCACAGTGTTTGTTAACAATCCTTTAGAAACTGTCCTGAAATGCTCACATTCAACATGTGTTCATGGAGCTTTAAAACTTTAAAACTTATTTTTAATGAGCTGAAGTAATCTGGTTGCCAGCCTTTTGCAATAATAATGAGTATTTATTATTGCTTTACTAAAGCACTGAAATACGTCTTGGATACGGTACAGCACGACTTGTTCGAGTTCTGAACTCAGATGTTTTTGTGCTGATCCGTGAGGACGAGAGCTGAATTTCCTGGAAGGAAGCAATAAAAGCAGAAATGAGAAAGAAATGGAGGGAACGGAAAAGGTTACTCGGTGAG
The DNA here is from genome assembly GCF_015220745.1 of Sebastes umbrosus. Classification (NCBI taxonomy): domain Eukaryota; kingdom Metazoa; phylum Chordata; class Actinopteri; order Perciformes; family Sebastidae; genus Sebastes; species Sebastes umbrosus. The sequence continues at coordinate 5,555,214 of NC_051281.1, forward strand.
AGAAATGTCAAGATTTATGGTCAGAGGACACTGTGATGTGTGGGGATGTCTCAGGGCTCGGTGCACGTTAAGTGAGCTATAAATGACCACAAACACACACACATACACACACACACACACACACACTTTTACTACTATACCTGTGAGGACATTCTGTCGACTTACGTTCATTCTCAGGAGGATAAAACTTTAACAGTAACTACACATCTGCAGTTATGTGAACTCGCATGTCACAATGAAACAGGTTTGTTTCCACAGTGAATACATGACACACACGTAGGTATAGGTAATAGATCACACGCTTCACACACTGACTTCCTGGATGATAGAATAATGAAATCTGCTATTTTCCAAGGTGCCGTTGTGCCTAAAATTTGTGCTGTACCCTCTTAAACTTTGTTATAAAACTAATACTGTGTGTGCTGGAGTGCATAATTTTATTAGTTTAACTGTTTTGATTCAGTCCCACATACACCGTCTCAGTAGCGCACCAAATATGTATTAATCTTTCCTTGAAAGAAAAACTGATTTAAACTAATAATAAGAGAAGCACCGATACCGATACTGACTCAGATAGCTGGATCAAATATCAGTGATAATGGGGCTGATCTAGTCAAATCAATTCTATGTTTATATACTATATACATTATATTAGAGCTGCAACGATTAGTCAATCGACAGAAAATCGATTAATCAAGAAGTCATTTTTCATGCAAAAAAAGCAGAAAATACTGTTTCCAGCCTCTCAAATATGGAGAGTTCCTGCTCTTCTCTATTTTATATCATAATAAACTGAATATTTTTTTATTTTTTTTGGGGGGGGGGAACGTGAATGGACATTTTCCACTATTTTCTGACATTTTGTAGACCAAACGATTAATCAAGAAAATAATCGGCAAATTAATCAATAATGAAAATAATTGTTAGTTGCAGCCCTAAGTTATTTATTGGAATTTTAATTTCATAGTTTTGACCAATTTGTAGCTACATTAAACAGGTTTACACTTGAATAGTAATTCCTGTTAATTTTTAAGATTTTTTTTCTGAGTTGCTGGTGTACATTTTATTATTTTAATAATAAATAACAATTGGAAATGGTTGGTTAAATTGGAAAGTTTGTAGGTTGATTCATTTTGTATATCTTTGGTTTTTCTGTTTGTATTTAGTGAGTAAATAATTAAAATAAAATTACAAAATTAAAAAATGTCATTATATTAAGAGAGCCATGGGGCACATCAAGGGAAAAAAACAGACAGACAATTTTTTCAAATAATTAATTAAAATAAATACAGTCCAGAAAACTGAAAATTACCAAAAACATGAAGCTGAAATAGTTTCCAACAAATGTGCTATTTGCTGCTGTTTAATAACATTTGATTAAAGGCTGCAGTGCCCAGCTGTGTTAGGAAATTAGTGAACAGTTTTTGGAAATTAAACTGTATATTTTGACCCATTTTATAATGATTTATATCTTTAGAAGGAATCAATGAGCCCGGGGCTAAAGAGGTGAACACGTTGTTGTTTTGGTCTTTTCATGGGATTTGTTAATAAGGGAAAAAAAGAGAAAATAAAGCTATTCTCATCCTTTAATTAAATTTGGGTTTCTGGAATGGGTGTTTTGTGTTGCATTGATTTTTAATAACCTTGCACCTACAGAGATGTGTGTGTAGTCTTCTATGAAAGCAGAGCGAGCGAACCAGAACACACAAAGAGAGAGAGAGAAGGAGGAAAGAGAGGCGTGTATAGGTTCATTAATCTCTCTGAATTGTATCCTCATTCTGTTGTGGGTGAGCTTCCCTTGCAGCAGTGTGCGCCCTTCAGCTCTTTATACATCTTAACTCCAGAGTTTTCCTAAATGTGAGGTGGGTCACTCAGCCTGAAGGAGCAGCCATCCTAAAGTGATGTCATTAGTCTGGGTGTTAGTGGACTGTGTAAGTGTCCTGTGGTCTGAACGCTGGTTCAGCAGCTTTTCTACTTGGGCAAGAATTAAATTTAGGGAGAGAAAACCGCTCAGCAGTGCAGTACAGTCAGGAAAGTACATTATAAAGATAGTTCCAGTCCTCCTCCGGTCTTCTGCTAGTTGTTCACTTTCAAAAGAAAACCTGAGTTGTTTAATAAATATGAATACCACACCAGGAGGCATCGCTTCTACTGGGATTAGAGCTGTTGGGGGTTTTAGAGGAATAATTTAGCTGTTGTTGGTGTTTTGTACACTAGAAATAAAAGATTTATTCAACATTTGGATTATGTTTATTTTAGTCGTGTGTTACTTCTGTTTTGTGAAAGCAAGTAATCCACTTGCTTTACAGTGGTTTTAGAGCAGCTAAGTCCCTTTTAAACCCTGTTCTCTTTAACTTCTTGGGGCTTATAAAGACGTCCCGCGGTGCTACCTGCTGTGCAGAAGCATTATGGGATTTTTCCTGAGCCTTCTAGATAAAAGCCAATCAAACAACTCTGTAATTAAATCTGTATCACACTGAAAACACACACAACATCCTTTTTTTCCTCTTCTTCCAGCGCTGATGCACGCAGTGGTGTTTGGTAACGTGACTGCCATCATCCAGAGGATGTACTCGCGCCGCTCGCTCTACCACACCCGCACCAAGGACCTGAAGGACTTCATCCGGGTCCACCGGCTGCCCAAGGCCCTGGAGCAGCGCATGCTGGAGTGTTTCCAGACCACCTGGTCGGTCAACAACGGGATAGACGTTAATGAGGTGAGAGTGACTTACATTTACCAAGTATATGAGGGTGTGCATGTGAGTGCACTGTTTATCCTGACTTCATAAACATTGTTCCAATTTAAACCTTACCTATGCATTAACATTAAAGGATTATTTCACTCAAACTACAAAAAAAAGGTAAAATATAGTTTCAGTTTCAGTAATTCTGGTTTTGTCTGTTGGCTATACTTTAAAGGGCAACTTTGGCATTTTTCAACCTGGACAATATTTTCATGTTTTTGTGTCTAACTGACTAACAACAACTTCTGCTATTGGGGCAAGCTGGCGCTGTCATTAACGTCCACTAAAAGTGCTTGTTTTTGCCATGACAGGCTCTGATTGTTATTATAATTGTCTGACATTATGGAAAGAGTCTCGCTCAAGGAGAAGTCTCGTCCTGAAATCTGGCGAGGTGACGTGTTGCCGGAAGACAACGGTGTAATAGTGGAATACATCCATGGTGGAAATGTGAGTGGCATCCGGGCAGTTTGTTGTGTTGGAGTACAGAAAGCGTAGCTTAGTGTCATCTAAAAGATTTTCAATGACATGGCTGAATATTTAGATGATTTCCACAACGTCGATGAAGCCTTTGAATTAGATGGCCGCCTGTATTTATTTAAGCCAGAGTATACGGATATTCAGATTTCACAACGAGACTTCTCCTCCAGCGGGACTTGGACACTATAACAAACAGGACCGGATCAAGGGAAAAGTAAGAAAAAGTTTTTATTTCTCCGTAGGGTCCTTTCCATAATGTTGTCAAACACTGGTAATAACAATCTGAGCCTGTCAGCGGCAAAAACAAGAACTTTTAGCAGAACTGACATTACATTGGTTCCAGCGTTCTCCCTCAATACTGGACCAATTTCAAAGAAATGTGTCCCCATTAGTCACTTAGACACAGAAACATGGTGAAAGTTACCCTTTAACGCTCTGAAAAATGGCATTTGGAAAAACTCAGCAACAAGAAACCGTTTCCTAATTACTCTGAAATCTGCAGATCATCCTGTTTTCAGCATTTTCTACATTCAATAGAAACTACTTCCCAATTAAAACATTGAGGTTTATGGATTATCCTGTGTAACCAGGACATTAATACCACCAGGAGTGAGTGGGAACATATGTTTTTTGGGGTTTTTTTTGTTTCGTGTTGGATGAACTGAACCTTTACAGCAGTGGTTCAGTTGTTTTTTGATCACTTTCTTTTGTGCAAATGAATGCCAGTTGTTTTACACACAAAAGACACGAGTTTCTCCTGGAACATGAACAGTGACGTTTAGAGGAGGACCAGCTTCCTCTTCAGATTTTGGATTTGACTGGCCTGTTTGCCTGTTTTTCTTTTCCTTCCTCTCAAAAATCTGTTTATCTTTACTGCACTTTATATCTCATTTTGCTTTCAGAATAAATCTTGATAACCTTTATTCAACTTTCATTCTGTTCCACATTTTCACACATCACGTCGTGTTTGGGAATTACTTCTCGTCTCAGGTAATTAAAGATGGTGGAGTTTTGTTAAAGGCTGTGTTTAGAAGCCTGCTGTTCAGTTGAAGCAGCCACTGCGAGTCTTTGGAAAGAACACCTGTTAAGTGTGAACTCCCCTGTCGTTTCACAGCTACTGAAGGACTTCCCAGACGAGTTGAGGGCCGACATCGCCATGCACCTGAACAAGGAGCTGCTCCAGCTGCCCCTGTTCGAGTCGGCCAGCCGGGGCTGCCTGCGCTCCCTCTCCCTCATTATCAAGACCTCCTTCTGCGCTCCGGGCGAGTTCCTCATCCGGCAGGGAGACGCCCTACAGGCAATCTACTTCGTCTGCTCGGGCTCCATGGAGGTCCTGAAGGACAACACAGTGCTGGCTATACTGGGTAAGTCAGAGGAGCAGGAGGATGGTTACAGAGAGAGAAGTGCACGGTCATGTAGATGTTGTGGATCCACAAAAGGGAAACATTTTTCCTTTGACTAACACTGTTCAATGTGCACTGCACCAATACAAATAAAAGATAAAAGAGGGACACAAGCAGCTATTCGGTAAGATTGTATTTAATTAAAATACTTAAGAGAAATATTGGAATCAAGGGTATAAATATAGACAGTGCAGTTCAGTGCGATTGCACTGGGGCCAGTGGGGTGGGGGATCCCGTAGAGAGAGCTGTTCCAAATACATTAGCAGAAGTATCTCATTCGATTGTAAAATCAACACGTTCTCATCCCAACTTGTCACATACTGACGCTTTGTCAGACCCCTCAGCGTCACTTTTTGGTCGCAGTAAATACAAGCTTAATGTTGTGACAACATACTTAGTTTCAGGCAACAAAACCACTTAGTTAGGTTTAGGAAAGAAATACATGGTTGGGCTTAAAATGACTATGTTTGTACAGTGAAAATGACACTGAACGTTGTGAACACGGGACTTGAACAATCAGCTGATTGTAAAGTGAAAGTGAAACTTAACGCACAGGACACAAACAGCAGTCTCCTGGATGAAAGCCTCGTGTTTGTTGGACCCATCCACCTCCCCCCTGAGTCAGTATTGGCCCGATATCACTACTGGATTTGGTGCATCCCCATTTATAACTAGTGACTAGCGTGCACTAGGTCCCGTCATAACTACCTTACGCCACTGATTGGAATACTGCGCAGTCACTCACAAGGTAGCCACGCCCTAAAGCATCCCCTGCTTTATGGTCTATTTGACTCTAAATGGGACCATAATTTACTAAATGAACATCATGCTGTTTTGAAGAAGACTTGAAACTAGTGATTGAGACCATAAACTCATGTTTACAATGTTTACTGAGGTAATAAATCAAGTGAGAAGTAGGCTCATTTTCTCATAGACTTCTATACAATCAGACTTCTTTTTGCAACCAGAGGAGTCGCCCCCTGCTGGCTGTTAGAGAGAATGCAGGTTAAAGGTACTTCAGCATTGGCTTCACTTCTCAGAACCGGAGGTTGCCCACTGATTGGATGTTTTGCTTCCTTCTTCTATTTATTTGCCTCTATTTATATCCATTTATTATATGGGGTGTGTTCTGAGCCAAACTAAAATCTGAAATAACTCCAACAACATAGTCTGTTTCGCCTTTAATATTAGAGTTAGTTTACTTTTTGTTTCCCCAAATCACCACAAATTAATGACGATACGGGAACAAAAGCTGATAATGAAATGGCTTTAGCTGATTGTTGGATTGCTGAATGGCATGCTGCTTACCTAATTAGAGTGAAATGGGTGGTCTATTTATTATTTGAGGGAAATTATGTGTCAATTTGTGGTACAGAATCAGATGAAAACTACACAGTACCCCCGTAGATTTGATAGACAATTTACCTGTCAAAGTGAGACTTAATGAGGGGATGTGAGACGATCTGCGGGACAGTTAATGGAGGTGAGAATCGTTAATTTGAAAAACACTCCGATATGAGCCGGGCGAATGTGTGTCTGTTGGATATCAAATGGTGTTAATGAAGTGCGGACTGAGAGATCATCTCTCAGTTCAGTGATTACAGTTGAAATAATTCCTCAGTGATGGGTTTTGGTTTCATCCAATCAGACCTGAAGAGCGACTTGATCTGGATTTGAGTGGAAATTAGGGTGATATGGGAGACAAAGACAAGGAGGAGGAAGGACAGATGTGTGTGTGTATATCAGTGGAACAACAGGGGAGGCAGGGCTGAGGCAGAGCTGATAAAGAGCTGTTGTTTGTGCTCTGCTGCTTTAAGGAGTTATCACCAGACTTGATACGCGCACACACACGGAGTCAAAGCTTCCCACAGTGTTGAGCCTGTGAGCTATACACTATAATCCCTCCATCCAGAGTGAATAGAGATGTAGGAAGTCTTGCTATCAGACCTCACATATGGCAGCGTATAGATGATGAGAAGGAGACGAATGAATGAATGAGGATATTTGTAAGCAGTGCCGTCTCTTGTTTGTGCTGCAGATAGTATGAATACATGAGAACCAGATGAGGCTGGAATACCCAGCAGGCTTTCAGCACATTTTGCTCCTCAGGTTAGATATTCTACGCAGTGTAGTATAGTACAGAATCACATTTTCATATCAATAAACACAAATTTTGCTCCTCAAATTCACTGCTCAACTAAAACACCAAGTAGTTTAGGAAAAAAATCATAAAAAAGTCACACTTCATCAGAGGAGATTTGGAGTATAAAAACAAAACAAGATATAATAAATAGGGCTGACCCGAATGCTTCGAAGCTTTGACCGTTGTCATGGTAATAAACCTCCAAACGAGGATTCGAATGCTTTGTTTTTTTAATTTTTTTAAACATAAGTATGTATTAATAATATATATATCCAAAAATAGCCCATGTAATAAGGAATAATCCCACATTATTCATTATTCATATTCAAAATTCAAGTTCTTTAAATGAGAAAATACTCAGTACTTCAAGTATTTAATTCACACAGGAGTATACAAAAATAGGCTTTACCATGTGGTTATTTTATATAGACTATTTATTTATTGAAATACCAGAAAACATGCTATATCGTAATATATATCGTTATCGAAATATGAAATGACCTATATCGTGATAGAAGATTTTGGTCAAATCGGCCAACCTTATAAGTAAGCAAACAGTATTTAAGTAAACAGTAAAAAAAAAAAAAAAAAAGACAGACTGAATGGTTGAGTTTTATTTACACATATGAAATATGAAATATTGATATAGCACAGTATAGTATACATTGATGTTGCACATGAATGAGTGAATTGTCAGTTTCTGGTATGTTCAGTCTACTGGGAGCAGTGTTGATTGTTCAGTCTGACGGAAGCAGGAAGGAAGGAAGGACCTGCAGTATCTCTCCTTCAATAAAGATGTTAAACAAGATGTTCCAGTAACTAGACCTTGAAATTTGTTACCTGAAACTAAGAATCGTGTTTTCGTTAGCTTAGAATGAGCCCTTCATATCTACATAGGGAGCGGGTCCTCTTCATGGAGTCCGCCAGGTTTTTACAGTAGCCCAGAGCTGACAAACCAAACACTGGCTCTAGCAAGACGCTGTCTGACTTCTGTTACTCCTAAAGTACTGTTGTTATGGTAAGGATGGCCTCTGAGCGAGGGCGAATGGCGTTACCACGGTTTTGCACTTGGCGGCTCACGTTACCGCAGTGTTGGAAAGGGAGGAATGAGCGCAGGGGTACTCAGTTGGTTGCAATCTGCAACCACACCGCTAGATGCCACTAAATCCTACACACTGTCCCTTTAAATTATGAGAGTGTGTTTAAATGCTTTTGTCTTTCTATATGAGCCTGTGTGAGGACAATACAATATCTTATTCACCAGTAAATGCAACTATCAGCGTTCACACACGTCCGAGAAAACTTGCAAACATAGAAACATCTTTAAAATATACCAAAAATAACGTGTCCTGGAAAGCAGAGAGGTGTCTTGGAAAATGAATGAAGGTGCCACAAAAACAAATCCGTGTTGTTTTACAGTATGAGCTCAACTCATCGGAGCTGGAAGCTTTCAAAATATTTCTTCGCTGGTAGCCAGCAGCTGTAATTAGTACTCTGTTCTGGATGAAGGAGATGGTTTGTGGGCGGCTTGCAGTTGTGTTTTTTTGTAACTAGACACCGCCGCCAACAGGAAATCTTATGGTTGGTTTAAAATGTTACATCAATCATTACCAAAATAAGAGAGACTCTGGCAGTATTAAAACTGACTTAGATGATTAAAAATGTAATAAAATGTAAACTTTTTTCTAATACTTGTTCACCTTCTTTTGCTGTCTCTGCCAACAAAAGTGCTTTTTACACCTTCTGCCATGATAAATTTATCATTGTATGTATGTATTTCCAGGCATGTTGTGGTATCCAGGCATGTTGTGTGGCATAAGAGGGACTTTGTTACTGCAATAATATCAGTAAACAGCACTTTTGTAGCACTTAAGATTGGTTTTGGTCTCAAGACCACTTTTTAAAGGTCTGGAAACGCTGACTCAGCCGTTGCAAAAAGCCGTGACGTAGGTTACCAAAGTAAACTAATCAAAACTAATCAATAAGGATAGGAATAATGTGAACGCTAGCACTAGCTGAGTCAAAGTTAGCCCTGCTAAGTTTAGAAATAACTGAAAGGGTTAGTTCAGAGTTTTTTTAAGTGGGGTTGTATGTATACTCTGGGGTAAAATTACTGTTTTTATGAATGGAGTCTGGTGGCTTTGGAGAGAGCGATATAACGGCTTCAGTTCCCCGTCGGAAAGGGCTGTCTGACGGCGAGGTAAAATGGCTGAGAGTAGTAGAAAAAAAAGTTTTAGCCGCCTAAACTGTTGCTGTAGTTTTGACCTCTTCAGACATTTTGACTTCTCCGTGCACCTTGGAAGTAGGTGAAGTTGTGCCAGAAACCCCCGCTCTGTTTCTGCAGGTTAATACGTCAAACACCCACAAATGGTGAGATCTTCTGAACGCACTTTGAGTGTGTGTTTGTGTGTGTGTGCTCTGGTATTTGTGAAATGGTGTGATCATACAGTATGTCTTCACTCACATGGGTCTCTGGAGATGTGAAGGCGGAGTTGTGTTCCACTGAAGCCTAATATTAAACAGGACTGATTTGCAGACAGTGTGTGGGAGGAACAACCAGAGAGTTGAGCTCTGCACGGCCGCTTTTACCACAGCCAACGAATATCACAACTACCAGCAACACATTACATCATTTCTATGCTTCAATACAAGTCGTACTGCATTCGCTCTTCGATCAGATTCATTAATTAAAGAGGCATGTTTTCTTTTGTTCTGCTCCATCTTTTCTTGTCACAGTTGCACTTCATTTCAGCAAATATGTTTACTTTTAAGTGACAAAGCCCTCGAGCAACCGCTGGGACTATAACTAGGACAAAAGGCAAAGATAGGTGACGTCGTTATAGAGCAAAAACATGTTTCCTCACTTAATAGTGTTATCAAGTCAAGCAGATAGTTTGGCATTTTTGAGATATCTGTATAAAAATTCTTCAGCCAGCCCAAAACAATGAAGGTGAGTGAATTTGGAATGACATTTTGCATGCGATGCTCACAGCATCAAAAAATTACACCTCAACAACCCATTTTATCAACAAGTCTCAGAGTCCACAGCAGTGGGTGACCTCCGGGTCTGAAAAGTGAAGCCAATGCTGAAGTGCCTTAAACTTGCATTCTCTCTAACAGCCAGCAGGGGGCGACTCCTCTGGTTGCAAAAAGAAGTCTGATGGTATAGAAGTCTATGAGAAAATGAGCCTACTTCTCACTTGATTTATTACCTCAGTAAACATTGTAAACATGAGTTTATGGTCTCAATCACTAGTTTCAAGTCTTCTTCAATACAGCATGATGTTCATTTAGTAAATTATGGTCCCATTTAGAGTCAAATAGACCATTTTCATCTCAGAACTTTAACACTTTCACAGTGTGTTTTCAGTTCATGAACGTTAGTTAGAACATTTTGGTTGTCTAAAAATGTCTCAACCCTCTAGTGTCACACTGGTTGCAAAAAAACAAGATGGCTATGGCCAAAATGATGAACTTGAGGCTTCAAAACGGCAGTCCACAAACCAATGGGTGACGTCACGGTGACTACATCCACTTCTTATATACAGTCTATTTTTGGCACAGCAGTGCTTTGAGCTAAATTCTAACATCAGCATACTAACACGCTCACAGTGACAACATGCTGATGTTTAGCAGGTATAACGTCACTGTGTTCATAATCTTAGTTTGGTTATTTAGTTGCTAATTAGCACTAAACACAACATACAGCTGAGGCTGATGGGAATGTCATTTGTTTTCCAAGTATTTGGTCATAAACCAAATTTAAATTTGACCTTATTTTGACCTCAAGTGCCGGGATCACCACAGTTATTACAATTCATTCTGATGGGGAACATGAATGTATATAATATGAATTTTGGTTTAAAAACAAAATGCTGCAAATCTGCAATATTAATCTGTCTAAACAGAGTGAATGGAGTTTACATAACACTCTCTTGATGGCTAGAAGCTAATCACTGCAGCTTCAGATGTTCCATTTTGTGAGGTAATTATGTTTGCAGACAAACAACGCATTGTAAGAAAAGAAATCTGAATCAACCAACGATTAGCAGTAAAAGACCTAACACTGAAAGAAATCTAGCAAATTGGAAATTGTGTGGTCAGACACGATGTCGCACCTGTGACAACAGCTTAGAATAATTTCTTTAGTTGGCTGTCTCCCAGGCTGAAATCTAATTTCCTCTGGATGTGCTTCAAAGCCTCGGCAACACTAATCCAGCAAAACGGGGCGAGCTTTCCCGAGGTGTGTTTGTGTGAATGTGTAATAGACAAAGTGATGGACGGAGATGTGAGGGAGAAAAGGGGGAGGATTTGTGTGTCTGTGTGGCAACGACAGATGTATGTGTCTTAAAAGTCACTTTCTGAAAAGGTCAAGATGTATTGAATTAATGGTCCGTACCTGTGTGCCCGTGTGCCGATCAGCGTGTGTGAATGTGTGTGATGAAGTGGATTTATCTCCAAATGCCAAGCCCCCGGCCAATATTTGATCTTGATCATGTGACACACATACACGCACTCATCAATAGACGGACTGCGGTGCTGCGCTGGTATTAATAATGAACAGATTTTACATTATTAAAGCACCTTGATTATTAATGCTGAAGTGTGGATCGAGCAGAGCCTTGCAGAACCCGGGGAGCTCTTCACATGGTGCAGCCCATCGTGACCTTTACTAAGAACCTGCATCTACAGCGTTCTTCCAGGAATTATACTGGGCCCATGCTCATGTTTAAAGAGGTTTATTTCCAGCTGATGGCCAGTCTGACCAAACAGATCTGAGTGTTAAAGTGCAACGACGCATTTAGTCAATTAGAGTCACGGCCGAAGACATTTTGCACATCATGTGATGTTAACAAATTCTGAAAGATGAACACACACACACACACACACACACACACACACATGCACCAGGCAGTTACCAGCCAAATCATTTGGAGTTAGTGGAGCTGTACCTCTCCTCCTCCGCAGAGATAGTAACATGGGAACAACAATGTCACAATTAAATGACTGAAATTGATTATTTCCACCAAAAAAAAAATGGAAAACATCACACAGGTGCAACTTCTGCTATCCACAATATTTTTTTTTTTTACATTTCGTAGGCTGCAGTCATTTACTGTATATAAGAAGTGGACGTAGTCACCATGACGTCACCCATTGGTTTGTGGACTACCGTTTTGAAACCTTGAGTTTGGCATTTTGGCCGTCGCAATCTTGGTTTTTGGCCATCTTGAGCTGTGTTTCAATTCACAGCGCTCACAGTACACTGTTCACACTATGTTATTGTGTAGTGTGTGAATTTCGACAGGGTAGTGTTGTCTGAAATCGCACAGAGCTGTTGTGCACTCACGGAAAGCTTGGTAGATCAGCTGGTGATAGTCAGCCACGGACATCACACTGTATCGGCAGTAATTCAATTCAGACGAATAAATAACCCAATAATGGCTTCTATCCGACTACAATATAGTGATACGTAGTGGAAAAGAAATTAAATTTGTATAGTTCGGTGTTCGTTGTTTCAATCTCAAGTTTTCACAAGATTGAAATCGGTTGGTGGTCCCTCCCCTTCAGCCATCGTACAAAGATGGCGACCGTTGAGGGTGAGAAGTGTCCAGCGTTCCACACTCAACATTTTGACCATTTTGAGTACAACATCCGAGTACTTGCACTGCACTGCATTTTGCCATACCCTCTCAGTGTAAACGCACTTATGCACTCAAGATAGCAAGTGTAAGTACGGAAGTATGCAAATTGAGACATAGCTTTGGTTTTTGGCTGTCACCATCTTGTTTTTTTGCAACCAGAAGGGACATGAGAGGCTGGAGCATCCGAACGCTGAATAAGACATTTTTAGGCGACCAAAATGTTACAGTTAACTTTGATGAACTGAAAGATGTAAACACAGACAACACCATGGTAGCGACCTCAAAATATCATTTGTAACAGCTATATAAAACATTTTCTTCCATGCATGATGCAGGCACCTGTTGGGCAAATGAGCAGCAAGACTAATTTTCTGCAAATGTCGTTAAAACGCTGACATCAGCCCGTAAATTTTGATCTTAAACTGACCTTTACTTCGACCATCACACTAAATCAGTGTAAGGTATGGAGGGATGTATTACGTAGCATTAAATTAATGGTGTGTGACACAAGTAAAAATGACCTCATATTTCATTACACCCCCTGCTAGGCCGAGCTGTCCTAATTAGTTTGCATCGCTGGATGAGGTCTGTAAAGGTAGACTCCATAATGGTGCCCCCATTAGGCCTTTAATACAGCCGCTGTGCTTCCCAACATGTCATTTTTCAAAAGAAACTTCACATTCAAAAGCAAGCCAAGGACGTTGACATTGATAAAACAAGCTTCTTTCACAAGCTGCCCTCGTCTCTTTCACGTATACTCAGACACTTTGAGGACCAGACAAATACACGCTCTTAAATGTCACTTTCAAGTGTTCACCTCCCGCTCGGTTTAACATTCTGCTGTGATGATGAGCTCCCTGACGCTCGCTGTCGCTCTCGGCTCCGCCGCCACCCATCATCCGTGTGACAAAAGACAATTGGAGCTGAACTGTGGTGTGGGAATGATAAACAAGTGGAGGCGCAGAAGTGTGAGTGATGTGAAAAAGATAAGAGAAACAGACAGAGCATGTGACGAGACCAACGTGCCAGATTAAGTAGAAAGCACGGATGGAGGGGTGGGGGGTTAAGAAATGAGGGTGCAGACGACTGTTGGACCTCAGGATGTGGAGGTGGTTAGAGGTTCGGAGGTTCGATAAAGGGCCGTGTTCGGCGGCATCTGTCGCTCGCCCCCACCTCTCACCTTCCCCCTCGCTTTCTCACCCCGCTCATCCATTTCTCCTCAGTCAGCCCATGCCAGTCTGCAGCCACCCCCTCACTGTGTCCCTCTTCAATCTCACCTGTCTTTCCCTTGTTTCCGTCATTTTCTCACCCTCCCTCTTTGCAGTCCTCCTCCACACTCCCATCACCCATTTTAGGTCCCAGCTTGCCTCTGCCCCACCCGGCCCTGCCTCCCTCCATCTTGCCTCTGTTCCTGAGTGTTTTTCTCCAGCCCCCTCTTTCTTGTCCTCGAGCTTCTGTTCTCAGCTGTGTGGCTGTGCCGCCCCAACGCAGTCTTTGTTCCACTTTTTCCCTTTTTTCCCCCTAATACTGCAGCAGGCTCTGTCTGTCAAAAGCCTCATAAATGAATGGAATACATTATTTTTAGGGCTGTCAATCGATTCAAATAAACCCAATCGCAGATTGATCGCACAGTGGAGCAAATATGCTTGCTTCATGCAAATGTATGTATATATAGTTATTATGGGAAATCAATTAACAACACAAAACAAACTGCAAGCCCAACAGGCAACAACAGCTGTCAGTGTGTCAGTGTGCTGACTTGACTATGACTTGCCCCAAACTGCATGTGATTATCATAAAGTGGGCATGTCTGTAAAGGGGAGACTCGTGGGTACCCATAGAACCCATTTTCATTCACATATCTTTAGATCAGAGGTCACATGAAAATGGCCATGACAGTTTTTCCCCACCAAAATTTTGCTCAAGCATTATTTAGCCTCCTTCTCGACAGGCTAGTACGACGTGGCAACTGTAAACGCTCAGAGAAAGTGCTGTGGTGACGTAGTTTAAAGAACGAAAGAGACACACAGGGCAGGTGGGAGGGGAGGTAGACGGGTCCAACAAACACAGGGCTTTCATCCAGGAGATTGCTGTTGGTATCCCGTGTGTTAAGTTTCACTTTCACGTTACAATCAGCTGGTCATTTGTGTCCCGTGCTCACAACATCAAGTCACATTTTCACTGTACAAACGTAGTAATTTTAAGCCCATGTTGTTTTTTCCTAAACCTAACTAGGCGGTTTTGTTGCCTAATCCTAAATAAGTATTTTTGCTTAATTCACAACAGTAAGCACATGTTTACTGCGACCGAAAAGTGACGAACGTCAGTATGTGACGAGTTGGGATGAGAACGTGTTGTTACATACTGATGAAGAATAAAGAGGTTGATTAATAACCTGAGCAGCACTATTGGTGTCTTCAGTAACACCCTGATTTGTTTCTCCCAGTCGTTTAGTTGTTGTGTGAAACTGACACCAGTTTCTCTGCTTTACATTTAATGACAAAACACTCTTCCTCATCTGGGTTCTCAAAATAATACACTCAAATTACCTGAAACAAAATAGTAGATGGAAATTATCATCTGTACAGATGTGTCGATGGATTTGCAGAGCGGCTGAAGGAGAGCCAGAAAAAAAACATCTCTCTAATGTCCAGTTATACGCATATTAAAGGAGTATTCCAGCAATCTAGTATAGCCCATCCGTTAAGTTGGAGGACTCACAGGAGACCAATTACAAGAGGAAAAAAGAAGTGGATATACATTTCCTATAAAGCAACTTAGGAGTGTTTCTTTGTTCTCTTTGTTTGTTCAGAGGTCTGGGACCAAGCTAACAGGAGATACACAACAAGGCTAGTATTCAGTGGGATACTTTAAGTCCTTTATTTCTACCCAGGGACTCTTGTTACTGCAGTAATACAGATACTGTGAGCTAACTAATACTGACTCTATATGCGTTGCTTCTTTGTGCAGGTGGTATATCTTTATAAGAAATAAATTATTAAGTACATTAAACATATAACCCAACAGATTCTCCCACCCGTCTTTGTTTAAGCGTCTTTGCACGTCCATTCCCTTGATCTTCTGTTTTTGATGATCTGCAGCTCAGACAGTTGGTGTGTTTGATTTAACGCTCTGATTCCTTCAGGTGGAGACAGCTAGTGAAAATACGCTCTCTCTGATTTACTGCTTCAAAGACATAAACGTGTCTGTTTGTGTTTTGCAGGTAAAGGAGATCTGATTGGCTCGGACTACCTGACGAAGGAGCAGGTGATTAAGACCAACGCCAACGTCAAGGCCCTGACCTACTGCGACCTGCAGTACATCAGCCTGAAGGGCCTCCGCGAGGTCCTCCGGCTCTACCCCGAGTACGCCCAGAAGTTCATCAGCGAGATCCAGCACGACCTCACGTACAACCTGCGAGAGGGCCACGGGGCTGATGTGAGTAATATCACAGATTTAAGAGTTGGGATTGGATTGTTGGGATTGTTTTTTTGTGTTTTTGCAAACCCTCTGTCTTTGAATTCCTCCTTAAGGGACAAATTAAGTATTTTTAATTTAATTGAACAGATTAGATGGCCCCTTTGTGGCCATGGGTTTGCCAGTGGATTAAGGGGTTGTTGGACTTTGTGTCAGAAAGTGGGAATCAGAAAGTCACCCCCTGCTGGCTGTTAGAAAGAATGCAAGTTGAAGGCACTTCAGCATCGGCCTTACCCTTCAGAATCGGAGGTTGTCGCCTGGTAATAACGAGGATATGTCATAATAACATGAAAGATATCTTGCTATAAAAGTGATAAGGATTTTGTAAAAACAAGAAGCTGAGTAAATATTTTTTAGTGATGGATAAAACCCACCAGATCAGTCACACCTCTCCATGTTCAGCCTCCAAAGTACGAACCGAAAATTACATTTTATTTGGTGCTAATGGCCTGAGAGACACCTTGAGAGGGGTTTCATGGATAAAAGCTGTGCATGATCTCTCCACCACTGTACTTTAAAGCACACGCACACATCTGTGCACGCATCCCAATTTTGACAAGCCGAGCCCTGAAGTACTTTCTCTTAACTACTGCCATCAAACACACAAACACGCAGCCTGCGCCTCTGGCTGGTGCAGCGGCAGCAGAGGGAGCAAAACACGGGGACGAGAATAGCTCAGTGTTGCTGTTTGAAGCTGTCCTGTTGCTAAAAATAGTGCAGGGGGGAAGCACGGGCTGTCCCTGACTGGCTGACTCCCCCGCAGCTGCTGCTAAGATTGGATCCTGCTCGATATAAATAGCTCAGCCAGCCGAGGAGAAGAGAGAGATGGGGGGAGGATGAGGAGGGGGAGGAGAGATGAAGGGGAGGAGGAGAGGCGAACGGGATGGGCTCATTTTCTCTTCTGCTCTTTCTCAATTCCTCCTTTTCCACTGCAGTCCTGTGTGATTTTCCCCGGCACGGCACACTAACTGCAGAGTGTGAGCGGAGTGCAAATGTGTGTGCACACATATCAGTGTGTGTCGTTTCCAGATGCACAAGCTGCTGCCCATATCTTTGGTCAGGGGCTGCAGATGTCCGGCCTGGTTATGTATGCAGAACCCTTCTGGTACCAGCAGCCCAGGAGAGCATGTTTATGCATATGTATGTAAGAAAAGACTGCTAGAAAATAGGGGGAAAAAACAGCCTGCAGATATTACAGCACCTCCGCTCCCAGAGGATGAATGAGGATGCAACAAAAAACACAAGAAAGGATGATAAAGAGGAAGGGGGAATTGAAAAATTGGGGTACCAAATGTGGAAAGGGTTTGTTAAGCAGAGGTTTTGTCAGAAAAAAAGATGCAAAAGATCCATCCTCTAAGTGATGGGTGTGTTCTCCGCGTCCCTGCTGATTCACAGGCTGCAGATTGACTGTCATGACCTCCGGAGCTTTGGGCGAAACAATGCAAGAACAACCAGTCGACTGGGTGAACTGAAACAGAAAGAGGGGGGTGTTACAGCATGTTTGGTACCCCATGTTCTTGTGCTGTTTAATTTCTGCACCAGAAGCATGACAGGGGGAAACAACACTACCTGCACATACTGTACAAACACACCAAGAAAAAAGCTCTTTGTTCATTCTGGTCCTTACAAGCACACACACACTCACAGTTTACATACATCCACTCACATGCTCTCAGACTTCTGCATGACTCGTTCACACATACATGATGCGAAACTTCAGCATGCCCACGCACTCTCACACACAGACAGGCGCACGCCGACACGAGGCAAGTGCACACTTATCACGCCCCCGCACCGCAGAGCGCTCCTTGGTTTCCTCCCGTGCTGGGAGCTAAGATTAGAACAAGAGAGCTATAAATACATTACGGTGGCACAGGAGGGGGGTCGACTGAGAGGAGGGCAGTGGGGGAGGAGGAGGAGGAGGAGGAGGAGGAGAGAGAGGATGCTGAGCAGGCAGGGAGTACAGAGACTTGATTAAAAGGAGAGAGAGAGCAGGGGGAAAAGGAAAGTGGAGGGGCGTTGGCTTGTCTGCATGATGAGATATGAAATATATTCATTACTCACTGCACCAGTCATTCCAGGGCACGAGTGATGTTATTATTTTGAAGTCGGTGAAGGAGAACGGCAATTTATACTGTAATCTTTAAAGCTGCTGTTCATAAAGTAGATGTAATGAATTAGTTTGATGTGTAGGCTAAGTGCAGATAGACTCTTCCTCACTCTTTTATTGTTGTATGTTATAAGATACCGTTGAGGATTCAAGGTTTCGTCTGGGAATGTGGAGGATTTAATGACCTCTTACACACATATTGCACATATACAGTATATTCCTTATTCCATATTACAATCCTGGTAGTGTGAAAGACCATTAAAGAGATAATTCTATTACAAATTTATAATAAAAACACACCTGAACAGTTGCATGAACTGCTACAAGCAGTTTAAGAAGTTTAGGATGTTCATTAACCTTTTTTATTAATCATTCTTTTTATTATTTAAAAAGTACCTCAATAACCTAAACCAAAACAAATGCAATAATATGTATATATAATGCATACAAAAATATTATATATTTAAATTTAATATAATTGTTATAGTAATCATAAACATTATAAATAAATAAACATTATAAAATAAGAAATATATATTATACATTTAAATGTATTATCATTTTAATAATAATAATAAAATAAAAAATAATTGAATAAGTGAATAAACATTACTAAATAAAACATAAAATATATATTTTTTTAATATATTTAAGTTTTAAATAAAAATAAATAAATAATATTAATAATGAATAAATATAAATAAATAAAAATAAATAGGATGTTCATTAACTTTAAGTCACACTAACTCACTCATACACACCAAGCATCCAACTACACGTTACATGATGAATTAAAAAGTTATTTCCTGCTCTTGTTTTCTCTGGATCTTGTGCTGTTGTCTATTTTAGTGCAGAACTTTTGACTTCTTCTGGTTCAATCTCAGACTGAGAGTCACTGAGAGTCCTGTTCTGTTTAGCGAGTCATTTCTGGAAGTTTCAGCGACCCGGCATCAACACTGAAGACTGCCTGAATTATTCAATTCATAAGCAGGGAGGGACATCGCTGATGGGACGAGTGGAACTGCCGGGGGAGGGTGTGTGTGTGCGTGAGTGTGTGTGTGTGTGCGTGTGTGCTCGGAGGAAGATGATGAGGAAAAGTCAGACGCAGCAGTCTGTATTAAATGTAGCATGACAGACTTCTTTTTGCAGTCTGGCAAAGACGGAGTCAAAAACAATATTCACTCAAAACAAAAATAAGAAATAATTGGAATTTAACTTGTTTCTATTCGCTCCTCCATATTTTTTCTCTTTCTGATTTCTCTCTGACATTTTTCCTCGTCTGACACAATCCCTCGAGGGAGACGGGAAAAGTTTGGCTCAGACTCCTGAAGTCCTTTTTGAGTAGTTTATTTGTAACGTCAGCATGTGTGCCCACTTTTCTCTCATTTATTTATGAGCAACATTTCATTCCCAGTATGTTGTAATAGACACAAAAGCAAAACAGATTGCAGCACCAGAAAATAAATCATAAAATCATACTAAAAGATAAAACGAATTAAAAAAAAAAGGTGAATTAAAAAAAAAGTTTGAAAAAGAAATAAAACCTTCTTACATCTAATCAATATTTCATTTTCACCAAGATCTTGGATAGTACACCAGGACTTATATCTATCTTGTAAAAAACTAGCAGTAATAATAATAATAATGACACAAAGGGAAAAAAAAAGTCCCAAAAAATTAGATTGATTTGAAACCACTGAAACAAATACCCACTCAGACACGCAGGAATCACATCTGTCTACACTTGAGTAAATCTACTAACTACTAAACAACTAAAATGTTCCAACTTTGAAAGAAAAAGGTGCTCGAAAATCTTCATAAAAGTAATCTGATGATTGATCAAGGTCTATCCTATTGTTGTGTATGTTGTGTACGTAAAGAGATGTGTCTCCTTATAAATGCTCTCTGTTAAAGAGGGAGTGTGTTGAACTGAAGTGGTGTGCGTACAGTACATCAAACATTCAATGGTAGAAACTGTTGTGTTTGTCTGCCACTCGCTGGTACAACCATGTCACTACGCTCTATGTACCAACACTGTGATGCAACGTTTAATCGCTAAGTTGTGTCATGGCAACTTAAAATCCGTTGCTGTCTAGTGATGAGAGAGAGAGAGAGACAACAGAATGCACAATATGTGTCTATCAAACATAAAGATCTTTAATGTGTGCACACATGGCGCCCTGCAATGAGTTACATTCCGCCTTATAAAGACATACAGACAATCATCAAACACCTCTGTGTGCCAGGTGTCAACATCCTCCACCGAAGGGGAGCTAAACAAAAGGGAAACTAACATAAAGGTGAACTGATAACACTGAATCATTTCCCATGCTCTGCACTGATATAGATGTTTACAACATCTGTTTCTTAAAGATTGCAAAAAAGAATAAGATGACATTTCATTCAGATTACATGCATGTAAACCTTTAATAACACAATTTCTATCACAGTTGTCAACTATCAAATTAATCCCCAGCTATTTTGATAATCGGTTTGAGTCATTTTATAAGAAACAGTCAAAATTCTCTGATTCCAGCTTCTTAAATGTGAATATTTTCTGGTTTCTTTACTCCTCTATGACAGTAAACTGAAAATCTTTGAATTGTGGACGAAACAAATCATTTGAGGATGTCCTCTTGGGTTTTGGGAAACACTGATCGACATTTTTTTACCTTTTTCTGACATTTTATAACCAAACAACTAATCGATTATTCAAGAAAATAATCAACAGATTAATCAGCAATGAAAATAATAATTAGTTACAGCCTTATGCAACTGTGCTAACCTCTCTGTTTCCGTCAAAAACAGCAGGTGGTTTCAGTGTGTCTATATTCAAACTCTTATTCTTCTCTCTCAGGTGGACTGGGAAAGCAACGGCGGCTTGGTGAAGAAGCTGCCGTCGATCCGCGAGGACGAGGAGGGCGACGAGGAGCAGAACTCGGTGTGCCGAGCTCCTCGCTCCCCGCTGCGTCTCAGCAGGGGGCTCAACTCGCCGCTGCGCTCCCCTCTCCTGCCGCCCAGGCCCTTCAGAGCCCCCTCCGAGCACTGCCGCCCCGCCACCCTGCAGATACCGGTGGTCAGCTTCAGCAGCGCGCCGCCTGAACTCAGCCCCAGGTGATGAAACACACACACAAGAAGTAGCAGCAGGTGATGCTGCAGCATGTGTCTGGTTGCCATGGTAACCAGTAGGGTACTGCTGGATCACATGGCTGCAGTTGGAGGGTTTTTACACTGTAGCACGATGTGTGTACATGTAAAACGTGTCCATGTGTGCACAGAGTTTAATGACACCCTGTCTGCTGAGCAGCGGAGTGTGAACAAAACCTGCTGATAGAGGAGGTTTTTAATGTGTGAATGAAGCAACCAACACACACACACATACATAATACACATACATACAAACTGTAATTAATTAGTGCTCCGTCAGCTGATATACACTCCTCTCCTCTGAGCCTTCTCTTACTTTTAATCCCTTTTTTTCTGCATAGATTCGTGGACGGCATTGAAACAGAGAGCAACTCCACCTCATCACAGAAGTTTGAGTTCAGTCCCAGCATGTCGCCGACAGGACCGCCCTCCCCTTTCGCAGGTAACACACACACACACACACACACACACACACACACACACACAGAGCAGCATTTGGCCTCTCTCTCAGAAAAGAAATTTTTTTTTTCTGGAAGATTAATGTTTGTATTTGTGTTGTGTTGTGTTGTGTGTAGGGTTCCGGGAGCACTCTGAGATCAAGCAGAGTGTGTCTAAACTGACTGAGGAGGTGAGTACTACATGATGATGATGATGATGATGCTTGTTTAAACATTCCTTTATTTTAGTGTCATGTGTCAGATGAAGCCCAACCCATTGGCCTATGGGCTTATAAGACATAAGATTTCCTTCCTTCCTTCCTTCCTAAATGATCAAACATACAGCCAAAAGAAACCAAACACGAACAAGGAATCCATAATATAACATAAGTGCATATGTGTGTACAAACACTGATCATGTCAAAGGGGGCAGACAGATATAAAATAAGATGAAAACTGGAAATAATCTGCTCAAAATTGCATCCGAATCGCTTGTTTTACACAAACTTCCTGCAGTTATTGCGTTCACTATTTGGGTTAATCAGTTTTTCTGTACTGTCTTTGTTGTGCATTAAATATAATATGATATATCCATAAAGTATGTGACTTAGTCAGTTTACTCAGTGATAGAAAAGGGGTCAAAGGTTGGGAACCACTGAGTTATGCAAAGGGCTGTTTTTTTTGGTGTATATAGCACCATCATGTGGCCATTTATTGAACACTTTTCATTCTGCAGAAAAATTACTTTTACTTTTGATACTTTAAGTATATTTTTGTGATAATACTTGTGTAATTTTACTTACTGGAAGTGGGGTTATTGAATGTTGTTGTACCATTACTTCCACCACTGGTAAGATGTGATGGTTTCTCACCTGTAGATAGACTATAACATATAACATAACATGATCAATTTAAATGTCTTAAATGACTTAGTGGTGATAAGTCTGACTCACTAAACATTTCGCACTGAAGTTTGCATCCTTGTGCAAAGCTCCAATACGCCTTCTCGGGATTTATGTATTCAGAATCAGCAGGACAGCCTATCATCACTGTGTAGGTTTTGTTCCAGATGGAAATTAAATTAAATTCTATTATTAAAATGTCAGATTTAGAGGGATCATGCTGCTTTAGCGGAGCTCTTTCAGTGTTCTCATATTAATATTTTATCTGATCACAGAGCATGCACTCTATAATCAAAATAAATGATGTGACTGTGAATATTATGCTTGCGGAATGTGTATCAGATTATGTTTTACACAAATAAGGATTAACTTTGTCAGATATTTTGATATTATCCTCCTGAGCATCAAAAAACTTGTTACAGCATTTGCATGGATTGACCCTCATTTGTTTACGCTGTGTTTGTCTTCACCAAACAGATGACCAGTCTCTCTAAACAAGTCTCCATGCTCAGTCAGGAGCTGCAGGAAATGACACGCCTGCTTAGGCCCATCCTCCTAACAGTGCCGCCGCCAATCCTGATGATGCCAAATTTCACCCCGCCTCCTAGCAGCGCCAGCCAGCAGTCAACGAGCACCTGTCCGGTGCCGCCGCCCTCCGCCACGCCGTGTTCCCTCCAGAGACCTGACACTCATTCCCTGTTGGACAGTGGAGACATAGAGGGTGCAGATTTGCCAGGATGCCTTCTCCCAACTCCTCATTCACCACAAAGGCCTAATTCATCTCCAGCATCACCGCCGCTCCCGTCCAAACCCCCAGGGACCAACCTTCCCTCCCCGGAGGAAGGACTTCCCGAGGGATCTCCCGTCCTCCGAAGCCACCACGCTTCCTCCAGTAACGGGATATATTTGCCCTCGCTGCAGGACCAGCCTCCTCTGGCCTCTCACACCCCTTCACCCTCGCTCTCCTTCTCCATGTCTCTCTGCTCCTCGCCGTCCCTCTCCCCCTGCCAAGGCCCCCACCCGTCCCAACCTGGCGGCTGTTCCAGCAGAGGCCTGCTCCCCCCGCCTCCCTCCCAGGACACCCCTCCTCCTCCTCCGTCCTCCCACTGCTCCGCTCCCCCATCGCTCACATCCTCCCCCGGAGACCCCCGGCTGAGGCCTTCTCCTTCCGTCCCTCTCGTGTCCCCCGCCGTGTCCCCCGCCGTCTCCCTCCATCCCTCCACCGTCTCCTTACCCTTGTCTCTGGACTTTGTCAGTGCACGGAGACGACTAAGAGATGCTCCACCGTGGTGTAACTCGCAGCTGCACCACGTCGAGGCCCGACCCGTCACCCACCCCCAGGAGCTAGAGATGCAGGAGTGGGGACGGCAGGTGGAGGACGGGAAGTCCTCACCAGAGCACATCAGCTTCATCGATGAGTAGGAGCCAGCATTAAAAGAGTAGCAGAGAACGAAAGGAGATGGGGAACAACAGAGATCAGATCGGGGGAAAGTGACGTCTGGATGATGTAATGGGAACCAGACAGCTGGTCCAGTTCACACAGGAAGTGATTTGACAGGTAAACACACCTGGGAGGCCGAGATACAACGCCAGCTGTCAGCATCATCAGTGTGAAGGAGTTCTTTTCTACACTGATCAACCACAGAACTACAACAGCACAAAATGTCTTACAGTATCAAGACTTCAGTAGCATCAGTCGACCCCCCGCGGCTACTGGGACACACAGAGGACCAGAGCTCTTCTTTGTATCGTTCCATTGATCTCTGGAGCCTGATTTAGCTCTTTCCAGCTAACCAATTATACAACGTTGCTTTTTAAAACCCCAGTATGGATGTCTCCTCCTCTTCAAAGGGCAGGCACAAACACACACACACACACACACACATATCTCAGTCTTTAACCCGAGCCAGATAGTCCGAGCCGGGACTGGGAATGTAAACTCTTCATTCAGTCTCAGTCACGTCAGGTCACCTCACCTGGAGAGCTTCATCAGTGGGATTGTTTTTTAAAAATTTAAAATCTGCCTCTGGGCTGGTGGGAGGAAAACACTCAGCTGACATCCAGCCGTCTCTTCAGAGTCATAAACACGCCCATCATTCATGCTCACACAAAAAAACAAAAACATAAAAAGAAGTTTGAATTGGTTTTAAAGGATAACTTTAACTCAACCTGGACTCTATTTTATATGTTCTTGTGTCTAAGCGACTAATGGGGATAACTATTTATGAAGTTGGTCCAGTATTGAGGGAGAACGCTGTAACCGGCAGCCGCAAAACAAGCATCAATGTAGCTTTACGTACACTATAAGCGCTTGTTTTTGCCACAGACGGGCTCAGAAGTGTCTGACAACATTATGGAAAGGACTCTACAGAGAAATATAACGTTTTCTTACCTTTTCTGTGTTTGTTATTGTGTCCAAATCCCGCTCAAAGAGAAGTCTTGCTGTGAAATCTGAATATCCGTATACTCTGGCTCATAGACTGTATATAAAGATGGACAACATGACAGCTCCCCAAAAGTGAAGCCAAAGCATCTTGATCGCCCCCTGGGGGCTGGCTGGTGGGACTATACTGCAGCCAGCCACCAGGGGGCGATCAAGATGCTTTAGTCCTGTCCCCTCCATGTTAGCGGATGGGAAATGGGCCAAACTAAAAAGTCAAAGTACACGTCAAATACATTTTCTTTGGCTTGGGCGGATGTGTGGGTGGAACCTCAAAGCCCCCCGATCACTACTGTGCAGATTCTACTGGCTCCAAATGACGCGTCGTCTATCTATATATACTGTATACATATACAGTCTATACTCTGGCTCAAATAAATACGGGCGGCCATCGAATTCAAAGACCCCATCCACATTGTGGAAATCATCTAAATATTCAGCCATGACTTTGAACATCTTTTAGATGATAACACTAAGCTATGCTTCTTCTGCACTCTTCTGGCACCTCACCAGATTTAAGAACGAGACTTCTCCTTGAGCGAGACTCTTTCCATAATGTCAGACACTTATAATAACAATCAGAGCCTGTCTTGGCAAAAACAAGCACTTCTAATGGATGTAAATGACGATGGCAGCTTGCCCCAATAGGATTACATTGCAGCCCGTGAGCAGCTGCCGTCTAAAGCGCTCTCCCTCAATACTGGACCAGTTTCAGAAATTGTTGTCCCTATTAGTCAGTTAGACACAAAAAAATGGAAAAATAGGGTTGAAAAATACCAAAGTTACCCTTTAACTTTTAACAGAAAATGTCCACATTTTCTTTCCCTGTAAAAGAAGTTTTTAAGTTCACAGTGGAGTCAATAGATGAGCATGTAGAGGAGCAGACGTGCTTCTATCTGGACCTAAACGTCTGTGGTAGCGGTTGGTTGGGTTGTGTGCCAAAGACATAAAAGCAAAACATATGGAAAAAGTATCATAAACAGCACCCACATATAACTGTTTATCACCATCATGACTGTTTACAACCAGCCGATCAGATTGTACGGCAAACTCCCACATCACTCCTGAGCTTTAGCCATCCAGCCATTCGTGCCTTCTCCATATAAAGACAGAGTTCCCTTCACCTGTTAATTACAGGCAGCGTTTGGATCAAAATTGACATAGAAAGCCATCAGCGTCAGCGTCACCTCCAGAGAACACTTATCTGAAATATTATTTATTCAGGCTGTGAATTTATTTATTTTTGTTGACGAATGAGGGAAATATAGTGCGTGTCTGAGAGATGTAACAGAAACAAGCCGGGGAGGAAGGTTTTACCATCAAACTGCATATCACCTTCCCAAATCTTATGTAGCACACACACACACACACACATCTTAAACACGCACACATGTTTCATCATCTCCAACCCCTTCGTATGCTGGTACGAGACAACAGCCTAACCCTGAAACTACAATACCCAGGCTGCATCGCTATGGAGGTCTCAGGACTTCTCTACATGTTTGTTTTTTTGTTGCTTTGGTGAGGTGCTTTGTGCGCCACATGTTACCTGTAATATAGACAGTCAGATTTCTGGTTTCTATTTTCTGTAACGGGAGCAGGGGAGGGGACGACCTGGACACTGAAATACAAAGATTCACTCAGCAGAACTCC
The DNA here is from genome assembly GCF_015220745.1 of Sebastes umbrosus. NCBI lineage: Eukaryota > Metazoa > Chordata > Actinopteri > Perciformes > Sebastidae > Sebastes > Sebastes umbrosus. The sequence continues at coordinate 5,581,792 of NC_051281.1, forward strand.
CACTGATGTCTGTGGAGTTCTGATCCGGGTTACTCTGGGTGTGGGGATGGGGGTGGGTGGGGTTTAAATGCATGTCACAGCTTTTTTTGCATGAGGAATGTGCCTGCTTTTGAGCTGTCGAGGGCGGAGGGCCGATGGGAGTCAACGAACCGTCCGCCCTACTGGAGGCTGTCGGGTTTCAGATGTTTTATTAAAGACTGCTGTTACATAAAAACTTTACCAGGATTACATACTGTACAACAATAAAGAAGTGTTGTTTTCTAAGATCTCACTCCTGTGCTACTCTCGGGAACCGTCAGCCTCAGTTTGAGCCTCATGGATTAGAGTCACAGAGGTGAGCATCTTTTCTATACTAGGGATGTTTGGAAAACCAAGAAGGTCCTTTAACAACACTTACTGCTGCTCTGAAGATGTTTTCAGAATCGTTGAAGCAGTTGTTCTCAACCTTTTCAAGTCACAACCTCCCAAAATAATCAGGTGTGGGTCACCACCTCCGTTTTGAATGCGTTTCATGACTCTTTCTCTCCCCCTGACCTGCCGGAAATCCCCTGTCAGACACTCAAGTGCACGCACGACTCTCAGAAACACACTCAATAAAATCTATTCTGAGGCAAATTATATCACTGGTGCAGGTGATGAAATGTAAAACCCATTCTCCAGTCTAAAATATTATTTTATTTTTAATATGTTATTTTATTTTTTTCTCCGCAACCATCTGGCGACCACCGGAAATTATCTTGCGACCCTCTTGAGGGTCCCAACCCCCATGCTGAGAACCACTGCGTTAAACCATCTGGATGAAAAACTATTCCGTCTGCTGCAAGACAAAAAAAGCTGAAAATGATATGTCCTTGCCTTTTTTTTTGTAAAATGCATGAAAAATATCAATGCATTATTTATAATAAAATACAAAATAAATATAAAATAGCAATATAAACAAATATAATTGATAATACAGTTTTAAAATGTTAGTTCACATTATATGAATTAAGCAAAGACATTATTTTCGACTACTGTCTTGGTTTGGATTAGGAAACAGGTCAAAAATCTTTTTTTGTCCTGCAGCAAACACTATATTTGTATCCAGACTGTTAGAAAAGTGACGTTAGAAATGTCCTCAGCAGCACAGCGGCAAGTGTTGTTAACAAAGCCTCTGGGTTTTTCAAACATCACTGGGTATTTATTTTTCAGAGAAAGTGATAATTACCTCTGTGACTTGTAAAACATGAGGCACAAACTGGTGCTGGGCAACCATTCGCTGCAATACACACTGAATGGGAAGTTCACTGTACGTGTATATATATATATATATTTGTGTGAATGTGAGAGAGAGAATCCTTGTAGATGGTTTTGATCTGATTGGACAGGTTAAAGGGGACATATCACGCTCACTTCCAAGTTCATACTTGTATTTTGGGTTTCTACTAGAACATGTTTACACGCTTTAATGTTGAAAAAACACATTATTTTTCCCATCCTGTCTGTCTGGATATATACCTGTATTCACCGTCTGTCTGAGCCTGAATGTGACATAGGAAGGGGAGCCAAATCTGAATGGTTGAATCACATGTTCTCTGATCTAGACAACCCACAAAAAACTAACTAGGTTGTCTTATTTCACAGTTTGTGGGTTGGTAGACACTCCAGATACCCATACGTCAGCCCGTTCTCATTCCCAGGGCGTCAAATACCGAGGCTTTGTCACGGCCGTTGACGTTCGGTACTGTCGCACACAGCACACTTTTGCGCCAGTATGAAACACACCGGACGTTCCATTAACTATAATGTAAACCCATCCACTGCAACAGTTCAGAGAAAGTGTGCGGGGACTGTGAGTGGATGGGTCCAACAAACACAAGGCTTTCATCCAGGCGATCGCTGTTCGTGTCCCGTGCGTCACATTACAATCAGCTGTTCATTCGCGTCCCCTGTTCACAACGTTCAGTGTCATTGTCACTGTACAAACGTGGTAGTTTTAAGCCCAACTATGTTGTTCTTTCCTAAACCTAACTATAGTGGTTTTGTTGCTGAACATAAAGTGACGCCAAAGGACGTGACAAAGCGGCGGTATGTGACGAGTTGAGATGAGAACATGTTGCAAATGTACAGTATGTGCACAAGCACTGAAAAAGTGATTATTTTTCATGATATGTCCCCTTTAAAGCTCAGGACTAAAGACATGAAGCCACCCCACAGTCCTCTGGTGATACTGTGCCCTCCGAGGAGAAATAAGACGCAACACAGAAGAAGTCCTTCTTCAGGTCTGCATATATTTTCAATGGTAACATTCATTCTATCAGAGTTTCAGTTAAGGTTTGAAATGCCAGGGAACAACACTCTAAATATAACCTGATGGGAGAAGAAATTATACGATCGAGGGGGAAGAAATGTAGCACTTGATTCTGCTGCTGTGGATGCACTTAGTGCTTTACCCTCCAGGGGCCAGTCTCAAATAGTTCCTCCTTTATTCCTTAAATCTACTCGCTCGCTTCTCAAAACACATCCGAGGAAAGAAACCGTTCATTTATCCCTTTTGACAAACACACAGGAGGAAGAGGGGGCTGCAGAGGATTCAGAAAACAGACATGACGTCTTCTAAGAGCTGTGAGGATACATGCATCCTCTTATCTCTGGTGGTGTGTACTCATGCCTGTTAATTCGTAACCGGGCAGGTCAGAGTGAGCACTCTGGAACGACATTTCCCATTGGGATTATAAGGATATTGGACAGAAGTGACAGGCGACAGTGCACGCAGAACCACAACGGTGAGAAGAGAGAAAAAATAAATCAGGGGAATTACATTTCTTTTCCTTATTCACCTCTAAGAGACCATGTTCAGAGTCAGAAACAGACTGCAGTGGATTCACCCTACTGTGCCACGAATCATGGTTCAGAGAGAATGAATGAAAACAAACAGGGGAAAATAAAAATCCAAAAATATAGATTTATGTTTATATTTATATATATTTATATATTTACGAGGTATGTATCCACAAAAAAAAAGAAAACACCCAAAATTTCAAAATAGGCAGTCTGTGTTTTTTTTCCAAATGTGTCCTTGCTTGCCTTAAGGAAACATTATTATTAATAGTAATATTAATTAAAAATAAAACTGGGAAGCTTTTCCGTCCAACAGCTCTGTGTCAAACCTCGTAGTCCGCTTCTCTGAGACCAGAATCTCCACTATCGGGAGTCCAAAAAGCACCAAGGCGGTGCTAGTGTCAGGCTTCTGCACTCTAAAGAAACAAAAAGTTGCAAATCACAAAGTCTCAAAAGGAAAAAAATTCACTTCATTGTTGAAAACAAAACAAAACAAAATCCACGAGAACTCCTCCTAACCGTTGATTTCCCAACAACCACGGTCTCCAAGCTGAGGTTTGGAGTGAGCTGAACTGTTGGTGGATGGGAGGTGGGAGGTGAAGGGAGGCCAGCCACAGGTCCAAAAAAAGGTGTCTTTGTGCAACAAAACAAGCCTCGAGGTTAAACAGAACAAGAAAGAAAAGAACCAATGGCAGGTGTCCTCCTCCCGACGATTGTTAGTGAGGCTGGCAGAAGGGGATCGCTCCCCTCTGTAGTCACGCTAGGTACTGCTGCATCGCCGTCTTCGCCCTGACAGAGAGAGACACACAATCAGTCCACCCTGCTCTGCTATTTAATACGAGAATATTGTGTGTTTTATGCAGCCATGTCTCCTAAAAAATACATTCCCATACAACTAAACTGCATTCTCAATTACGTTTCGAGGGAAACATTTTGTCGCAGATTACGTTTGTCTTTGACGTATCACAAATATATTTCTAATGATAGTCAGCGGACGGACGCAGCAAGTGACGTAGTACAACGAGCAATACACAGAGCAGGTGACGTAGTAGATAGAGTGAACGTTAATGAAAGTTACGTGCCATCATAACGAGTATAACAAGCAAGAAAGTCCAATAAGGGTGGGTGGGAGTTTTGATGGATGGGTCAAACTAATACCAAACTTTCCCCCAGGAGGTCGCTGTTCGTGAAACGTAGTCATTTTAAGACAAACTGTGATGTTTTTTTACTAAACCTAACCTTTTGTTGTCTGAACCTAACTAAGTAGTTCTGTTGTGTTTTTGTTTTGTTTTGTTTCAATTTACAGCGTTAACCACGTGTTTAAAACTGTGACCGTAATCCTTGAGAAAACACGTTTCCCTTAAATCATAATTGAGGATGCAGTTTAGTTGTCTGGGACTGTAATTTTGTAGGCGACAGAGTTGGTTTGATGGTTTGCTGTTCTGGCCCACCTGTCACAGAGGTTGGGGTCGGAGGCCTGGGTGAGTTTGTGCAGGATGTCCACAAAGCCCATCTCCCTCAGCTTATCCTGACGCTCCTGAGAACCTGAGAGCACACCATGAAGCAGAGAGGTGAATTCATTAATTACAACATCTTGCAATATCTGACATTTAGGCACGTGCATAAATGGCTTTGTAATTTCTTTAAACATTTAGTGCACCATTATCTAAGTGTTTTCTAGGCAACAGACTTCACTTTGCGTCTAAAAGAACTTGAAATTTGTAGAACTTTGACCTGAGCTGTGCTGACCTTTGTGGGCACAATCGCTGTTGACCACTGCTTGAACTGAAAGATGGACGAAAAACAAATTACTTGTGTTTTTGGATTTGTACAATAACAAATTGGCCTCATATCGAGACCAGACAGTAAAGATGTTTTGTGAAATATATCAGCATGCATATGCAGCTACCAGGTTTTATCATAAAAGACACAGTTTGAGTCTCTGAAACGTAGTGATCTACTTATAACAACATTAGCATTGTAGCTAAGGTAGCTCCATTTAGTGCAGCACCACTGGGAGTCCTGGAGTGGAAAATACTGCAGCTCTAGACCCTTGTTTTTCTGCTGTAATGTGCCTTCAGACCTACAACCTCCTCTCTCTGAACCTGGCCCCTTTCTTTAAAGGGATAGTCCAGGTGTTTTGAAGTGGGGTTGTATGAGTTACTTATCCATAGTCAGTGTATTAACTACAGTACTGCTGTGGACGGAGCCGGCAGCAAAACGTATATTAGAAACCTAAAAGACAGGTTCACCTAAAAAAATCTATATCACTTTAAGTGTACGTTTTATTTAGAATATTTTTGCTGGTTTACCTTGCCCTACTGCTACACAGTCTATGTTTCTGACGGGGGGAGTGCCGACCGTCATCTATTGTAGGTAATACACTGACTATGGATAAGTACCTCATACAACCCCACTTCAAAACACCTGAACTATCCCTTTACTCCTCCTTCCACTTGTGTGGTGTGTCCCTTACCGTCCTCCTCATTCCAGATAAGGTTTGAGATGCAGAAGGTGGCGGCGAGCTGCAGTTTCACATTCGAATGCCCCTGCGGGAACAGCAGAAGTCAGGAAGATTACAAATGAGGGAAAACAAAACAAAAGCACAGGTCACATGACCTCAATCAGAGCAGTGTAGTCCTCAGTTGGTACAACATGCTTCCCATGAGAGCTGTGTGTGCTGTCAACACGTCAGGAGTGAAGGGGAAGCAGTAGAGGATCTGTATGCATGCTGCAACACCACCACCAAACACTTGATCTGATCACAAGGGTGAGCCACAGTGGAGGGCTTGTAGTACCATGTAGTATTTGATTTTCTGGAGCATGTCGTCATTGGTCATGATGAGTTCCTTGGCCGTGTTGCCGTCGGCGATGTTGGCGAGGATGCACAGCGTCTGACAGATAGGAAAAGAGTTACATCAGTGCTGTTATTTGAAAACTTTGTTCTTTGTGATTCAGAAACAAAAATCTAAATTGCCGACTGATCCCCTCTGATGTGCCTCCAGCTCTACAAGCACCAGTAGACATGGCTAACTGAGTAAAAGACCTGCAGAATGTTAAAACGACTCTGCAATGCGGCTTTTTCATGCAGCTGTAGGATGAATTCTGTATGAAAACCATTTGTAAGCATGAAGCGAAGGGAGGGGGGGCTCACCTGTTCTTTGACCTCTATACTGTGCTCCGCTTCCAGGATGAGGGTCACTGCCTGCATGATCTGCTTCCCGTGAGAACTCATGATCTGATCGATGTGCTGTCAGTCGAGAGAGGAGAGAATCAGTATGCATGCTGTATTTAAAGGTAGGATTGTTAGTAATACATCTTTTGTTATATTGGTTGAAATTCTCCTTACATCCCGACAGCAATAAATAAATCCAATGCTCTGACAAAAGAGAAAAAGAAATCCAGTAACTGTGGCTGTTGCAGGACTGTAATAAGCCGTTCCAATCATTTCATTCATCCTAAAAAATTACACATTAATGCCCAGTTGTTCTCGGGGTTATGACTTGCATACGATAATTTTAAGCCTCTGGTACGATAGTTTCCCATCTGGAAACACTCTGCACTGCTCTCATACAGCAGTTGCAGCCGTTCCGACCGAGAGCGCCGTTGCGGAAGCGTAGCGCCCACCCTCCGGTTCCCCCGCAGGTTAACACTGTTAGCACCGTTAGCTTCAAACTGCCGCTCAGCCATGTTGAGAGCCATGCAATTAGTACCTTTAAGTTTCTAATCATGCATGTGCGTGTGTTTGTGAGTGTGTCTCTTACTGGTCGCGTTGACAGCAGATTGCGCAGCAAACCGAGGGTCTTCATCAGCACGTTGGTGTCGGGGTCTGATAGCAGGCGGAACAACTGCTCCGTACCCAAACACCGAACAATCTCCACCTTCACCTTCTGATCCGCCTGGAACGCCATGTTCTGGACACACAGACACACACGTTTAGTACTGAAACAATCTGGCAGTATGAGGCACTGTATGAAAATGTAAAATAGATCAATGGATCTGCTTTATTATATTCCAACTCACTGCATATATTATATATAAAACTTTAAACACACAACACAGAGCAACAGGTGTTTTGCAGTGTAGAGAAAAAATGAGAAAAATAGATTCACATTCATTACATCCAAACATTGTAATGAATGTTGGTTGTAAGAAGCCAAGAAGTGTAAAGGTCTTTGCACACTGGATGTGTGATGAATAAACAACAGGAAAATGATAATATTTTGCATCAAAAATATTTATATGGCATCAATGCAAATTCGAAACAGCTGCAACACTTTTTCAATAAAAGGTTTGAATAGATTCGTGCAGGCAGAGGATCAACCACCGGGATCCTATTGACCCAGAGCGGCGCCTGGCAGTCTGTCTGAGCTAAATTGTTTTATAGCCTAAACTACTGTCAGCTATTTTAGTTTCCTTTTAGCAAAATGCTCTTGAGTGAATTTGCCTCTGGTAAACAGTTACGCAGTGTATCCGTCTAGGGCTTTTATTGTGAAAGATAAGAACGTAAGGACTGGATCTGGTCTAGTCTGGTCTAGTCTAGTCTAGTCTAGTCTGGTCTGGTCTGCGCTGCGCAGCGCTGCCTTTGTCAAGGTTGAAAGGAGTAATAAAGTTTTCCGTCTCGGTTCGGACTGTGTTGTTGTACACTATAGTGTACGTATTAAATAGGTCCGTTCTGCACAACGTGATTGGTTGATGCCTTTCTTCTTGGTGCAAAACTCAGAAAAATCAACCTCGTTACAAAAAATATATGGACGCCCCCCCCCCCCGGTGTGTAAAGGCCTTAAAAGATATTAATTCCTCTTCTTACCATTAGAGCCCAGATCCCGTTGACCCTCAGTGCAGGACTGTCACTCTGGGTCAGACTGCATAGTAATTCAATCACCCCTGACTCCAGGATGGGCTGCAGATCAACAGAATCAAATGGTCTCAATATTAATGTAATACAATCTGTTCTCTTTATATATATATATATATATATATATATACACACACACACACACATATATATATATATATATATATATATATATATATATATATATATATATATATATATATATATATATATATATATATATATATATATATATATATATATATATATATATATATATATATATATATATATATATATATATATATATAATATATATATATATATATATATATATATATATATATATATATATATATATATATATATATATGTGTGTGTGTGTGTGTGTGTGAGTGTGTGTACCTCTTTGCTGGGTGAGAACTCCAGCAGTAGATTGCATAGTGTAGAGGAGGCCATGACCAAGACTTCATCTGGGGCGTTCTGCAACAGCTACATACAACATCTCAGTGAGTATGTGTTTATACAATGTACATATAATATACAAAGATGTACAGACGTGTGCTTTGCTGTATGCACTCATTAAAACTGACCTTCATAAGGGGTTTCCACACTGCATGGTCATGGAAGCTGGTCCTTAGCTGCTGCACCGACCGCGACAGACTGTGAAGACACCTGCACAAAAAAAAACAAATATGAACGGACAGTTTAGATACAGTTGCATGGCATTTAGTAAAAATTAAGCAGTTAAAAGTTTGGTTTAATAGATCATCCGGATTTGATATTATAGAATTTTCAACATAACAAAACCTGAATTAAAATCGACAGCATTTTAATATTTAAATAACATTTTAAACCCCTTTTGGTCTTAATTAAGCCTAAAGAATAACAAGACAAGTGGATACAAAAGGGTTAACTGTGTACATTATTAAAACTGCTCATTCGAACAAATATGCAAATTAAAAAGCAATACTGCCTGTTATCTAACGTCTTTTAATGTAGACATTCAGAGGGGAGATCCTAAAACACAATCAAATTTCATGTCAAAATGTCCGTTAAACTCTTGATACAGGGATTAGAGGGAGTATTAAGAGGGCAGATGTCAGGATGGGGAGACAGAGACTCGCTTCGCACCGTACCTGACGGCCGCCAAACGGACTTTAATGCTGGATTCTGATAGGCCGCTGACTATCCGGTCCATCATATTCTCCGTCTCTGTGATCTGAAGACAAGAAAAGGGGAGAGGATGGAGTAGAATATAAATATAGAGATCCATGCAGAGTTATATATGCAAACAAAAGTACCCTCAGGGAAAGGTCACCTTTTTGCGGATGTCCTCGTCGTTGGAGCCTAGCGAGGCGTAAAGTTTGAAAGCAGCTTGTCTCAGCTCGTGTGCGTGCTTCAGGTCGTGGTCCAGCTGCAGATGACAGAGCAGACATAAAGTGAAGTGGTGCATAGTATCAACAAGTGGCAGATGTTTCTGATGAAAAAGATGATATCTTCAAAGTTAATAAAAGAGTCAAACATTTATTAAAGGCCACATTCATAATTATACTCACTTATTAGTTGCTGGGAAACAAAAAAACATAAATGGCTTCATTCAGACACACTAAGGATTACTGGGTCAGAGCTGATTATAGAGGCATAACTAGACGGGCCAAAGTGCTGTCTGGAAGTCTGAGCAAAATAATCTATTCTGATAAAAATAGCCTTTAATTGGCCTTATTAAGAAAAATAATTGTGATTATCATTTTTAGCCATGCTAGCGGCCTGGCTCTAGGGATTTAAAGGTTGGTCGGCCCAACACTTTGGTCCAGATTTAAATACCTGTGACACTAATGACAATCCCATCAACCTCAGCTGCACTTTGGGTTTAGTGCTAATTAGCAAATGTTGCATGCTAACATGCTGCTGACCATGGTAAACCTCATACCAGCTAGCATTTAGCTTAAAGCACAGCCTCACAGTGTCGCTAGCATGGCTGTAAACTCTTACTGTGCTTTCCAATACCCATACCCAGCATGCTTTTCTGGCTTTTATCCTGCAAAATACAAGCAGGATACAGTAGGACATCCTGGCAGAGTGTCGCTCTCTGTGTGAAAAGCCTTTTAGTCATGTTAGTGTAATGATGCAGCTCTACCACCTGCTCTGTTTCACCTCACTAATCACATGAAAAGAGCCCGCTCAGGCCCGCTGACCCACCCTCTTGATGTCAGTGATGGCGGACACAGAGCTGGGGTATTTGAAGTAGTCGGCCAACATGGCCACTAGGTGGTCGGTGGTGCTCGCGATCCTCTGCAGCTCCACGTCGGGCTCCATCAGGTAGGCCAGCGTCTCTGCACCCTCCACCCTCTCCTCAAGCAAATGCTCTTTACTGCACATCCGCACGAGGCACGGCAGGGTCTGAATGAGAAACAGGAAGTCACAGGCACATTAAATAAACAAGCACCACTGATATAATATCATCATAATAAAAAGAGGTGTCAGAAAAGCCTGACCTTTAGGACTACGCAGCTGTCGTCCGTCCTGATGGCTCCCGCTCGACACATGTACGTTAGACTGGGACAGAAGGAGAAGAGGTCACACTCAAAGAAAAAATATATAGTCATATATTATGAATTCATATCAATTAAAATGGTTTTATGTCACTCACCATTTGGCTGCTGTTAGCTGCATTTCAATGGGTTGATCCCTTTGCATCATTCTGACAAATACCTGAGAGAGCAGCTCACCATCCACCAGCACTGAAAAGAAAAACAGAGATAAACTGGGGTTGAAGAGTGAAGCTCATACTTCTTAAAAAAACAACTTAAATTTGATTACAGTCATCATATACATACATGAAATTTGACCTCTGCATTTAACCTAGTCTAAGCATTAAGGAGCAGTGGGCTACTGTGAAGCACCGGGGAGCAAGACGGGGCTCGAACCCGCTAACCTTCTGGTTAAAGGACGACCCGCTCTACCCACAGCCACCCCATACAAGGAGAAGAGAAGAGCAAAGAGTCAAGAAGAGACTCACCATTCACCAGTGTCATGGAGACCTGAGTGTTCTCATAAGCCAGGACTGAGAAACACTTTAACGCCTGCATCCGGACCTGAAGACGCAATGAGGTCGGAGGGAGAGAATGATATACAGAGTTAACTGTGTGTGAAGTGTCATGTCATGTTATTGTGTAAATATAAACACTCACAGAGAGGCATATACCTTATAAGAGGGTGAGATAAGAAGAGGGGCGATGTTCTGGATGGCGCCGTGATTGAAAAGAACCGTCTGGTGCTCGGGGGTCTGGAGACAACAAACGTCCAATCAACAATAAATCTTGGTTCTTGGCTGCAAGTGCGACGGATGGACTCCACTGTGTTTGTGTGTGAACAAATAACAAAAATACCTTGCAACAGTGGGAGAAGATCTGTGTGATGTACTCCTGGGTTCTCTGTGAGCGACTCAGTAGAGACATTAGATGGGGAATCACAGTGGGGTCCTGAAACAAAACAAAAATAAAATACACTGAACTAACAATATCTGTATGCAGGGACAGAATGTGTGCAGTGTGTGTGTAGTATGTATATAGCAGGCAGAACGGGTACAAGACAACCTACAGTGTAGAGCAGCTGCACAGGAGTGACTGGACTGATGAAGACCGTTCTGAGACATCGAAGACAAGCTTCAATGAATATCAGGTCCGGACACAGGAGACCTACAAGCACAAAAAACAGGTGTTGTATAGGTTTGTATCCCATCAAAGATGTTGTCCTCCTCTGCAGGATATATGTGCATGCATGTCTCTGTGTGTGTGTGCCCCAACCTTGAAGAAGAGCAGGGATGATGTGACAGTCCACCAGGGACTTGATGTTGTTCTCGGTGCCCATGGCGAGGCTGCCCAGCACCACGGCGCACTCTGTCCGGAGCTCCAGACTGGACGAGTTCTGCTGGAGCAGGTATAGTAACCTGGAAGCAATGAACACACACACTGAAGCAAGTTCACTGCAAAGGGTGCTGAATAATCTGTATGGTGCACTGGTGCAGGGTAGATGATGCTAGCAAGTTCAACTCTTAAGATGTGCTGTATTTTTCTATTCCAGTTTGTATTTTGTGGCATTGTAGTTTTTAATTTAGTGGCTGTCTACTGAACAAAAGCATGTACCACCAATGTCACGTCTGTATCTTGAGTGTACTTGAATGTTTTTTTTTTTTTAATGGTCAGAATGTGGGAAGTAGGAAGAAAGTAAAAGTAGGAAGTAGGAAGGTGTGCAGATACGTACCTCGGTACAGCTCCGAGGACAATCAGATTGGCCTTCTGCTTGTTGTTTCCTATGACAGCGTTCTTCATGTCACTGTGAAGTCAGACATAAACACACAGATGAGGATCTTTCTTGGCAATCTATTTGGGGCAACTGAGACAGATTTGCTATCAGTAACAAAAGTTTAAGATTTGCTAACGCTTTAGACTACGGCCCCCAACATACGGCATAATTCTTCTCAATTTACAGTCATTCTTGTATTAACGGTGTACCAGTAAAGTATGTACTGATACTTACATGTAGGTAAAAGGGAACAAGATGTGTAGTTAAGGAATAAGGGGGAACAATCTGGGAACTTAGCTTTTTTTTTTTACTGTAGGCTATAATGGCTATTCTAATATTACGGAGTACAGAAGGACCTACTGAACAACAATCTGGTGTTTGTGTTCCCCAACTTCACACCTTAACCTACAGACATGTATCGGTACATACTGTACTGGTTCACTGTACAAAAACAAACACTGCAAATTGGAAAAAAAATTACACTGCAGGTTGCAATCTAAAGTGTTACCGTTGCTATACTTCTGCAACAAAAAAATAACTTTTATTCTAAACAAGCATGCTTTAAGTACAGCTAGCACATTATGATTCCATTAAAGATGCATTTTGCACTTTGATAATATAAGTTAATAGTCATCAGACTGTTCAGAGATTGTGAGGATCAGTCAGAGGCCAGGAGCTAGATCATCAGAGAAGTTATAAAGACAGCAGGCAGACAGACAAGAGGTCAGCCAGGCAACATTTCCAAATTGGAACAAAGGTTTACAACAAGCAGATGTACCACATATCGTTGTAGGACACATAATGAGCCAGTTTATTTGCATGCACTGCATTTTGTTTTCCATGCAGCGTATCCTCCACTCTGCAAGTGCCCCAGATGATATCACATAGCAGGTGAGTGAGCCTAATGGAAAAGTACAGCTGTAGCAGGGCGGTCAAGTCAGTCAGGTGCTCTGCTAGTGGGGCGCTACGAGCCGTAACCAGAGCTAGTCGTCCCTTCAGAAGTTAAAAATAACGATGATGAAACAGTCAGAGTCCAGGTCGCCGCAATGAGACGGAGAGAGTGAGCGAGAGAGATATGAAGTCACGCTGATGAGTGAAATGCATTTTGAAATAGATCGTCACATGAAAGCCTGTGCATGTAAACAAAGAGGTCATGCTCACTCAACCAGTGCATTTCAGCACGGGAACTATATCAGTGTTCAGCAAAAAAAAAGGGGGAAAAAATGCACAGGCTGAATAAAGTCAACTCTCTTTCAGCAAGCTGGCTAGTGAAATAGCAGCAATACCCGCTCTTCAAAATGTAGTCAACCACCTGAAAGGACAGGCTGTCATTTCCTGCTGCAGGCACTAAAGAAGATAATATATACGGTATATAGAAAGCCCTGCTGGACTTACATGACTCCTTGCAGCACTTTCTGTGGGTCGGGGTCAAACAGTCTGTCAACATAATGGCGACTAGTGGCAGTGACTTCCTATATGAGGACAAATAAAACAGAAACATTAGTGACAGCATGTGCATACAGTATACAGTTCATGTCATGGCTAGGGCTACATTACTTGAAAGTTAATGAGATTGAATTTTGCTCTCTCTCACACATACACAAAACAGAAAATAAAGACACTGTTCAGATTTTAGCATGACCTTTCATACATTTTTAAGATCAATTTAGTTGAAAGGTTGAGAGAAAGAGGCTGTCACACTACTTGGTTGCATAATCGGGAACAGTAGCAAGCATTTACAGAACTAGAAATATTATAAAAACAACAGCAATTAAACACAATTTGAAGTCACAGATTTTTGTTCATTTAACTAAAATAAAAGCATTGATAAACCCACAGTCATGCTCACTAACACAAACAGCATCATCCAAGGCAGGACCCTTTTAAAAGCTGTTATATATATATATGGCATCCAGTGGCTTCATGTGACACCAGAAAACTGTGTTTATATCACAGCTTTTAACCAGAACCTTCCACATGAACCCAGCGGAGCAAACCTCACCCAGCTAACAACAGGCTGCTACTACTGGTTCAGTTCAGTTCAGTTCAGTTCAGTTCTTTATTTATCCCCAAGGTGGCAATTCATTTGTAGCATTCCCAGTCCATACATCCATACATACAACAGACAACCAATAATTAGTTAAGTCAAAGGAAACATATTAAAGGCATGGGGCAGTTGGAGGGACAAGTTAAAATAAGATCAATATAAATACATAGGATTATAGCAATAAAAGCCAAAAAAAAAAAAAAAATAAGAAACAATAAATAAGAACATCATATCTTAAAATTCCTCTAATAACAGTCAACAGTCTGGCTTCTGGTTGCCTGTCAGTGATATACATGCATTACATTTTAGCTTAATGTTTATCATACAAATACAATAGGGATGTAACGTTACATTTTTACAACGATATGATACGATTTCCATGGTTCCTATACTATTCAGGACGATATTTGGCTCATCTAGAGTGATGCGATACGATTAAATGATTTGAAATCGAAAGAATAACTTTTTTTGCCAAATATTCAGTCAGTGTGACTGTGAAATAAATAGCTGATACTGGACAGCGCAGGTCAGGATTCCTCTAAGTTTTTCTTGTAAGGGAATCAGGGATAAATTAATTATGGATATAAACAAGTAAACAACGATTAATGGAAAATACATACACCTTTTATTTGAAAATAATAAAAAGTGCAACTGCAGGACCTGCTGATTCAGTTCTCAAGATACAAGGCAGTGCAATATTTAACAAAATATATAATAAACCAACTTCTATTCAAGTTAAATGAACAGTGGTTTAACCTGCTGCTTCTGTCCTCATTTTCAATATAAACTGTAGAGCAATAATACAGAGATCAATCGCTTATAGTGATCAAACAGCTGATAGTGATCAAACAGCTGATAGTGATCAAACAGCATGGGACAATTATCATTCCTCTACAATCGCTGTTTAAATAATCTGCTGATAGTAATCAAGTAGTCCACCTACAGTGTTCATTTGGGTTTTTTTCATACATGAAAACATCTTGAAAAACATTTTTCTAATCACCTTTTTAGCAACCTATTTTAGGTTAACTTTAGCTAAATTACACCTGACAGCCATTGTCACCTGCTAGAATACATTACAATACAATGCTACAGCTAATCACTAGACCTTTGGCTGCTGACAGAGCTCATTTGATGTGATTTTTATCCTTTTTTTTTTTTTAAACAATATATTTATTGAGTTTTTTTACCCTTTTCCCCCCCCACAAACAAATACAAGTGAAGAAAAAAAAAAATAATAATAATAATAATAAAAAAGGAGAAAGTATAGAAATAATAGAAAAGGAAGAAAGAATATATATATATATATATATATATATATATAAATAAGTAAAAACAAATAAAGAGAGAGAATTACAGAAGTAATAATAGTACAAGAGATAGACAAGCTATATGCACCAAATATCTGGAACAAGCTCCCAGAAACCTGCAGGACCAACTCCAACTCTGAGCTCTTTTAAATCAAAGCTTCAAACTTCCCTGTTTGCTGCTGCTGCCTTTTATTAAATCAAATAATGATCTTATACTGCACCAACTTAATGTTCTTTTGCACTTTGTCTCAATGTTCTTGAATGTTCATGTAAAGCACTTTGAATGCCCTGTTGCTGAAATGTGCTCTACAAATAAAGCTGCCTTGCCTTGCCTATATACATGCAGTCTTTTCTCTTAACCGGTCTGACCATGCACAACACCATTAAGAGAAGTACCAGTATGTAAAAGTATGTTTTGACCCTTTAACCCTTCAGTGTGGAGAACTCCTGCAGAAGTAGTAGCATAGCAACCAGTGAGTTAGCTTAGCTAGCTTAACCATATGCTAGTGGTTAGCTAGATTAACAGTTTGCTATTGTAATTAGCAAGCTGCAACCATTACATGTAAATCACACAGAGTGGTTGGAATAAAAAAAAGCTATTTATGTTTCATTATTAACATTTTAAACGTGTTTTGGAGCAGTAAGTGACACTGTTAGCATGTTAGCTGCCTGCTAACTCATTCCGAGTGACACTGACAGGTATTCGTTTGATTTGGTTCACACCGCACACCGACGGGGCGAGCGGACACATTAATCGCGTATGTTCAGAACGTCCCCGCCCGTCCGGGAGAGGCCAGGATTAAAAAGGATCTCACACATCAGCTACGTAGGCGGAGTTGCTAACAGTGCTACAAAGCCTTTAAGTGAGCTTGTAGAAGAGAAATCATTCAGTTTGACAGCTTCTAGCTTCTTCATATCACTGATACCTACTGTTAGTTTAACAAACACTATTTAGAGATTATAACGAGACTCACAGACAGCACACTGATGCGGAGAGGGGCCTCCAGCAGGCACGCCATGTCTCTCTCGCTCTCCCCGGCGATGGAGCGCCCTGGTCGGCGCAGCTCTCTGCAGACACTCCGCCCCCCCTCCAGAGCAGCTGAGAGCGGCTTTAAAAGAAAAGTAACAGCTGCTAGAATCACGCAACTCCTCCAGGATAACACACAGGTAAATATATATATATATATATGTAAAGACTTAGCAGCAGATATACAACACAGAAACAGCAGCTAACTTGGCTGAGCTGACTGTCTGACAGTGGATTGTCAATGAAGTGTTTATAAGTGTGACGTAGGTGGTGTTTCAGTGAGGCAGATTCGACATAATAACCTTAACCATAAGAAATATATAATGAATTAAAAAAATTAAAGAAAATATAGACTGTATAATAGATACACATTTTAGCTATATTTTTACTACAAAAAAAGCGTAATAAATTATATTCCATATTTTTCCATTATTTTTTTAAGGCAAGTTTATTTATATAGCACATTTCATACACAAAGGCAATTCAAAGTGCTTTACATATATAAAACCAAGATAAAAGAGCACAAAGTGCATAAGATAAAAAAAGAATATGAAAGTATAAGTTAAAAAAAAAAAATTAAAAGGATATTTCGAATATGTAAATCAAGGCATCAAGTGTTGACAATTTATTTCTCTTATGCTTTTCATTGTATGTATGTTTCTGACTGTCCCCTTGTTGGTATGATCTTTCTCTTTTTATTTATTTTTTATTTTATTTTTTTGTATTCTACATGTTCGAAATACATTTTGAAATGAATGAATTAAGCTATATTTTACTACAAAAAAAGCGTAAACATAAAACATGTATTCCATATATTGTTTGTGTTGAATCTGCCGCCGGGTATGAAACCACTAGTTTACTCAAACGGGTGACGTCCTGCGCATGCGCAGTAAGCGGTAGCTGCAAGGTGGGAAAATTCATTTCTGTCTCCTCTCCTCATACTTCAACATAAACATGATTTACAGACACAGTTTACAACTTTACGGAGCATAAAACTGGACCAACATACTCTGGAGGTATTAATTCATCACCGTAAGTTATCTTTACTTGTTCTGTTTGTGTGTTTGTGAGAGAAATGTGGTTCAATGTTTGCTGTTTGTTTCAACACGATGTTTAATTACCTGTTAGCCTATCTAGCTAACTGTTAGCTATGTTAACAGTTACATGGCTAGTTTGAGCAGTTAGCTGTGTTGTAACTGCACAGAGTAACGTTAGATGAATGTAAAGTAGCAGCAGTAGTCTCATTTGTCAGATAAAAGGGATAAAATGTGCAAGTTTTTAAAGCAACATGAAGCCACGAAGAGCTCCAAAAAGACCCAAGTTTGTACCCTAATGTCAGGTGCATCACTGATTATTTAATGTTTTAAAAGTGGTCACAGTGTACAGCAGCAAAGGGGATAGTGCAACAAACAAGATGCATCAGCTAACACAGTAAAAAAAAGAGCTAAACAAAGTGAAACACAATATGAACCATTTAAATAGAAGGAAGCATGTAAATAGGAGCAGTATATACAGTATTGACAATAAACAGACTATTAACAAAATTGCACAAGTGGAAAATGATATTGCACAGTGAGAATGAATGAAATTCCACCTGAAAATATCAGGTTATTGTCAGTTTTTGGTGTGTAAGTGGTCTACTGGGAGCACTGCTGGTTGTGGAGACTGACAGCTGCAGGAAGCTTGAAACCTAATAGGAGTCACCTTAATAGCAGTCTTGTAGAGCTGGAACGATTAATTGATTAGTTGTCAACTAGTAAATTCATTGCCAACTATTTTGATAATCGATTTGAGTAGTTTTTTTTAAGAAAAAAAGTAAAAAGTCTCTGATTCCAGCTTCTTAAATAGGACTATTTTCTGGTTTCTTTACTCCTCTATGACAGTAAACTGAATATCTTTGAGTTGTGGACAAAACAAGATATTTGAGGACGTCATATTGGGCTTTGGGAAACACTGATTGACATTTTCCATCATTTTCTGATTTTAAAGACTAATTGATTAATCGAGAAAATAATCCACAGATTAATCAAAAACGAAAATAATCGTTAATTGCATCCCTACAGTGTTGTGAATGATTATAAGTACTTTTCCATCGTCTCATTTCACTTGTAGAAACTTGACATTTAATAGTCAAACCTACTGACTTAAAACCATGTTTTTTTTCTCTCCTGTCATTTTAAGTGAAAGGATGGAATAGCATCAATGTTTTGAACTTGGTTTTATTTGTATCCCTACAGAAACGATTATTTCCATAGGAGCAGGCCTGAGCATCCTTGAGTGTGTGAAGGCTGACAGCCCCTATCTGGGCACAGAAAACAAACCAGCCCTCACTGATTTTCTCTGGGGAATCAGCAGCTTACCTGTTTGTGCAACATGAAGATTGCGGTGGAAGGCTGTTGCCATGGAGAGCTGGACAAGATCTACGAGACAATCGGCTATCTGGAGAAGAAGGAAGGGATAAAAGTGGACCTGCTGCTTTGCTGTGGAGACTTCCAAGCCGTGCGAAATGAAGGAGACATGAAGTGCATGGCCGTACCAGCCAAGTACAGAACGATGCAGACCTTTTACAAGTCAGTTCTTTTTTCGTCTGTGTGAGTTTTAAAAAAATGCAAGATATGAGTGAGAGCATTTATTAATATTACTGTCATTGTTGCAGATACTATTCTGGAGAGAAGAAGGCTCCGGTCCTGACCATCTTCATTGGAGGGAACCATGAGGCTTCCAACCACATGCAGGAGCTGCCTTATGGAGGCTGGGTGGCACCCAACATTTATTATCTGGGTAGGAGAGACTAGCAGTCAGTAGATGTGATTATTCTCTTCTAATATATCTGTTAAGTCCCAGGCCTGACGTGACTATTTTTCCGCAGGTTATGCTGGTGTTATTCGCTACAAAGGGATCAGAATTGGTGGCGCATCTGGAATCTTCAAATCACGTGACTACAGAAGGGGTGAGTTTTTTTTCACTGTCTAAATGGCTGAAGTTATACACACACTATGCAGTATGATAACAAGAAATGTGTGCTCTTTAAGGTCACCATGAATTCCCCCCATACAATCCTGATACGCTCCGAAGTGTTTACCACATTCGAAACATTGAGGTATTCAAATTGAAACAGGTAAATATAGATTCAACTTGTTCTCCTGTACACATTTCAGTAGATTTGTCAATTTATTTATAAAAACAGTGTATATTGATTCAGAAATGTTTATTTCCACTCAGATCCAGATGCCCATGGACATTTTCATGAGCCACGACTGGCCTCGTGGAATCTACCACTATGGAAGTACGGGGGAGTTGTTGAGAAAGAAGAAGTTTCTGCGTCAGGAAGTGGAGACCAACACTCTGGGAAGTCCTGCTGCTGAGGAGCTCCTCGCTCACCTCCAGCCCAACTACTGGTTCTCTGCACATCTCCATGTGAAATTTGCTGCCGTTATGCGGCATCAGGTGAGGGTGACAGTCTTTTGCAGCTAGCTGTATTACTGCTAATGTCCGTATTAGCCGCTGAAACATTTTAGATTGTGATTTTAATAATTTTGGGTACCAATGTATTACACCAACTGAGTGAATATTGTTGTCTTTAGCCAAAAGCTAATGCTGCCCCACGTGTGACCAAATTCCTGTCCCTGGATAAATGTCTGCCCTACAGGGAATTCTTACAGGTGAGAAAGTCTTGTTATTAAATAGGCAAAATTCTCCGTCTGGTTTAAGGTGTAGGAGTGACAGTTATAAGCAACGATGTATACGCTTGTGTTGCAGATTGTGGATGTTCCAGAGAGAGAGGGTTCATCTGAGGGTCTGGAGTATGACCCAGAGTGGCTTGCTATTCTGAAGGCCACCAACAATCTGCAAAGGACCACCCCTCACCCCTGGAACCCCCCAGAGAATAATGGCTTGCACGAACGGTACACAGATATGTAGACATAAAATTACAGGCAAAGCAAATGCAGTCACTTGCAAGATGGTGATCCAAGTGAAAAGGCCACGGGTGACGTAATCACTCACTCATGGATATGAATAGGCAACCATAATAACACAGCTGTTGGGCTTCCAGTTTTGGTTCATGCTGTCATTGATAATCTGGATTGTCTTTACCCATCAGGTGGGACTTCAGACCTTCAGAAGCAGCTATGATGAAGGTGATGGAGGATCTTGGCGGTGAACTCGCCATTCCAGACAACTTCAGCCAGACTGTGCCACCCTATGACCCCAACAAGCCCCAACCCCACACCCCGCCCAGCTGCAACACCAACCCTCAGACGACCGAGCTCTGCGCCACGTTAGGCCTCACAGACCTCTACGCCCATGTTGGGGAGGGAGGTGTTGACTTAGGGAGAATTCAAGGCAGTACTGGAGGTGAGGAGGAGGATGAAGATGATAATGCGGACGAACCCAGCGAGTACCCAACTGACACGTCGGGATTCTCGAGTTCATTTAATCCCGACGAGATCACAATAGAGGATGAGTGGGAGGAAGAGGAGGAGGTTGAGGGCAACTCAAAAGCAGTAGTAAAGGGAGATAAGCTGCCTGAAGGTGAAGTCCGCACCCCCGGCCGTATGTTCCTGCCCCCGCCCAAATCTGACGCCTCACCCACTACTCTGTCCAACCTGATGAACCTGCCACCTCCCGCCCACTCTACGCCAGCAGTAGATTGCTCTCACTCAGCAGCAGAAAGGGAAGAACACTGTGAGGACGATGATGAAGATGCCCGAGCTGCACGTATCCTGAAACGTACCAGCGATGAGACCGAGGCTCCTGGCAGTAAAAGCACAACTCCCAGAATCAAACGCAGAAACCAGGTCATCTATACAGCAGTGGAGGATGACGAGGGTGAGAATTAGAGGTCAGGGTGAGATAAGGCAAAAGGTGAGGACTCGTTTCATACCATTTGCCACAGAGTGTACAATTCTCCTAATTAGTTTTATTGATTTGTAAAACTTAGTATTAATTTAAGTATTTACTGTCTGCTTTTTTATACAGCTACTGACGTGACAAAGCAGAGGTATGGCTTTATCAAAATACCCTAAAAACAGACTGTACACGACAAAAGAGGGTTCATTTCTGGATTCAGTTTCTACAGAAAGGCAATTATAGCCATGAAAACATTTGTTCAAATATGAGTTTTTATATATTTTAAACAAACCGAGGATTTTTTAGGAAACAGATTTTTGTGTTAATTTTTGTTGTACATTTCAAGATAACAGCAAGATAACAGCAATGAGCAAAGAGGCTGTAAAAATTAAATATCTTTTTGTTTTTAAATGAATTAATGACGTAATATGCCATTGTACAGCCATTTTGCAAACTTTAAAAATAAAATGTGGCTGTTTTGTCTTTTATTTTACTTATCTGAGGAAAGTGAAATAAAAGCAATCAGCATTCTGCACTCAAAGCGCCATTCACATCTTTATTGAACACTATGCATACTCATTCAGGGTGCTGATGACAAATCAGGTCTTGTTTTAATTGCACAGAACACTAAACCTACTTGTGATCACTGAAGAATGAATAAGTGGGTAGTTCAGGTGTTTTGAAGTGGGGTTGTATGAGGTACTTATCCAAAGTCAGTGTATTACCTACAGTAGATGACGATCGGCATGCCCCCAGTTTGGACAAGCAGACAGGAGTGACCGCACGGAACCAAAGCAATGTACTGCTGTGGACGAGGCCAGCAGCAAAATGTATTTCAGGCACCTAAAAAAATCAATATCAGTTTAAGTGTCAAATATTGTCACTGCTTTACCTTGCTGCCTGTCTGTCTGTTCGACGGGGAACCGCAGCCGTTGTATCCATCCATGCTCTCGCCAGAGCAACCAGACTCCATTGATAAAATCTGTAATTTTACCTTGCAGAACACGGGAGTTGCTGGTCTACCGCTGCTAGTTTGTTTGTGCTATTGTGTGACTTTGGTAAAACCAAACTTACCAAAGTAGTCACACAATAACACAGAACAAACTAACCGATCGAGGCAGCGGTAGTCCAGCAACTCCTGTTGCGAGGTCAAATGAATGTTTTTTTCAATGGAGTCTGGTTGCTTTGGTGAGAGTATAGATAACGGCTTCAGTTCCCCGTCAGAAACATAGACTGTATAGCTGTCTGACAGCAATGTAAAGCAGTGAAAATATTCTAAATATAGTCTACACTTAATCTGATAATGATTTTTTTTTTTTAGGTGAGTCTTTCTTTTAGGTGGCTAAAATACGTTTTCCCAAACTGTTCCTTTTTAATGTATATAATGAGCTGTTAGTGTCCTGGGGGGGAGAACAAATCATTTTAGCTTTATTTGAATATGAATCCAAAGCTGCATTGTACTTCAAATGACAATCTTATTTTTAGACCCTTAATTAGTTCACCATATTTTGATCATGCCTGGTTGTGAATCTAAAAAAAATAAAGCCGAACAAAAGATTTTCCCGGACACCAATATTTGTTTAAATCAAACAGATTTATAACATTAATTAGAGTCCTTTTTAAACCATTAAATCCATTCCAGGTTCACATGTGTGCTCTGCTAAAATCAACATACACTTTCATTAAAATTAAGACAATAATATATAACATACAGTGTATTCAACAAGATCTCTTTACATCCATACAAAGAGCCAATACAGAATAGCCTAATGACAGGGTGCCACGTTATTGGTTTATAGTACAAGCCAATATCAGGGAAATGTGTTTCCTGCACTTTGCCTACGAAGCACACAAACATGATTCACAGAAAAAGAAAACTGGGAATAGGCACTTTTTTTTGTGTTTTCATCAATTCACTTCCTCATTTTCACTTCAGCCAAGCCTTGGACAGCAACCGAGCACACAACTCTATTTTAAGAGCATCATATTAAGTTAAATGAATAAGTAAAACCATTTCAGATCACTATGATTTCATGTTCACCAACAACCTTAGGACAAGGGACAGATGAGGGACACGTTAAACACCAGATGGGCAGGTTTTCTCCTACATGATACAAGTTTATTACAGACCTCATATTTTCTTATCCTCCTGCCTTTCATTCCTTCTCTAATATATCATTCATCTGATGCAAATAAATTAACCTGGGCAGAGCCATAGATGGACAACCACATTTCCTGCTATGACATTAAGCTATTTATTCAGTACAGGGACTTAGTAGGTCTTGTATTTGATGCAATACTAGAGAGCTGCAATGATTAATCGATTAGTTTTCAATTATTAAATTAATCGCCAACTAAACTAAAGTCAAAATTCTCTGATTCCAGCTTCTTAAATATGAATATTTTCTGGTTTCTTCAAGCTGAATTCACACCAGGTAGCGGCGAATGATTACATCTTTCTGCAGCCGGGAGGTGTGCTCATGTGTTTCAGGCTGGAAGAAATTCTTTGTAACATAGATCAACATGTCACAGGATCTGTTGACTGATTGGCTCCGGGTCCTCTCTGGCCACACTTCACCGCTAAAAGTTAAACTTTGCCCAACTTTTGTTTGGCCGCACTTCACCGCAAAATGAAAGGACCGCAGGTTGCTGAGCTCGGGCTGCAGCTTTTCATAGACATTGCATGGCAGCTCGCCGCAGACCGCACTTCGCCACTGCTCTGGTGTGAATTCGGCGTTACTCCTCTATGACAGTAAACTGAATATCTTTGAGTTGTTGACAAAATAAGAAATTGGAGGACCTCATCTTGGGCATTGATCAACATTTTACACCATTTTCTGACTTTTTATAGACCAAACAACTAATCGATTAATCAAGAACATAATCGACAGATTAATCGACAATGAAAATAATCGTTATTTGCAGCCCTACAATACTACTTTCTTAGGGTTTGAGGGATATATTCTCTGCTACAGACATGTAATTAGTTACAGTTTTCAGCTCAAAAGTCATGTGACTACATACATACACTCCAGATCAAGTCTTTCTTGTTGCTGTGTAAAGAGCTACAGCCTGTGGCGCACTCAAGCAAGTCATTGAAACCCCAAACGTTTCAGGAACACGGCACTTCAGCAAACTTTCAGTAAACAAGCCAAGTCTGTTGGACCAAACGTATCAATGAATGAGAACCACAATGTAAAATCAGCAATCTTGTAGTTTAAATGTTTGTTTCTATCTGGACAAAATGAAGGGAAACTATGAGTAGGAGTGCCTCTGGAGAAGTCAAAACACCGGACAATAAATACGTACAAATGGACTACTGTTGGTCAAACTGTGTCGTGGGTCTGATGGAAGGTCAGGGAGGGATTACAAATTATGGGATCATTCCAGGGGTACAATATGTGGCATTATTCACAGCAGGATTTGATTGATTCAGGACTAGGAGGAGGCAAAGCAAGCTCTGACAAAGGAGAAGAAAAAAGCGGTCACAACCTAACAATTTGGCTTCTTTGTTTTTTGTATCTTGGCCCTTTTTTCTCCTTTCCTTTCTTCGCCACGTGTGCTGCTCATTTTGTGCATTTTTTACGCAATCAGGGCCGTGACTGAGATGATGCAAGGCAGAACGAAAACAAAAGAAAATTCACAATTAGTGCTAAATACTACAACAGGCTTGCCACTGTCTTCCACATTTTATATTTTTCCTTCCCTTGTTCTATCCAAATGCAGAACCTTGGTTGTGAAACATGGTGTCTTTCTCCTCCAACTCTGTTTGCTCTTCCTTTCCTCTCCTTTTGAATTTCTGTCTGCTTTGACAGGAGGATGAATGGAGGGTAAGGAGGTGAGTGGATGCTGGGCTCCCCCCGCGTCAGGCCCACCCCTGAAGGTTGTTTGAAGGAGACGGAGTGGTTGAAGGGCTGTGGTGGTGTGGATGGTGGGATACTGGTGGGAGTCGCGGAGGTCTAGTTCCCACCACAGCAGGCTCGATTAGAGTGGGCATCTGGGTCCTGGAGGTTGACTCCCCGGTGTCGCGCTGCATGTGTTGGGTTTTGGGTGTCTGTTTTTGGCATCTTTTTTGCTACATTAAGAAGACAAAGAAATATTTTGACATATCAACATTAGGTTTTTATCAAAATTCGAACTAGAAAAGTAATCACAGAGCAAATATATCCACCATGAATCTAAAAATCTAAAAGGATTAATTCAGGAGAAAATAACAAATGTTCAAATTTGGGCTGTCAATCGATTCAAATATTTAATCTCAATTAATTGTATGATTGTCCATAGTTAATCGCAATTAATCATAAATTAATCACATATTTTTTTATCAGTTCAAAATGTACCTTAAAAGGAGATTTGTCAAGTATTTAATACTCTTATCAACATGGTAGTGGGCACATATGCTGCAAATATGTATATATTTATTATTGGAATCAATTAACAACACAAAACAAAGACAAATATTGTCCAGAAACCCTCACAGGTACTGCATTTTTCTTTGTTTAAACGAAAGGACACTCACCAATAGCCAGGAAGAGCTCATTGACGTTCATGGCCGTTTTAGCAGAGGTCTCCATAAAGAGCAAGCCAGTGTCCTCGGCATACGTCTGGGCTTCCTATTTCCACACAACACACAAACAAATACAATAAAAATATCAGCATCAATTTGAAATAAATACTAAAACAAAAGGCTAAAGCCATAAAGAACTAAAACGTTTCTTATCTACAAGCAGCAGGAACTCAGTAGAGCACGACCAAACCACTGAGCTGTGACGCGCAGCTTCCGCAACAAATAATGTTGTCAGGTAGCCGCTAACTCATCGGGACTTTAGCACCAGTACTTGAATGCAGCCAAATAGGTATGATAAAAATGTGTTCACAGCAATTTAATTAACAGATCCTTGTGCCCTATTATCTAATATGTTTGTAAAATTGTGGACACAAGCATGAGCCTGATTTCCACTCCCATGGTTAGTCATAGATGTATGTAAGGGTGGCAATATGGACAAAATCTGTGGAAACGGGCTGTTTGTGTGTATCAAACGACACTGTGTGCCGTTTATGTCTCACTAGAGTCACTACACAGGGGTTGGACAGGAGTGTCTTACCTCATACTCTACTAGTCTCCTCTCTGCCAGGTCAGCCTTGTTCCCGGCCAGCGCAATAACAATGTTAGGACTGGCCTGCCTCTGCAGCTCCTTCACCCAGGCCTTGGCTCTCTCAAAGGTCTCCTGCACAAACACAGCAGCACCAAGGTCAGATAAACCACCAACACACATGTAAATACCAGGCAGAAAGGTCATGGAAGCTGTGCTTGAATAATACATCAGTATAAGTCTATTCATCAGACTGCTCACCTCCTAAAATTAATGTATGCATAGAGGTGGGTAGTATACTTTATTTATTTTTTTATAACAGTAATAACAAAAACAGCAACAGTGAGAGCAGCAACAAAGAACAACAATATTGAGATTAGGTTTGTTTATGTAATTTCAAAAGGAGCTAAATGACAGTGAGGGAAAAAAACAAACAATAAGAAGGCACGAAATAAATAAATAAATAATTCATTAATCAACCAGTTAGTGAATAATAATGCCAATGGTAGAGGAATAATAGATTTTTTTCTTTAAATAAACTAAAGAAGAAAAATATATAGTGATGATAATAACAAGTAATCAACAATAGTAAGATTAACAATAACAGTGAAAATAGCAGTAATAATAATAATTAAAAAAGGCAAGTTGATAGTAGCTTAAGTGGTGACACTTGTGATAATAAGAAGACAAGAAATAATGAATTAATTGAGCAATTAGTGAATAAATAGAGGTGTTAGAGGTGCACAGTATTAATAATAATGATAAAGTAAACAACAGTAATATTAATCATGAAATTAGTGAAAATAGTAGTAATAATAATAATCATGATGGCATGTTGATAGTAGCTGAAGTGGTGACACTTGTAGTAATAAGAAGGCAAGAAAGAAAAATAATGAATTAAGCAATTAGTGAATAATAATAGCAATGGTAGAGGTGAGCAGTAGTAATGTAATGTGTAGCTGGGTAGTGTACTGCTATATATTAAAATCAGATTGTCTTGGTTGTTTTTTTATCTAGTATTGTGATGCAAATGACTGTTACAGTCAAAGTTATTACCCTGAAGGACAGATTTTGAATTGAATGTGTTTATACTTTACCGGCTTGGTGATGTCAAAGACAACGATGGCAGCCTGAGCGCCGCGGTAGTACATCGGAGCCAGGCTGTGGTATCGCTCTTGTCCTGCAGTGTCCCAGATCTCAAACTTCACTGTGGTGTCATCTAGACACACCGACTGAGCCAGGAACGCAGCTGGACATGAAGCGGGAAAATGACATGTTACCAGGTGTTCTTAAAACCACCAGATTAATACACACACTGTCCACACTCACCTCCTATGGTTGTCTCCTGGAACTCATCAAATTGTCCCTTGACGAATCGCAGCACCAGGCTGGACTTGCCCACAGCCATGTCGCCCAGCAGCACCAACTTGAACTGGCATATCTTGGTCTGTGGAAGTGTGCCGTTGGAGCGGCCTCCACTCCCTCTGGAGCTCATACCGGCCCGCTGTAGGAGACGGCAGGGGGGCTAGGCCTCCTCCCTGGGGTGGAGACAGGTGCTTCTGGGATGTCAGTCACTTCCAGAGTGGGGTCAAGTCTCGCTGATGGGTGTCTTGACCTCTCTTGACTCCTTGTTTTGTCTGAGTGAAGAAGTGAAAGTTTTGTTTTGGTGCAAGATTACTTCATGCTTACAAACCCTTTTCTCTCTATCTCAAGGCAACAGACGCCTCCTCCAGTGCATCAACAGTTACAGATTAGTTTTATAAGGAGGGCTGCAGATCTGACATGAACTTAAGGAATTGCATTGCATTGCAACTGCATTTCTTTACATTTACCAGCCCTGAATATTTGCTGCACATCGTACCCTAACTCACAAACTCAAGGAAACAAACGCCTCCTCCAGTGCATCAGTAAAGTCTAAAGATTAAGAGTTTGATAAGGAGAGCTGCAGATCTGACATGAACTCAAGGAATTGCATTGCAACTGCATTTATTTACATTTACCAGCCCTGAATGTCTGCTGCACATCTTACCTTAACTCACAAACTCTTTCCTTCATGTTTCAAGGTAACAAACGCCTCCTCCAGTGCATCAGTAAAGTCTAAAGATTAAGAGTTTGATAAGGAGGGCTGCAGATTTGCCATGGACTCAAGGAATTGCATTGCATTGCAACTGCTTTTTTTTTTTTACATTTACCAACCCTGAATGTCTGCTGTGTTCACATCTTACCTTAACTCACAAACACTTTCCTTTCTGTCTCAAGGCAACAAACGCCTCCTTCAGTGCATCCGTAAAGTGTAAAGATTAAGAGTTTGATAAGGTGGGCTGCAGATCTGACATGAACTCAAGGAATTGCATTGCATTGCAACTGCATTTCTTTACATTTACCAGCCCTGAATGTCTGCTGCACATCTTACCTTAACTCACAAACACTTTCTTTCCCAAGGCAACAAACGCCTCCTCCAGTGCATCAACAGTTACAGATTAGTTTTATCAGGAGGGCTTCAGATCTGACATGAACTCAAGGCATTGCATTGCATTGCAACTGCATTTCTTTACATTTACCAGCCCTGAAATGTCTGCTGCACATCTTACCTTGCCTCACAAACTCAATCCTTTCTGTCTCAAGGCGACAAACGCCTCCTTCAGTGCATCAGTAAAGTCTTAAGATTAAGAGTTTGATAAAGAGGGCTGCAGATCTGACATGAATTCAAGGAATTGCATTGCATTGCAACTGCATCTCTGAATGTCTGCTGCACATCTTACCTTGCCTCACAAACTTGTTCCTTTCTGTCTCAAGGCAACAAACGCCTCCATAAAGATTAGGGTTTTGTTATGGAGGGTGGAGATTTTCCTTGGCAGGAATAGCAAGATGCATGTTTGCATTGCATAGCTGCATTACCAGCCCTGAATGTCTCCTCTGTGTTCACTGATTTAGAGTCATGTTTGCACATATTTCCCATTGCTAGCTGTGTCCCATTATCATGCAGTGAAACTTGAGCTTTAACAGGGATGCTGCACCTCATAGACATCATCCATCCCTGCAGAGCATTAGTCATTTTAAACATTAACCTCAGACCACCTCAGAGTGTCTGTGCATCCCTGCACTAAGGTCAGTGCATGATAGCACATCACCAGCACCTCCTTATCTTTGCGTTATGTGCTACCGCTGCGACCCCTCAGTCTGGACCAGATAATCTATATTTCGACGAGCAATTAAACACACAAACACCAGCTGTTGGTGTAAACAACATATACAGCTACTGAGAGGAAAATATAAAACAAATACTCACCTTATATATTGTGGTTGCAGCAGCAGTGCAGGTATCGCAAAGCTTGACTGTTGACAATTTGGCTGATATCAGCTGGTGAAAGAAAATGTTAACACTTCCTGTAATTCAGCACATGCGCACTGAGTGCCGCATTGTCAAAACCTGACCGCATTCAGTGACTTCACAGTTTTACATTCTTCAGTTTCGACTAAATTTACTAATGTGGAGACACGTTTATCATCTTTTTTTATAGCCGAATGCAAGATATTGTCTATTTACAATAGTAAGTATAATTACAGCCCAGATAAGCATATAATGACTGCACTAATTAATATTAACCTTAAATTGTGAGTTATCTGAATGGGCTTTTGAACGACATTCATTGACCGTGAGTTTTACACGTGTGGCCTCCAGGCTGCTGGGGGCGCCAGTTAGAGAGGCACCCGGATGTCTTTACCACACATGGAGGATGTTGTGTCTGTGAGCTCATCTCAGTGCACTGAACACTTTCATATGTATTTAATACACTGTACAATATGTGTACTTGTGTGACAGCTTGCTGACATTATGCCAACAACAAACAGAAAGAAGCAGAAGAAAGGGAGGGATACCTCGGTATGCTAATTTATTCACTATATCTTAAAACCTGATATAGAAAGTATGTCAATCTTGAGGTATTTCTATTTTACTGGGGGTATTTCCATTGCATGCCACTGTAGACTTCTACTCTCCTGCAATTCAAACTATTTCACATGCAAAACATATAAAATATGAAGCATTGTTATAGATTGAACTACCCATCCCATCCCACAGTGTATAAACTGTTGTACACTTGTACATTAATACACCAGTAATCCAGTAACCTAATGTCTAATAGTGCAACACTCACAGGGGCATTTTTCTGCATTGAATGCTTCCACTATTGATACTTTGATAAGAACATTTTGCCAAAAATACCTACACACCAAAAAACTGACAATAACCTGATATGTTCAGGTGGAATTGCATTCATTCTCACTGTGCAATATAATTTTCCACTTCTGCAATTTTGTTAATAGTCTGTTTCCTGCCAGTACTGTATATACTGCTCCTATTTTTATACTTCCTTCTATTTAAATGGTTCATATTTTGTTACACTTTGTTCATCTCCTGTGTTAGCTGATGCATCTTGTTTTTTTGCACTATCCCCTTTGCTGCTGTACACTGCAAATGTCCCCACTGTGGGACTAATAAAGGAATATCTGCTCTTATCTTATACTTTTAACATTTTCAGTGGAGGACTTTTACTTTGTGATATTGCTATTTTTACTAAAGTAAAGGATCTGATTATTTCCTCCACCACTGGCAAAAAGTAAATCCAACTGGTCACAGGCTTTTGCATTTACAGTAATGATGGTTCTGTGTTTGTTGTTGTTTCTGGATCCAGGTACAGGGGACCAACGACAGCAGCACGGTGAGCAAGGTGTCTGCTGCAGCGCAGGGCTACTTCCACGATGTCTTCCTCCAACACTTTGTGTGCAAAGTGGCCAGGAGAGCCCCGCTCATCAACAGGTCAGCGGGGATCTAAATGCTGTCATGCTTGGGACTCAGTGATCAAGGTCACAATCACTTTATTGAACACACCAAAAAAATACATGCACAGGAGTTGGCCTTGGTTGGTGTAAATATGGATATGATTTATGCAGTGACAAAGAACCACCACATACAGGAGTCATAGTGGTACAATAATCGCAGTCATAGAGGGTGAAAGTGTGTGAAGCATCACATCTTGAACAATGACATGACACAAAGCTGGACTGAAATGACCCAGTAATGTGTTAAAATGCTTACATCTACTGCAAGGTAATACACAGTAATAATAATGACAGACTAAACAGCAATAAAATCAGGATTTTCATTATGGATTAATCTGCAGATTGTTTTTTATTTATTTATCTGTTATAAAATATAACACAGAGTTTCTTGATCCAGTGCAGCACTCCTTATTTTTTCTTCATTATCAGACAGTACAGTATATTATAATAACAATAATAAAGTGTTGTACAAATTGAAGTGTACTGTATGTTTTAGGGGCTACTACGTGCGCTGGAGAGCTGTGGACCACTGCGTGAGGAGGTTCTTACACATTACTGAAAACTGCCCCAAGAGACAGGTAAGTTAGCAACATCATTTCCAACACTGTTTCGTATGGAAAGTTGGAAAAGGTTGCGTATTCATACCATCATTTATTTTTTCTTATTGTCTTTCCCTTTTTGCTAGATCGTGTCTTTGGGTGCAGGGTTCGACTCTGCGTATTTCCGCCTCCACGCAGATGAAGCACTGGACAGGGCTGTTGTGTTTGAGGTAGATTTTCCTGATGTCGCCCGGCGCAAAGCTGCCCTGATCAACTCTAATGTTACACTGAGAGGGATGTTAGACCCCAATTCATCTTCTCTTTCAGGTTTGTCATTTCCTTCACTGTGATTCAAATCGATTTTCATTGTCATATAAGTCGTGTTAGATTTCAGAAGCATATGTCTGTCTGTGTGTCTTCAGGACCTGTGTATGTGTCCAGTGGTCAGTACCGTCTGCTAGGGGTGGATGTTAGAGAGGAGTCCCAGTTTGAGGAGGCTCTGGGAGCAGCTGGGCTTGACTGGGCTGCCCCCACACTAATCCTCTCTGAAGTGGTGCTCACCTACATGGAAACACAATGGTAAGGAGTGCAATTTGCGTAGAACCCACCCTCCGGTTCCCCCCCCCAGGTTAACACTGTTAGCTCTGTCAGCAGTTTGTTTTCATTGTTAGCACCGTTAGCACAGTATGTTCTTTGCTGTTAGTTGCGAGCCACCTGCTCAGCTGTCACCATGTTGAAAGCCGTGCAGAAGCAATAGAAAGGTTCCCAATCTCACATTCAGCACAAGTATGTGTATGATGATTCTAATTAAGTGTAAGTTTAAAATCATGTACTTTATTTTGAAATACATTATCACA
Organism: Sebastes umbrosus; assembly: GCF_015220745.1. NCBI lineage: Eukaryota > Metazoa > Chordata > Actinopteri > Perciformes > Sebastidae > Sebastes > Sebastes umbrosus. The sequence goes on from NC_051281.1 coordinate 5,614,323, forward strand.
ATATCTAGCAAAAATAATCATGATTATGACCTTAGCCATGATCGTACAGCTCTAATGTGAATGTTTGTCAGTTATACAGTATGTTGTGTGTCTTCCAGGTCAGACGCTGTCATTAGTTGGGCAGCAAAGCTCCTGCCACAGTCACTCTTCGTCATGTATGAGCAGATACATCCATTCGATCCCTTTGGTCGCATCATGCAAGATCACTTCCTGAAACTAAATTCAACTCTGCATGCCCTCCGACAATACCCGGACACTGCTGCACAGAGGCACCGCTTCCTGGACAAGGCCAGTATGCAGACGATACATACTTATTACAACATCTTGTTACTGTTGTTGGTTGCTCTGTTTTTCTGCAAACGTTCGTACAAATGTTTAATCAGATGGCGTTGTGGTGTTTTTGTCTTTAGGGCTGGGAGCAGTGTGTGTGTCTGGATCTGAATGACTTCTACCTCGGGCTGGTCCCTGAGGAGGAGAGATGCAGAGGGGAGAGCCTGGAGCCTTTTGATGAATATGAGGTTAGCTGTTGAACTGTGCTTACATCTTCTTATTTTGTATAAAATCATATGTCCCAGTAATAATATTGAACAGAGTGACTCTATGTCTTGTCAGGAGTGGCACCAGAAATGTTCCCACTACTTCATCCTTACTGCATCTCGAGGCTCTTTGATGGAGCAGGCTTTACTCACGCATGCTCCAGGTAGCTATCACTTTATTTCCATCTCATAGAAAACCACACAGGCATCTAACAAATCTTTTGTTTGTTTTGCGTCAGTATCTCCAGTGCCGTCCGTTTGCCCGTCTTGGAGCACCACAGCCCTGAGTGTGCAGACCGTACCAGTTTGTACAGAGGGGCTGGGGATGGCTTCCACCTCGGTGAGCCCGGGGCAAGTCCTGCTAACAGGAGGCTCTAGCAGAAGAGGCAGGGGGATGGGAACCAGGATCCTCCTCAGGGGCCAGGAGGGCTGGACGTCTGTTAGTGTGGAACCAGCAGTAGATTTAGGTGAGAGGGTGTGCTGCTTCTGATTTCAGTTTTCTGACTGTCAGTAGTAGTTTTTGCTCTCACACTACATTTAGAGAGAATGTGCAAAAAGTGACAGGTTTGGTTAATCCATAAAAAGTTAGTTCCAGCTTGAATCAGAACTTGTTATATTCATGCAGCACTCCTAGCAGCACTGACCAAGGCATCTGCACAAAATCATGACCATTACTGTTTTCTTTCTAGTCGTATTATAAAAATTGTGCGAGTAAAATGAGACCAGTTTAGCCTCCAGTGTGAACAGTTGGTTGTCGTGTTGTCTTCTCCCAGGTGTTCGACTCTACCACACTGCCACCTCTCTTCCTGGAAGAGGTGTTGTGGTATACGGCGGTCGCTCCTCTCCACTCAAACCCGCCAAAGACCTTTTCAGAGTAACCCTGGACCCCTGTGGTCCAGCTGGTCCTCTCGACTCAGAGGACCGAGACACGGGGAAACTCTGTGTAGAGCAGATGGTCTGTACGGGTGATCCACCACCGCCCAGATGGAGGCACACTGCTACGATGGTCCGTCACAAAGGTGAGATAAAATAGGAAATCTTTTGTGATTTCTTTCCTCTTTTCGCTCATTCATTTTCATCCTTACTTACTTATTTATTATACATTAATGCTCTCTCTATTTTCTTCTGTAGGTGAAGACTTTCTGTTTGTGTTTGGTGGAAAGAATGAATCAGAGGCAGTTCTGGGTGACGGCTACTTCCTGAGTCTAGACCAGCAGCACTGGACTGAGGTCAGTCGCTATCCAGTGGTGTAGTGGAGGGTATACGCAGGTATACCTTTTTTTGTGGCGGTTTACAGTTTACACCACTATAAGTCAAAAAGCTATTAGGATATATAGGAGAGTATACTCACCTCCTCCTACCTAGTAGCACACCCACCTCATCACATACATTTTTTGTCTGCTGATTTCTTACTGCAGGACTTGAAGCTCCACACTGTGACAGTCTATTTTTTAGCAACATTTTGTGAATTAAACTTCCCACAAACAGATGAACAGGCAGCCTTTTATGGCAGTTTTAGAGATGTAAGTAAGAAAAAAGTAAGAGAATGTTTTAGGAGAAGAATATGAAAATGTTCTTGCATGAGGCTCAATGTGTATGTGTGTGTGTGTGTGTGTGTTATTTACAGATCCCAGTAGAGGGCGCAGCACCAGAGGCTCGTCATTCCCACTCAGCATGTTCATATCAGGGAGGTGTGGTGGTGTTTGGAGGACTGGACAGAAGGGGGGTACCACTGGGGGACACAGCGGTGTTGAGGCCAGCTGAGAGAGGCTTCTCCTGGGAAACAATAGAGCTGCAGCCTCCTCCTGTTCCCAGGTCTGTAGTTCATCAAAGCCAGTGACTTTCACATCATTCACTCCTGAAGTTTCTACTGAAGTAAATCATCCACTAAAGAGCCATAAGACCTGAAACTGTTTCCTTTGTTTTAGATACTCTCATTCTGCCCATGTGATTGGTGAAAAGCTGGTTGTGGTTGGTGGAGTTTGGCTGCATTCAGACGGTGTACCAGGTGTCGTTGTGATCGACCTCACCGAGCGCAGCAGTGTGGAATTCAGCCTGGACACGGTCAGTTAACATTTGGACAAACTAAACACAGCAATAGTTTTAAGTGAAATTCAGTGACTTTTGACTGTATTGATGCATCCACCCCATGTTGTAAAGGCATCAATTACTACATATACAGTCATTTGTTAGCAATGCATTTTCATTGATCATGTAGCCTCAGGTTAGACCTTTTAACCAAGATACTGACTGATCAATCATTGTGTGTTCTAACATCTCTAGTCCTCGGTGCCGTGGCCACTGATGCTCCACTCATTCTGCTCTGAGCTGACGGACTCAGAAGAGCTGCTCCTGATAGGTGGAGGAGGAAACTGTTTCTCTTTTGGGACTCACTTCAACCTTCAGCCTGTCACTGTGGACCTCAGACCCGCGCTGGGATGAAGCAGCCTGAAGGGTCAGTCAATCCAAACCGACATCAGAGAACTAGCGGCGCCGAAGGCCGACTGTTGCGTCGCCTCACATCGCCTGTATGTTGGCCTTAAAGTTGCACTCGAACACACCGCAAAGACGACAGCCAACGGCCAACTACCACATACGTTCTGCGCCTGCGTGAGATGAAATAACTCCACACCAGCAGGTTGCCCTGGTCTGTATTCATCGTTCAAAAAGGGAAACTGGAAGACCGAGGACGGTGGATATACAAGCTTCATTCCAGACGGCCATGTCATTGTGAAAATATTTGTGTATTTGAATGATCAGATGAGATGAAGATGAAAAATGAGAAGAGTCTTCTGTGTGTGTCCTCTTGACTTTAGTCACTTGCTTGATTTCTCTCACGAAGTGTTCCGCCACCGAGTCAACATGCTGAAATTCAAAAAGCCACTAACAAGGGCAGACTAGAGTCAACCACAGACTGTATATAACCTTGACGCCACCCATTGGTTCGTGGATTACGGTTTTGAAGCCTCGAGTTCGGCATTTTGGCCGTGGCCATCTTGATTTTTTGCAACCGGAAGTGACATGAGAGGGTGGAGCTAAGCACAGCTGAATGCTGAATAAGACATTTTCAGTATACGCATCCCCTGCTTTATGGTCTATTTGACTCTAAATGGGACCATAATTTACTAAATGAACATCATGCTGTATTGAAGAAGACTTGAAACTAGCGATTGAGACCATAAACTCATGTTTACAATGTTTACTGAGGTAATAAATCAAGTGAGAAGTAGGCTCATTTTCTCATAGACTTCTATACAATCAGACTTCTTTTTGCAACCAGAGGAGTCGCCCCCTGCTGGCTATTAGAGAGAAGGCAAGTTTAAGCCATTTCCACATTGGCTTCACTTTTCAGAGCTGGAGATTATCGCCTGGTGTCAACGGTGCTGGACACACTGTAAAAACTAGGGCGACAGATGCTCACCAACGGCCGACGGTCGGCCTGTTGTCAGGGCCTTTAAGCGTTTCTATAAAACTTTAAAATGCTCAAGTCAATGACTTAAACTGAGGAGGTTATGCAATCCAGTCTACAACCATCAGACATGTCAAACAGGATGAAATGGATAAACTCCAGACAAGTGTTATTGCTATTGAGCCCTGAAGTGTGGATGCAAGGTCACAAGAGGTTCAAAAGACATTAAACAAGTCATGTATGGCAAATCCAAAGAAACATCTTCAGTTTGCTTTCTGGACAGGTTTTTAATGTGAGACCTCAGTTTCAAATCACAAAATAGTCAATTAAAATCAGAGTCAAATGTCGACTTATTGGGGAGGTGAAATCATTCAGTGAAGCGCCTGAAGGACTGGACCGCAGGACTGAGGGCACCCCAGTCGCCAGGCTTGCGGTATTCCCCCTTCTCCAGGAAGTACTGGCGCCCGCGGTAGTTGGGGTGCTCGTAGAAAACCCACCAGCCGTCGAAGATCTTACAGGAGTTGACCTCCCTCCAGCGGAACTTCTCCAGGAGAGAGGGGCAGTCCTCGGTGGCCTCGAAGGCCTGGCCCCCAAAGTCGGCCTTCTCATAGAGCTGCATCTTGTACTGGGTCCCGCTGGTCTGGAGGGTGACGGGAGGGAAGCGGGGGGAGATGGTAGGGGTGTGGCAGGAGATTACGGGGGGTTAAAGAGGTAGCAGGTGGAGGAGGGTGGTTGTTAGTGCAGGGGGTTAGGACAGAATAGGGAGGGGATGTGGGGTCAGAGAAAAGGGGAAGGGGGGATATATAGGGAGATGAGATTCGTATCCAACGAAGGAAAATGTTTGTAGTCTCATCATGGTCACATCAATTAGATCAGTTCCCCAACCTTTTTCCTTAAGAGACCCCTTTTCTATCATTGAGTAAACTGACGTCCCCTGACTAAGTGACATATTTTATGGATATTTCATATTATATTCAATGCATAACAATAACAATACAGAACAACTGATAAACTGGACAATTAACCTAAATAGTAAACGCAAGAACTGCAGGAAGTTTGTGTAAAATGAGCGATTTGGATGAATTTTGAGCAGATTATCTCCTGTGAATGTTGCATCAGAGATGTTTTTCTGTTAGTTTTAGGAATTTTTAATACATTTTTTTCTGTATTATGTATGTTTCTTCTTTTTTTTTTTTTAACAATCATTAATACTTAATAGGCTTTTTCTTTTGACAAATTCAGTGTTTTCTTCTCCCTGGTTGGCCATTGGTCTGTTCGCTCTTTAGTTGTTTAAACTGCGCATTTTTCTAATGCGGTACGAGGCTGTTTAGCAGAGAGGGAAGGCTCTGTGAATATAACTTGTGTTCAGGTCTTCACCGTGCCCTTATCCTGTTCATATCTTAAATAATAATTAGGGCTGTCAATTGATTAAAATAGTTAATCACGATTAATCGCACAATTTTGAGTAAAATGTAGCTTAAAGGGAGATTTGTCAAGTATTTAAAAGTTTGCAGCGTTATTTAGCCTCATTCACAAATAGCTAGTACGACATGATTCCTTAGGTTTTCTAGTTTCATATGATGCCAGTATCTTCACTCTAGCTTTAAAACTGAGCCCGCTACAACCTAAAAATCACAATGCATTAAAGAAATTAGTCACGTTAAAACAAATATGCGTTAACATGTTATTATCACGTTAACTTTGACAGCCCTAAAAATAACAGTTTCGTTTAGTTTTCTTCACAGAAATGAATAAAATGCTGAGATATAGGCCGACTGTATAGATTTTTTAAAAGTTGGCGCGACCCCCCCGTGAAGCTTTGGCAACCCATAGTGGTTGTCGGGACCCTCAGGTTGGGAACCAGTGAATTAGATAACTGGCTTCCCATCACCATCCCCTCATTGTTTGCATAGTGCCTTTATAAATAGTGCAAAACTGTACGCATGCAGCTCGTACAAACAAGATTGATTTTTCTATGAAAGTGGTGTCCCTGAATGTGGCTGCAGGCTGTGGGTCAGTTGGATTAAAGCCTGTTCATACTAATAGAACTGAGCCACGTATTGGTCTCCATCGACAAAGCCCTGCAGTCACCGGTAGCATCAACACCACAGCATGACCTCTGTGATGTTCCCATCAGCTAGTTTTACTCTCCCCTGCTCTCGCTGTGGCTTTTATCAGATCACCTAACGTCAGACTGTCTGAGTCATGAAGTTCATAATCCACAATGTGAGACTCCTCTGCTTCACAGTGGAGGAAAAAATCCTACTGGGAGTCAAATATTTACAGGTTAGTGGTTAATTAGCCTCATTGTTCCCGCGACTGAAATTTTTCAATTTTTTAGAAAAAAGAAAAATAGAAAATGTCCTAGAATAAGCAGCAAAAATGTAGGGATTTCTATTATTTTCAGTACACACATTTGAGGGATTTCTATCTATATAATTTCATATCAATAAAAGTTGCACAGAACTATTATAAGTCATACAGCAGGTGAAAACCTTCGCTTGACGAGCCATTCTCCATTAGTTTCAATGAAATTCAATGCACTTTCAGGAAATATGTCTGTGTGCTTCTATTAAATCTTCTATTGTACTTTTTCTTGTCAGCCATTTTCTCTCCATCTGTCCTCTGACCTGACCCCAGCAGATCAGTCAGTAGTAGTCAAAAGTGTGTACTGAAAATAATAGAAATCCCTACATTTTACTGCTTATTTCAGGGCATTTTCTGCCATTTTTGGAAAAATCAGTAGTCCCATGTGCCCAAAGAATATGATAAGTAAATGGCTATATCTCAGAAACTACAAGGAGCACAATCAAGTATTTGGTATCTATGAACTCATAACAAGTTTAATATCAAAGATATGCACACATATGCTAAACATATATTTCATATGGAAAACATTTAATAAACACAATTTTAGCTTTTTTTTTTCTCCTCATTTTTCAAAAATCCTGATTTTGACCATTGATAAAAGTTAGATTTTTCATGTTATCTAAATTATTCAGAGTTCTACTGTTAGATAGTTGCCCAAAGTATGGACACACCAAAGTTAAAGACTTTTGACCAATCAGAACAAATGTTGTCCTCATCATACTAAAAAAGTCTCTGGGCACATATTGGTTAAGATATCTGCATGCAATGTTCAACACATTCAGTGAAAGATGTCATACTGTACAGCAGATCATGACGATGATAATGTCTGACTTACAAAGTGGACCATCTTGCAGGAGCTGAGGCGTTCGTTGAGGCCCATCCAGCGCTGGTACTCTGGGTACTCCCCCCTGGTCAGGACATACTGGTAGCCCATGTAGTTGGGCCGTTCGTACACCACCCAGGCTCCACTCTCCACCCGGATGGAGTTGCAGCGGCTCAGGTAGGCGTGGAAGTCCGAGCAGTCGCTGTCGCACTCATAGCGACGGCCCTGGAAGTTCTTGTCCTCGTAGAAGACAATCTGGGGCAGGGGGACAACACATGGGAGTGTTAGTTCTCATCCAGATTTTACATTTTCTGTGTTCGATTCTCAAAAACGTCAGATATTTCCATTTGACTGACACTGTTTTATCACACAAAAAGATTTTCTGACTTGGAAAACCATTCTTTTGGCAATGTTTTTGTGCATCTTTAACCTCTAGCTGACTAACGCCATCAGCACTTTATGCAAAAATAGGTTCAAACCCCAATAATCCCTGCACATAAACAGCCTTATCCACTACTTAAACCAACACATTCACACTTAACCTCCATGCCACAGTGTTACCTGACTCTATGCCAGTCCCTCTTAGTCTCAACTCACCCTGCCCATCTTGGATATAATGTGTGGGATAGCCTTGGTGATGTTAAGTGATGGTGGTGGTGGTTCCCCTGAGGTCTCGATGTTGCTCTGGCCCTTCACCGGTCCCTTTTATATCCCCGCTTTCCCACGTTTATCAACAGCAACAGTGGAGGGCAAAAGGGGAACAATCGCTTTGTCATGAAAATGAGATCCAAATATTGAGTCAGTGATTCTAGTGCTATTCAGTTTTTCCAGAAAAGCGAGGAAGGATTACGGCATAATGGCCGGGCATGGTAAGCGTCCATTGACCCCACTTCTCTACTGGCTGGGTCCGGTGCCCACCCCCCCGACTCCATGCCAGCTCCACCAGCTCTCCCCAACCTGGGGACGACCTGCCAACTCCGGACCTGTTTCTGCCTTATGGAGGAATTCAGATGGAGCAGAAGTATTCGGATCCTTTATTTAAATAAAAGTAGCAATACCACACTTTAAAATACTCCATTACAAGCAAAAGCCCTCATTCAAAATATAAAACTACTGAAATATTAGCAGCAAAATAGGCATAAAGTATCAAAATGAGAAGTCCCTTTGCAGTAATGGTCACTGAGAGTGGTATATTATTATATACTTCATCATATATTGAATTAGTTTTACTAATGCAGCATTTTCAAGCAGCATTTTACCATTTTAGTTGGTCAATGTGGAACTAATTTGAACTATTTTACATATTGTGGGGTTGTTTAGAACTATGCATTATATTTATAAACTCAATATACATTTTGTATGTAAAGTAGGGCTGCAAATTTAATTGAAATTACAATAGGACCTACTGCAATTTTCTATTTGCAGAATTTCAAATACTTGCAAAATGTGTGTCAAAATACCGTTTTAAATTAAAAATGTTGGTGCTGCAGAGATGTCCTGTTCTACACATCATATTCTACAGACTTAAGAAAACATCTTTATTTGATACAGATCCCTGCAAAAATCACACCATAATCATTTTAATATGTTTTTCAATTAAATTGAGAATAATGATGTAAAAATGATCATTCCCTCTAATGTCACAAATCATATCGCATTGCATTATCAGTCAAAATAATTTGCAATTTGATATTTTTTTCAAAATTGTTCAGCCCTAATGTAATGTGTGCAGCAGCAAAGCAGGTTGTAAAAGTGGTGGTCGAGTAAAATGTGGAGTTGAAGTATAAAGTAGCATAAAATAGTCAAGTAAAGTACCTCAAAATTACAAGTACAATACTTTCCACCACTGGCAGTGTTGCATAACCACAGATGCAACAAATAGTACTACTGTATTTCAATGTATTTCTTTATTACTCAAGTGAACTTCATTATTATACCACATCTGGAGCATATAGCTGTGTTCAAAGGTAAAGACAGAATCAAAACAATAAGCAGTCTGGTTTTAGTCAAAACTTTTATTAATTTTAATTTATTTAACAATCAGAAATACATTGTGCTCTTTATTTAGTAACTGCATAGAGGTGCATGTGTTCAAATGAAAGGGCACGTTTTCCAGCAGTAAGGCATTTTACAGTGTAATCATGAGACATATCAGCATTTTGAAAACTTTTAACAGCAATATTCTCTTTTGTGTAATAACATTTTAACAGTACTTTTTTGTTTTTCGATCAAGTCTATATTCCCTTAAAATGCTACCCTGAAGACACGTGCAGCAGTTCTACTGGATGTAATGTAATCTTTGAAAACTCTAAACTCAGTATGGTGTAAAGGATGGAAGTGTAGAAACAGGAAGCTAACGGGCTGAAGTACACTTGGAAGTATTAAATGCTAAAAAAAAAATGGTTCTGGAGGCAAGGTAGATTTATGAAAAATATTCTTACTATAATGCTAAAATATATATATTCATAGAGGTGGATTAATACAAAAATAAAGATACATTTAGACAACATCTGGGAACAGTGACTAACAGTTTGTTCAATTTAGCCTCATTTGGCAAATCAGCTATTTCGGTTGTACGGAGGAAATTAAAGGATAAGTCCGCAAAAAACCTTGCCGTTGCATGTTGTACTTGTGGCCACACAGCTGGTGAAAACACTGAAGCTACATCCAAACTCCGTCAAGACGAAAGCAAACGTGGGCGTCTGCGTCATCGTTTCTAAAGGTCTCCTTTTCTGTCCGTCCAGACCCTGGATTTTTAAAACTAAAACGGGGTCAGCAGTGTTTTCAAACGTCTCCGTTTTAGGTGCTTGAAAACGCCGGAGTAGTGTGGACGCTAGGCATAAACGTAGCAAAAGCTATGCGCTTTAAAACGAAAAAAAAACATATTAGTGTGGATGTAACTGTGAGATCAATAATTGGGGTCTGGCAAAAAATACGTGCTTGAAAGATTACCCACTCTACCTACATCAAATATGACAGCTTGGACAGAGCAATCCCGTACCTACAATAAATTATGTTAATATTCCTTCCTTTATTCCCATAATGGAAAACACTTGATTGCTACTTTTTATATTCTCTTAACACAACAAAATACTATGACCTGAGCTAGTAACTGTAGGTGCACTAACATGTCCTTAATACCCAACGTGCTACATTTATTTAGCATCTACATTCCCCATCTTTAAATGCACGTTTTTTGTTTTTTTTTAATAGAAAATATCATATAGTTGACATGTGGGGCCGGTTTGGGAAGAAATGGTGACAACCATGGTGCTGATACCAACCGCAAGTGCTTTAAACTCCTCTAAAGGTCTCTAAATACCGACTCCAAAACATCCGACTGTATCGAGTTTACACACAAAAAAAAGGATTTCATTTCGCAAACTCTGTGTCTTAATGTAGGTTTTGAGAATCAATATATTAAAGAGCTATTGGTGCTTCAAGAGGACACATTTTAGGGCATGTCTTTATGACTGACAGGTCTCTAAGCCTGTCACAGTCAGTCAGTACCTCGCCCCTCCTCGGCTGCGCCCGCTTTTCTGTCTCCAAAAGAAGACATTCAGCTGTAAAACCCAAATCTAAGCTTTTTCAAAAATGCCCCTTTAAAAGCCTGTGGAGGCTTCACAGATGCGACACCCTGTGTACCTGCAGCTCTCCTCACAAGAGCGGTGCTTGCGATCTTGTTTTACAACATGCCAATCCACTCCCTACTCGGCTTAGACATGTTGAGGACTTAGCTGCCTTTTCTTAAGTAAGGACTCGTAAAGCAGCCCAAACCAGCCTTGCACTCAAGAACGAGTGGGACATAAGCTGCCATAGACGCTGGATCAACAGCTCCAGACCACAAACATAATGTACAATAATACTCATCTGTTTGTTAAGAACTTACAGGAGCTCCAAATGTCAGTAAGACCACATGTCTGTGCACACTGTCATGCTAACTTAAGACTACTTCAACAAGCCATAGGTGACTGTCTCACTGCCCGTCCAGTCTTAATATGTTTGCTATCACCAACTCGCTGCGTCTCCGTTGCAGGCCCATTGGAGTCCTTTAGAGAGGCTATCGTGGGTGGGATGAGGCTGTCCAGTTCCTGCCTGTGCCCCGTTTCCAGCATCCACTCGTGGAACTTGACCTCCACCAACTCCTGGAACTGACGCTTCTGCTCCCTTGAGAACAGAAAAACAAAAGAGGTAAACCACAGAGCCGGGATGTGGGAGAGATCACTGTTAAAATACTGTGAGTTTTCCCTCATGAAATAGCATCGTATGATGATGAGTTTGCTGTTGTTGCCTGTGCTGTCAGGGTCAGGTAGAGTGTTGAGCCCCTCGAGCAACTTTTCTGACACCAGCTGAGCGGCTAACTCAATACATTCTTATTGATTTTTGGGATGGCTGCTCTGTTGTAACTTTCCACTGATTAAAATAGTACGCTGGATAATGGAATCTTAAAACGTATGTTTACACATGCATGTTTAAAGGTCCAGTGTGTAGCATTTTGGGGGCTCTATTAGCAGAATCGAAATATAATATTCATGTTTTCATTAGTGTATAATCACCTGAAAATAAGAATCATTGTGTTTTCGTTAGCTTAGAATGAGCCCTTCATATCTACGTAGAGAGCAGGTCCTCTTCACGGAGTCCGTCATGTTTCTACAGTAGCCCAGAACAGACAAAACAAACACTGGCTCTAGAGACAGACTTTCACGTTTTTACTAGGGCTGTCAAAGTTAACGCGTTAAAGCAAATTCATTTTAACGCCACTAATATCCTTAACGCAATTTGCGATTTTTAATTAACCTCTTCAGACTCTTTGGTAGCGCCACCCGCCGTCTGACTTCTGTTGCTCCTAAAGTAGTGTTATTATGGTAAGGATGACCTCTGAGTGAGGTGAACGGCGTTACCACGGTTTTGCACTCGGCGGCTCACGTTACCGCAGTCTTGGAAAGGGAGGAGTGAGCGGAGGGGTACTCAGTTGGTTGCAATCTGCAACCACACCACTAGATGCCACCAAATCCTACACACTGTCCCTTTAAGAGACATTATATAGTCTATCAAATTATTCCACTCACTTGTTGAGCCGGGCCTCCGTCACAGTCTTCTGCCAGTTCTGTATCCTCTTCTGCTTTTCATCAAGCGCTGCCTGATACGGAGGAGGCAACCCCCCGGGCACCTCACATGTGTCGCCCTCCATCTCGAAAGGCACAACCAGCGTGTGAAACTGAGCCGGGGGCAGCAGGCGGTAGCAGGCCGGGTCCGGGTTGGATGACGCGTTGAGCGAGGGGCTGGCGAGGCCCTCGGTCCCCAGAAGCAAGGGTTGATCCCAGACATTGGGGATCACAGCCAGCCCCACGCTGGCCATGTGATCCTCCAGGGACGGGTAGAACGTGTGGAAAGGCCCCAGTGTAATGTCTGTGTTTCCAGGTAGGAGCACGGGGCGGGTGGGCGTCAAGGCGTGGATAGTGCAACGCGAGGAGACTCCGATGGCGATCCTGCCGGCCACGCACACCACCCGCAGGTTCTGGCATCCGTGGATGTGGACGCTGGTCTCAACTGGACCCAGAACCACTGTGCAGTCACGGCATTTGTCCACACTGACTGATCTGAAGGAGCACACGTAACAAAACCAATGACAACGGTGTCCCAAAAAGTCCATAACACCAGCTATATTACTGGAAGCTAACGGTACCTGAGAGGTGAGAGAAGGTATATGAAGGCATCGGAGCATCTGTGGATTTTGATGTTGGCGCCGGTCAGCCTGTCTGAGGTTTTCGCCAGGGTCTGTTTGAAGACTTGCGACATCAGCACCATCTTACTGCCAGGTGGAGCCGTGTAGGTGTTTCGGGCTATTTTGGCTCTCTTCATGGCTCCCTCCACTAGAATACACAAACACAGAACAAAGTCAAAGACATGTAGACAGACAGGTCGAGAAAGAGTGTCGACTGTGAATAAGCACTTAGCACACACACACACTCAGACATTACCACATTCCTGACTTCTTTCCCTTCAAAATTAATGTGCAGAAAATGCAATATAAAACCTCATTCCAGGAGGATACCTTGTTGAGCCCATGCTAGTTTCTTGCCCGAGGACAGGCAGGCGGTCATCCCAAAGGGGTTGAGTGTGAGGCTTTGCTGGAGACATGAGAGTAGCTTGTGCAGGGCGAAGGAGCGGGTGAGTTCGGAGTAGCCGGCTTGCGTCTGGAGAGGACCTTTGGTCAGCAGCCTGTGGACGGGCTGAACAGCTCTGCTGTGGCAGACTGAGCCCTCCAAGAGCAGGCCCAAGCTCTTAACAGTCTCCAGGGATATCTGGAAAAACACAACTGTAAAATCAGCTACAACGCATCATAAGATGTGAGTGATAATTTGTTTTAGGACGCTTTCACAAGCAAACATTTACTTCATTTGAATTGAACTCTGGTGCGGTTGGTTTGGGCGGTTGTTAACGCAGTAATCATACTTTAAGTCGGTTGCTTTAATGTAAAGTAAGTGACTGTCCACAGACCTGGCAGTCTCTGAGGGCCTGTCCAGAATTTGACAGTTGGCCTGGCTCCACCAGCAGCTCCAGAATCTCAGCTAGGTGGCTTTGCACAAATGACAAGTGGGCCTGATCATCCCAGTTCTGCAGAACCAAACAGAAACAAGGAAAAAAGGCTATGAGTGGCACATCACAAAGAACCGAGAGATGACAATAACATGCAATAAAGTTATCAGTGTTTCTTTTGTCCTTCACAGAAACAGGGACCTTGTTCTGAGAGCTGGTCTTGGCCTCTCGGTCTGACGGAGAGGGGGAGCGAGAGCGAAGACTGGGCCACTCTTCACCGATCAGAGAGGTGCGCAGAGACACACGGTTCAGCTGCTGGATGTAGAGGAAGAGGAGGAACTGCAGCGTGTCCACGGACAACTGGAGGGAAAAGGAGAAGAAGAAATAAGGTGTGCATATCAGTGTAAAGCTCCTACTCGCATTTGAGAGCAGGGTTACAACAACAATAACCTCTGCCTGGGGCAAAACACAACAATGAAAGAGTCAGACATTATCCAAAAAGTTACGTGACGCATGAGATAGCGTTACATTCTTGGGTAAACTGAGCCATTTGTACTCCACCCCTGTCATTTTTTTTGTTTTTACCTTGTTCCTTTGTTGGTCCAGCTCACTTTTGGAAGAGCATTGGGAAAGACACTCTGCCCACTCCAGCCTCTCCTCCGGTGTGTGGCCTATAAGAAGGTCAAAGGTTTCAAAGTAGAGCCATGCAAAGTCTTCTGGAAGCTGTAGCTTTCCACAGGCAATATGCCTCCACATGGGCCAGCCCAAAGCGGGGAAGCAGCCGTCCCGTGTTCGCACGTAGACCGCCATCTTGCGAAGATAGTGCAGACTGAGCTTGGAGGAGGGAGCCACCTGCAATGGCATTAATTCCAATTATTTCACAACATTTGCAACCACTAGCCGATATCATTATATTACATAGGTGGGAAGAGTATATTCACCTGCAGGGCTCCCAGTAAGAAGGGTTCCATGCGTGGCCATATGTTCACACTGTCTGCCTCCATGACTTAAGAGAAAGGAAAGTCTGATATGAATTTCACAGTACAGATGAGCAACATACGCAAGTTTGGTACACTTTGTCTACTGAAAATCACATTTTGAATCACATGATGTCACAGTGCAATTATTGCGATATATAAACACAAAATGTAGAGATGAACTGAGGGGAGGGCTGAGGAGCAGCCTTTCTCAATAACCACCTGTAATAACACTGACCATACCAGTCCAGTACACAACCAGGAATCAGAATCACTTTTATTGGCCAAGTATGTCTAGGCCTGCAAAATTTTGTGAAAATATCTAATTGGGATTATTTTGAATGATATTGCAATTGCGATATGATTTGCAATATTAGAGGGAATGATATTTTTTACATCATTATTCTCATTTTCATTGAAACACATTAAAATGTTTATGTTGTGATTTTTTGCAGGGAATTGCACCAAACAAAGATGTTTTCTGAAGTCTGTAGGATAATGGTAAATGGTATTTTGACACACATTTAACACATTTTTAATTTTTTTTATTGAACAAATACTGCTCCTCCTACGATTTGAAAATTTCAGTTGGCCATATTGCGATTTTGATCAAATTTCAATTAATTGTGCAGCTACAGTACACATACTAATAAATAAATAAATGATATACATATAAATAAACATATAATATATGTGTATATATATAAATATATATATATTAAAAAATATGTGTATATATTTTGATCAAATTTCAATTAATTGTGCCGCCATAGTACATACGCTAATAAATAAATTATATGCATATAAATAAACATATAATATATGTGAATATATATATATAAATATATATATATTAAAAAATATGTGTATATATGAAAATATATATATAAAATGTATAAAATAATTAAATATAACTAAAAAAAGGACACATATATATATATATATATATAGTGCAAAGGGATCAGAGTCTGCTGGAATATATATATGGGATGATTAGTGTAACAAGTTGTTCTATATACATGAACTAGGTGGATATGATTGTATATATACACAGAACATACAGCCTGGTTAGCATTGGATTTATATTTGACAGTGATGATATTTACATATTAAAAACTGTATTTAAAATAATATATAACTAACAGGTACAATGTTAATGTTACTGGATCATTGCATGGATAATAAAGTGTTTACATGTGGTTCATATTAACATGGTGACAGATGTCTCTCCTGTATGACGCTCTGCTGCTGCCATGACAACAACAACCAGGCTTCTGCTGTCATCAACACCTTGAACACCCGACTTCTGACTTCTTGGTATCTTCACATCAAGTTTGGCAACAACAACCAACTAATCCAGTCAGACAGCTAGTAAACATGTCAATACACACAACACCAGCTACCTGTTGTTGTATATGAGAGAGGTTAGGTTAGTTTGGTGACTCTAGCTGGAGGAAACTGTGGAGTGAACTATTGTTTTATCTCAAAGTTACTAACTTAGCTGCTGTTAGCTAGCGATGCTAACCAGGTAAAGGAAGATGGAGACAGCTCTTGTGTCTTACTTTCAGCCTTTGTCTTCGTCCAGGCAGCGCAGTGGTCCATCCTGATGGGTCGACCATAAGTAGATGAATGAGAGGAGTCCTGTAGAAGCTGGTTGTGGTGGTTTAGAGTCGGACTAACATCTATCTGCTCTTCTTCCTATTTGGCGCCCTCCTCTTCACTGAGACATCTGTTGCGCGCATCTCGCGGGGGCGCGCTTTAGCCTCCACTGAGTGCTCACACAGCTACCAAAACATGCTAATTTAGCTGTTTTTTAATATTAAACTCACATTTTAAACACTTCGAAACAAACTATTACACACTGAAGAAACGGATGCTGTATTCAAAAGTAGTGTGAGATGTGTTTCTTTAATGGTGGGCGGGTTTTAGACGGAGACGTCCAGTGTAGTGATGGGAATTCCGGCTATTTTTAGTGAGCCAGATCATTTGGCTCAGCTCAACCAAGAAGAGTCGGCTCTTTCGGCTCCCAAATGGCTCTTCGTTTTACTTCACTTCTGCCTTTTATAATTCAGCCAAGTTTAGCGCTGTTTTGACCCATGATTAGTATGTGTGCACATATATTTATATATATATTTATGAGTTACCCTGCACTATACTCATTTTTAACAGTCTTTTCTGCACTATATTCACTTTTTGATGCTTGAAACTTGAATTTCCCTCGGGATCAATAAAGTTACTATCTATCTATCTATCTATCTATCTATCTATCTATCTATATCACTTAAATTATTTATTACTTAACGGCCACAGGTGTCGCTGTTAACAAGCATTTCTGATTCTTACAAACAGTTAGTGATGTCACGTGCTGTGCCGAGGCTTTGGAGCGTGTGTCGAGTAATCCAGGAAGTTTTCCGCAATGCGCGTATCAAGGCATGTATCGTTTTAGACCAATGACATCATTGATGGCGTTTGAAGCCTTGCTTCCGGGCCATACCGCCTGACTGGTTCAGGAAGTGGTTCAGATCTTCACTGGTTAAACCAATGTCCCTTTCCAGAAGTGACACAGAACACTAATATTACCCCTCCAGCCATTATTATACTATATTACACTACACTACAATACAATTATTGACCAAAGGATTGGTTTACACACATAAGATGCATTCCTCACTAAACAATTACAGTTCATTATACATGTATGTTATATACTTATAATACACTTACTAGAAAATAGACATTATATCATATATTATATAGATATAAATGGATTACATGGTGATATATATTTTTTTCATTGTTTATAGTCGTTCCCAACAGCCTTTACTGGCGCAAAAATAAGTATATCACGGATCACATGGTTTAGATCAGGGGTGCACACACTTTTTCAGCATGCGAGCTACTTATAAAATGACCAAGTCAAAATGATCTACCTACTATAAAAATGCAAAACATATATTTATTTATAAATATATTGAGTATTCTTTATATGTACAATATATGTTGGTGTACCTTGCATAACTGCATGAACCCATATTGTACAATATAACTCTGTACATTTTTTGTCATTACCTTACTCTGATGACTTGCACTGAATGGAATCAGCTAGGGATGCATAGTCCGGACAGTAGCTGCTGATAGCCAGCCTCAAGCACACTTCCAAATGATCATCAGTCAAGGTGGAACGGTATTTGGACTTAATAATCTTCATGTGGGAAAAGGCTGACTCGCATAAATAAGTGGAGCCGAATAATGCAGTCAAGGAGGTAGCACATTTCCTCATGTTGAGGTACTTTTCCTCTGTGAGGAAGTTCCAGAACTGTCCATGAGCCCTGGACTTAAGCTGAATGTCAGCTTGTAGTGTCAAAATCTCATCCTCCACTCCAGATGAGTTCAGGTGAAACAGTGTTGCAATTTTTGATGCGAGTGAATCAGCCTCAGCATCTTCCCGAAACGGGTAGCACATTAATGTAGCGACTGGCTCCAGTTAAACAAAGTCTTGAAAGCGTCTGTCAAACTCTGACAGACAGTTCTCAATCTGCTCTGATAGGCTGACGTCTATTTTTAAATTTTTTTTTTTTTTTTTTTTTTTAATGCCATGCGATCTACCCACACTACCGGTAGATCGCGATCGACGTATTGGGCACCCCTGGTTTAGATCATATCTGCCTGTTTTACACTCTTTGGCCATCAGATGGTTTTGCGTGCACATGAAGCCTCGAGAAATGAACCCTTTTCCGAAACAATTTACTGGAAAGCTTCAATGCTTCATGAAGCTTCAGCTCGCCATCACTACAAACAGTCCCTTTAAAAGAGCCGGCTCTTTGAACCAGCTCGTTCTGAACTTTCCCATCCCTAGTCCAGTGTGTGGCTCTCTCTCTCTCTGACAGCAGGAAGGAGGAGGAAGGAGGCTTGTGACTGGCAGCCGGGATCCAACCTTCAAAAAGCCGGCTGGTCGTTTTTGCTACTTCATTTTTATGTTTTAATAGAGAAACACCAGTGATCTATGGCTACCAAAGGGATGAACCTCTGCAGTGTGTGCTGCCTGCTCCTCTATGTGATCACCGCGGTGCTAGCTGGGTGAGTCTAACGTTATACAGACAGCATCACCAGCTGCTAACACATGTTCCTCTGTGATTGGTCCAGAGCTGTTATACATGTGCATAGTGGACTGTAGCAGGCTACACACACTGAGCTAACATGCTAATACGTGTTTCTAATGTGTTGTTATGTAGCTAGCTAAGTGTTTATATACACATCTGTAATATCCAGGTTTTGAATGACAAGCTAGCTTAGTTAGCTAGCAGCTAGCATTGATAGTAGTGAAGCTATACCTTCTCAATGCATGTAGCTAGCTGGTTTATCATCATATCACCCTGTAACAACTGTTATCTCACTATAGTCTGCACATTTTGCTCCCCTGTAACCTCTCCTCTCTCTCTTGCAGGCGAGATTTCTATCAGATCTTAGGGGTGGGCAAGTCTGCATCAATCAGGGACATTAAGAAGGCCTACAGAAAGCTGGCTCTGCAGTTACACCCCGACAGAAACCAGGAAGACCCCAAAGCTCAGGATAAGTTTGCAGACTTGGGAGCAGCTTATGAGGTGGGTACATTGTGTGTTTGATGCTCTAGTGATGGCTTAAAGAGAGGCACAGTAAACTTATTTCGACTCTGATAGTTTATTTGCATTAATATCAGTAAATTTAGATTAAAAGTGTGAGTTTTTGTGTGTAAATATGAGGTTACATGATAGTACGGAAGAGCCTGAGGCACAGGTACAAAAGACTTTTTGTGAGCCAGCTATTTGGTTGTTGTTGGAAACGGCAGGGCGGCTGTGATTGGTCGACTAGACGAGTGTGGCTGCTTCTGATTGGCTGTTGCTCAGCACAGCTGGCATACAGGAAAGCCAGACCTGGATGAAGTTGGAGTGGATTCAGATTAGATCTGCAGGTGCTTTTGTGTCACATTTTTCACATTGCTCCTAAAAATAACTGATTAGTCGTGTGATTTGATAGACAAGGAGTGGACACAATATCACCTGTACACTATGCTCAGTATTCACAGCTATATGCCACTTCTCATAGATATTTATATACAGTATACTAGTAGTTCCCAACCTTTTTCCTTAAGCGAACCCTTTTCTATCATTGAGTGAACCACAGGTTTGCAAACTTTTTGGGGTCAGGGACCCCTTACAGAAAATTTTCCAAGATCCCCCCCTGATTAGGCATATGATTACTACCATTTTTACGCTTAGATGTCATTGGAAATATTTGTAATCTAAAACTTAAATACTTATACATACTACATACATTACATACTAATACACCGAAATACTTCAGACCTGTTTCATAGTGATAAACAGAAACACATTTAAATTTGAATCATGATAAGATAATCCTTTATTAGTCCCGCAGCAGGGGAATTTACAATGTTATTGCCACTCATTTACCTTTTTAAACAGAGGTTGATTTTATTCAACAGACTGTTCTGACAGAGTGCCACGGACCCCCCACTTGGAGACTCACTGACGACCCCTGACTGACATATTTAATGGATATTTCATAATACAGTATATTCAATGCATAACAATAACAGTGCAGAACAACAGATATACAATTAACCCAATAGTGAACATCAGAGATGTGTTTTCCTGTTATTTTTAGGAATTTTTAATACAATTATCTGTGTATATTATGTGTTTCTTTGAATTTTTGAGAATCATATATACTTAATAGAAATTCAGTATTTGACAATTGTTCTGTCAGCTCTTTGGTTCTTTTAATTGAGTACTTTTCTAATGCAGGACGAGGCAGTTTAAGAGAAGGAAGGCTCTGTGAATATAACTTGTGTTCAGGTCTTCACTGTGCCTTTATCCTGTGACGTTTATATCTTAAATAATAATCTTTATTATATATTATAATGACAATATTTGGGATATTGGTTTATTGTTCTTTTTATACTTACACCTTTTATTGCTGTTTTGTATTTACACTCTTTACATTTGCAATTTTTCCTACTTTGTACTGCAACTGCTGCTCAGCAATTTCCCTTGGGATAAATATAGCTCTGTCTTATCTTATTTTACTAAGATAAGTATGCAAATAATTCTGCTTGTGTAAATATTCTAAGGTACAAGTTCTGTTGAGGTGTAAATGGTGGTTGAGGTTGTGTTCTGTAATATTGTTGTACATTGTATTTAAAAGGCATTTATGTTGTTGGTCCCACATGCTGAATGAAATGTGATAGAATCAATGTAGAGTTTGTTTGTTCTGTGACTGACAGGTTGTTTATTTTTACTTTAGGTGCTTTCAGATGAGGAGAAAAGGAAACAGTATGACGCGTACGGAGAAGATGGACTCAAAGAGGGTCACCAGGGCTCACACAACGATATCTTCTCCAGGTTGGTTTCAGGAGCTCTGGTGGTTTTTATACAGGAATACAAGTCAATGGGATACATTATTGTATCCCTTCAGGGAAATTGGTCTACAAGATATTTTCTACAAACATTTTACAGAAAAACCTGGATATTAAATGTACATGCACTGGCATTCAATTGTTAGAAGCCAAAGTGTTTTTATGAATACAGTATGTGTAGAGTTTAAACGATGCTAAATCCCATGTCTATACTTCTGCTCTGTCCTCCTTCTGTAGCTTCTTTGGTGACTTTGGGTTCATGTTCGGAGGAAACCGACAGCAACAGGACAGGAACATCCCCAGAGGAAATGACATCATACTAGACCTGGAGGTCACGCTTGAAGAGGTGTACTCTGGGAACTTTGTGGAGGTGAGGAGAAAATCCTGTTCTCTAATCAAACAACCTGCACTCATTAAACATATTTGAAGTATGTTATACAAAGTGGAACTGAACTGCGAACATTGATATCATTTAAGTTGTCAAATTAAGTTTTTCAGCCGTCTCACTGCACAATGTGCTGATTCATCACCTGATTTACTCCCTGCTTTGTCGTACAGGTTGTACGTAACAAGCCTATAGCTAAAGAGGCCCCCGGTAAGAGGAAGTGTAACTGCAGACAGGAGATGAGGACGACGCAGCTCGGACCGGGCCGCTTCCAGATGACCCAAGAGATGGTGTGTGATGAGTGTCCCAATGTAAAGTAAGTCATATTGTCATTACCAGCCTCAATAATTCTGGTATCACACATCACAATTTAAATTCAGATCACAACCCAGACCTGATCATTGGCAACTGATTTATCTGCATTGCTTGATTTCAAGGGTCCTCTTGGTTCCCAGTAACTGAGACCTGACCCAGGACTCGAGTTAAGCCAGGTCTAGCTTATATCCAGTCTAGGGGTGGGCGATATGGCCAAAATCTTCTATCATAGTATATGTAATTTTATATCACGGTAACGGAATACATCACAATACTATAATTGTTCTGTAAATTCAATTAAGAAATGGTTTAAAACAACCATACCGTACTTCATCACATTTGATTATTTTCTCCTTTTATTTGGATCTTCCATACAAACAAAAACAACTCCCTCACATGAGACTACACTTAAAAACAAAAGACTCAAACCAGTAAAACTGAAATTCTTTCAAACTGGAAGCTTTAAGATTCCTGAGAACAAGAATTTCAAGTATTACAGGTTTTAAGGTTAACCGGTGTGAATAAATACCAGCCTGACTTCAGTCAGTGCAATATAAAAAACACACATTTGTATTTTAGAGTATAACAAAACTATAAAAGACTTGACTTTTCCTGCAGGATTTGTTCATCTTTCATTTCAAAAAGCTGACAAAACAAAATAAACTACAGAGTGCAAATGTCTGGTAATAATGTAACCAGAGTTCTTCATCTTGGGTTGGTTGGGATATCTCCTCCTGCTCTGTATTTACAACTTCACTCACCTCCTCCATGTCTGCCCAAATCAGCTGGCAGCTGGATTTGCGAGATCGCAAGATCACATGAGAATAGCTACCGCGGTGGAAATGGTATTGCCAAATCTCTACGTTTTGGCTATGTGTACCTAATTATCTAGCAACTGAGTGTATATTAGAGGTGTAATAACATTTAGGGAACATGTTGTACAAACCTAATATTTCTATTATGTATTGTTAACGACAGGCTGGTCAATGAAGAGAGGACCTTGGAGGTAGAAATTGAACAAGGAGTGAGAGATGAAATGGAGTACCCCTTCATAGGAGAAGGTAAATCTATGTACAGCTTAATATAAATCATTTTTGTTTGTTTTAAAATATTACCTGTTGTTAATGTCTTCTATGTGACCACAGGGGAACCTCACATCGACGGCGAACCTGGAGATCTACGTTTCCGCATCAAAGTGTTGAAGTAGGAATAAGCTGCATTTACTGTGATTTAAAACAAAATACTTTTATTGCAGAATATTCGATCAGTGAGTAACGTAGAGTAACGTGATGTTTTTCTTTGTAGACATCCTGTGTTTGAACGCAGAGGAGATGATCTGTACACTAACGTCTCCATCTCCCTGGTGGAGGCGCTGGTCGGCTTTGAGATGGACATTGTACATTTGGACGGACACAAGGTTCTGTACATACCTGCTATTTTTTCTAATATAGGGCATTTTTTTAATTGACTGTGACTGTTTTAGAACCCAGACAATTTAAAGTTGGTGAACAGTTAGTTTCATATTATTAAAATAGTGAGGTGTGTGTGATTGAATGTGCCAGTTGAATTGAAAAGTTGCCTCCGTTTTTTGCCTGACAGGTCCACATAGTGAGAGATAAGATCACCAAGCCCAGTGCTCGGATGTGGAAGAAAGGAGAGGGCCTGCCCAACTTTGACAACATCAACATCCGAGGTTCCCTCATCATCTCCTTCGATGTGGAGTTTCCTCAGACGCAGCTCGATGAACAGCAGAAAGATGGTGAGAATTAAGGACTTGTTGAATGACGTGCTGGGACGTTTGTCCTGACAGGATCAGTGTTGGGAAAAGTTACTTTACTTCACCATATATCTTAAAGGAAAAGTTACTTTACTCCATGACTTGCCTGTAAAGGGAAACTTGAAAGACACGGTTATTTACCAGGCAGTTGTTATTAGTTGCACTGCAGTATTTAACATGTAAGGTCCTGGGATTTTGGAGCTTGACCCATACTAGGAACTAAAAGTCAGGATAACTCGTCATCTACTGCTTCACTCAACTTCATGGATGAACGCTATTGAAATTCAAATTTAGACGCCCACTCAGCCGTTAGCAAAAAGCAGTGATTTAGGTGATGAATAATGTGAACACCAACACTAGCTGAGTCAAAGTTAGCTGTGCTAAGTTTGGAAATAACTGAGAGGGTTAGTAGATTTTTTGAAGTGGGGTTGCATGTACTGTATACTCCCGTGTTCTGCAAGGTTAAATTACTTTAGCTTTTGTCAATGGAGTCTGGTGGCTTTGAAGAGAGCGATATAACGGCTTCAGTTCCTCGTCGGAAAGGGCTATCTGACGGCGAGGTAAAGTGGGAGCAGCAGAAAAACGTATTTTAGCCCCCTAGAAAAAATCTATATCAATTTAAGTGTACATTATATTTAGAATATTTTCACCACTTTCCCTCTCCATCGGACAGCCCTTTCTGACGGGGAACTGAAGCAGTTATCTATAGAATCATGGCACATTTTTGTACCTTATCTGATATTTTAAATGTGTATATATATATATATATATATATTTATATTTATATTTATATTTATATTTATATTTATATTTATTTATATATATATTTATTTATATATATATATATATATATATATATATATATATATATATATATATATATATATATATATATTTGTTATGTTGCTGTTAACAGTGATCGTTCTGCTGTTGCAGGTATTCGGAGTCTTCTGAAGCAGGGCTCTGTACAGAAGGTTTATAACGGACTACAAGGATACTAACACACCAACAGACACAGCCTGGACTGAGTTATCTGTCACACACACACACAAACACACACACACACACACACACACACACATCTTCAATCAACAGGACCTTGTTTCATAATTCTGGCCAGGGTGTATTTATTATTTTCAGATTGTTCTCAGGATGGCTTCAACCCAATTTGTTTTTAAATGTTCTACATTTTGACAGCAGTGGCACAATTGCAGGTGTTTTATTGGAGGTGTATAAATGGAAAAGGATGTAATGTCTTTGTTGTACTCTACAAATTATATTGTAATACGGCCTTTTTTGTTTATTTCAAAAAGCTAAATCACTTATTTCTATTTGAGTGAAATTAAACAAACACTGTCTGGGTGCAGCCCGCTACATCTGCTGAAGGATGAGCTACTGACGAAATTCAGCATCTGAAGAAGAAGATCCCCTACCAACTTTTGAACAACTTTAAACCTGTGCAAGACATTTTTATTAGTTTTATGAATGTGACAGCTTCACCTTTGACTGATTTTTTTCCCTCCGGTCAGACTCCTGTTCAATAATACTTTGTAAATAGGGAAGAACAAAGCTCATCTGTTTGTTGTGTTTTAGTTTTCCTAATTTATGTTGCCTCTTATTTGTCTGTTTACACGTTGCAAACACCCGCCCACCCCAGGTTCACTGAGACAAGAGTTGACCTCTTAAATAAAACAGTGAAGATTTATTATTTTGGAGGAATGGGGGCAGTTTGCACATCCTCCAGCGCCACTGTAGGAACGTTTTGTTTCACACACCTGTGACACTGAACACCTCTAACTCAAAGGGACCTCAGACCAGCACCCCTGTTGCTGCTCCCGGCTGGCGACAGTTTGGTTTATAACATGGTTTTAGGATTTCACTTCTCTCTGTTTTTACTATCGACTGCAAAGCTGCCTCCCAATGTTCTGAGAGTGTCATGGCCTTAAGGGGGAAAATGTACTTTTGACTGACTATAAATAAAGATTTCTACAAATTCTGATGATGCCATACCCCAGATTCACCAGCAGAGGACACCAGAGTCTAGTTAGTGGCCATTAATGAGTAACTCTGACCTCCAAGCTGCACTGAGTGTTGTCACTGAGGCTAAGGTCCTTTTTTTGCCTTAAGTTGAGCCCATTTGATAAAATTCTGTAGTTCAAATTGAGAGAGCTGTCTGAGACGTCTTAAAAAAAAACTTCAATGTGGGATTACATTAGGTTTACCTTACTGTTCTATTGGTTTTGTGAAACAGATTTGTTTTTGATTTGAAGAGAGTTATGGTAATTTGCAAATTGATATGCTCTAGATTTGTCGAAAGGAATGAATATTTTCCATTTTTTAAATTATCATGACTTAGATTTAATGATTTGTAACAATCAGTAGATGTAAGGTTTCACACAATGAAACATTTAAATCTCCATTGCAGCATTGAGCTATGATCTTTTAAAAGTGCTAAATTCGATATTCAGAGCAATAACATAGCAGCAAACAACTATTGTCTATGTAAAGATATAGAGTAGTAATGTCTACCTGAGCAGAGAATGAAGTCTCTCTCCCGCAGTGTGTGTTGTAATCCAAGTTTATCTGTGCTTTGTTGACATCGCCAGGCTGGCCGTCCGGCTATACTCTCATGATGCAGCACCGTCGTTGAAGTGTAGCGTCCATCCTTTGGTTCTCTGCCAGGTTAACACTGTTAGCTCTGTCAGCACTGTTGCCTTTGTTTTCACTGTCGGCACCATTAGCTGCGAGCTGCCAGTGCGGAGGCAATAGAAATGCTCCCAATCTCGCATTTAGCACCTTTAATCAGGTTGAAAACCTGCATCAGGGTGTGTTCCTGTAACTTTATGTTTCTTATGACTAATTTCATTGTCAATCCTTGAAAGTGAGAACAGTTTTGGACGATGTCGACATTTTGGCCGTTAAAACTCTATTGGGTTTTGGTGGTTAGTAGTGATGGTTCAACCTGCATTAATTGATTTGTTTTAGCCACCAGGGGGCAGTACAATAAGCTCTAAACACATAATTGACATATTATCACCTTATAAAGCTTTAGTTAATTGCCTATTTAGACATCCAGCAGAAGCAGAGAAGAGTTATTCATTTGGAGTCGAGTTTCTGGCTGAAAGTGAGACAAATGTTTTGTTCTCTGCCAACTACTGGGGCAAATAACATGAAATGCTCTTCATACAGTATGTTCATCTACTAGTTGATAACTTTGTCTGTCTGATGGTTTTCAGCTTTTTTGCTGAAAACAGCTGCCTGAAACAATAAAGTTGTGGGCTGTAAAACCAAAACATTTTGCTAAACGATGCTAAAACACTCCATACAGTATAGAGGAAATGATGTGATCATTCTCTGTGGGTTTCACACTTTTCGTGACTCCACACGTCATTTTCATCTCAAAAAAGCTCAGATAAACCCACTGTAAGTTACCTACCCAACACAAACAGTAGACAGACAAAGTTAGCAGCTAGCTGGTGAACATTTTGGAGCATTTAGCAATATTAAATATTGATTAATGCAGCTTTAAGGTTAGGAGCTAGAGAATCCACGTGACAGTAGGAAGACCTCCTATATGTCCTGACCCTGTGACCCCTCAGTGGTTTTACTTCTCTGTCTGTTTTACAGGAATGGCTGAACCATCTGAACACAAGTGGTTCAGTGTCAGAGACACACATACACACACCCCACACCTTGTGGGTGGGAGGCTGTCGGGGCGTCTGTCTGCATGGGTGGAGCAGGGGATGTCCACAGAAACATATTCATGATGGTACGTTTATGGTGTGGTGAATGGTGCACACATCTGCCCACCAGCGTTCATGTCACAGACTGTGTGTGTGTGTGTAATAATCTCCCACAATAGATATTGCATGTGCTTATGAATGAGTGTGTGTGTGTGTGCGTGTGTATTCATGTGTGTGGCCGGTCTGTGTGTATAATGAACACCCACAGAGATAGCAGGGCTGTGGTGAAGGGAGTTTCCTCCCCGGCCCACCACACATCCCGGAGTCATTTTCATTTTACCGAAGAGGCTCCCAGAGAGGAGAAGAGAAGCTTTGTGATCCAGCATCTCACTGTTTCACCTCACAGCTATTACACACTAATAGGACCGGGGAGATCCAGACCTTTTTAAGACCACAATAACACACAGAGTTAGAGCTGGAGCCTCCTGCAATTCTTAGTTATTATTTATCACACAAAAACAGAAGAGATATAGCCGAAAGCTGCACGAAACTTGTGCTTCCACGTCGTTTGCTCAGCTCACAGTATATGAGGTGACTGTTTCTGACCCTCTCTATGAGATGTGGCTCTGAGACGAGAGGCCAGGCTGAGTTATGTCGGGGATTTACCAATCCTCCACAAATAATCTCTTTTAACCACTTGTAATTGCAAATTGAAGAGCACATGAGGGCAGCATTGCCTCTTCAATCACGTCCCTCTCTAAATCACTTTTTATTACCCACAACACTCACCAGAGCTCTGTGTAGTTTGAGTGTGTGTAGTGTGTGTGTGTGCGTGCAAGAGAGTGCCTGCACTTGCCAGTTGTTGATGCAGATAAGCACCGGGATCACACTTGACCCTGAGTGTAATGACTTATAAGCGTAGCTGCAGGGTTAAGAGAGGCACAGGCTAAAGGAGGGCTAATTGAGCAATCTGTGTGTGCGTGTTCATGTGTGTGTGTGTTCATGTGTGTGTGTGTTAATGTGTACGTGTGTGTGTGTGTGTGTGTGTGTGTGTGTGTGTGTGTGCGCGCGCGTGCGTGCGTGCGTGCGTGTGTGTGTGGTGGCGCCATTGGGTGTTTTGACCTGCTCTGACTCGGCAGTGTGCTCAGTTAATGGTGCCTGACCTGTAAAATGCAGGGTTTGTGAAGAGTACAGCCCCAAAACAACACCGCCGCATTACTCAGCGCACAACATAGAAATGTTACTTACAGTCATTTCCCAAAAATGATTCAACTTTTGACAACATTTTGTCTTATAATATTTCAAACACAAAATAAAATAGCTAAAAGTCTGCAGGGAGATTTAAAAGCAGATCCAAGTAATAACAAGTATTGAAGACGTTGCATTGCTCATCTTACATATACTGATGAGTAGGTGTTTTCTTTAGACATTAAAGGGATAGTTCAGGTGTTTTGAAGTGGGGTTGTATGAGGTACTTATCCATAGTCAGTGTATTACCTACAGTAGACGGTCGTCGGCATGCCCCCAGTTTGGAGAAGCAGACAGGAGTTACCGCATGGAAGCAAAGTAATGTACAGCTGTGGATAGGGCCAGCAACAAAACATATATTAGCCACCTAAAAAAAGGCTCACCTAAAAAAATCAATATCAGTTTAAGTGTACGGGATACTAAGAATATTTTCACCACTTTAACTTGCCGTTGGACAGCTTTTCCAATGGGGAACTAAAGCCGTTGTATCCATCTATGGTCTCACCAAAGCCACCAGACTCCATTGGAAAAAAAAAAAAAATGTTACCTTACAGAAAGCAACTCTCATGTTCTGCAAGGTAAAATTACAATTTTTTTCAATGGTGTCTGGTGGTTTTGGCGAGAACATAGATAACGACTTCAGTTCCCTGTTGGTAACATAGACTGTATAGCTGTCTCACGGCAAGATAAAACAGTGAAAATATTCAAACTAAAGCGTGCACTTAAACTGATGTTGATTTTATTAGGTGGCTAAAATATGCTTTGCTGCCGGCCCCATCCACAGCTGTACATTACTTTGCTTTCGTGCGGCACCTCCTGCCTGCTTCTCCAAACTGGGGGCATGCCGATGATCGTCTACTGTAGATAATACACTGACTATGGATAAGTACCTCATACAACCCCACTTCAAAACAGTGAGATGGCTCACTCCTTAGATACTTCCATCATCAGCTCCGGAAAAAACAATGTGTTTAATTCTTTTTTACCTAGATTTACTCGCCTGACGTGGCATTTTACTTGCCCTGGGATATCAGGCAGTTCTTATTGTTGAACCCTGCTTTAATAGGAAGAAAGGAAATTGGAAATGCCGCCTTCACAAAGTTCTTAAAATTCTGGGTTGAATTTATCATCTCTGAGCAACACAGATTGACAAGTTGCCTCCTTCCCCTTCAGGCCCCTGCAGAGCTGCAGCAGCGAGGATGAATTCAACAAGTCATCTGACTACCAGAGCCGTGAAGCACCAACACATGCCGAGTCAGTCCGGGGAGGACAGCAGAGAGAGAGAGAGAGAGAGAGAGGGAGAGAAAGAGAGGGGGGCAAGGAGGGAAGAAAAAAAGGTCTCTGCCCGAAATAAGAAATGTTGACGGACAAAGCCTGCAATTTGTGGGATCTGAGCATAAAGCAAACAAAGGGCAGCTTTTGTAAGGAATAATGCATGTCAGCCGTGTCCCTATCCCGCCACAGCTTTGAACACTGCTGGGGACGTCCATTGCTCCACTGTGTATGTCGTGTTGCTATATTAAAGCCAGTCACCTCAAAGGGAAAAGCCTCAACTATTCAACAATTGAATGGTGGGGCTCTCATTATGGCCGATGTGGGCAGGAAAAAGTGGCTTTGGGGGTTTTCAATTCAGCGACTTAAAGCCCTCCTGTTAGCTGGGACGAGCTGCTGTTTATCCCAATGTCTTTCTGGGGGCTAAACATAGTCAACTGTCATTATCTCACTCTCTCTCTCTCTCTCTCCGTGTCTGCCTCTCTCTCTCTGTCCTCCCCCTCGCTAACATTTATTTATTTCTCTCCCAATTTTGTCATCTAATGACCCGTGTTGTGTTGTTGTTTGAAGGGGCTGATGGCTCTCCCACATCCTGAGGAAGAAAAAGGGGCGGCTGGGATACTGGAGGGCGAGCGCAGGACAAACAGTGCTGCAGACCACCTATATGGATGAAAGCCACAAGTGTACGGACGGCAATCCATAGGCGACATGAAGCCGACGAGGCAGCGCCGTGCATGTGTGTTACTGTATATGCATGTGCCCTCTGGTAAAATCCCTCATAAAAGAACCGCCTTCACAGTTGTCATTTACAAAAGCATTTTTTATTCATGTCAGGGGTTTTGGACGGTTGGCAGAGCAGCTTCCCAGCAGTTCCAGGGACACATGAATAGGGCCATATTAGAGAAACGGCACAGTATATGAACTGATGTAAATATGTATTAGCGGGTGTAAAGGGGGGGGGGGGGGGGGGGGACCAGGAGGGTACAGAGGAGACTGCGAGAGAGGTGAAAGCGGTCTTTGTGTTAGCAGAGCCCTCTGGTGGACCCTCCCCTCGGCGCGGGGTTGCCCAGGCCCTGTGGTGGCGGATCACAGTTAATAACTGTGCGGTGGGCTGTCAGAGGCACTTAGCCTGACGCTGGGCAGGCCAGGGCCAGGCTGGGCCCGCGTACACAGCCTCCTGAGCCTGGACCAAAGCACTCAGCCGTGAAGGAGAAGAGACAGAGAGTGAGATGGAGACGTATACACGGGGTTGAGGATGATCACATGAATGAGACAAAACAAATATTACAGGAAAACATCCACTGTGTGTGTAGAGGTGTCTTTAAGAGGGTGAATAACTGGGACAAGGCTAAGTTTTCCAGACTGAGTCTCAGGTGTCCTTCGGTGCCAACCTTAATGCAGCAGGAGAGCTCACTCCAGCATCAAGCACAAAGGATAAAGCCTGTCTTACTCACATGCCAGTATGAGTTCCTCCTGTCCATACTGTTCATAAAGGGATGCCGTCAGTACATAATGTGAAGGGGGGGTACAAAATCCATAAATATCTTGCAATGTTACTGTGTTTTTAGTACAAACTTCCCTCTTTGTGTTTCTAGCTCTTCCCTGCAGCTCAGGAAGAAATCACAGCCTGGAAACACAAAGAATTTGGTGCTAAACTGACTGTAGATTTGGAGAGTATCTATTTGATTTGTCTAATTCACACTGCTGAAGCCTCAGCTGAACTTGAATGCATGTATGGAATGCATGAATGAAGTTAAACACTGCCTCTGGAGCACATCTAACGCAGTTGCTTGCGAGGGACCGCAGCACCATCTCCAATCCTCAGCACCAGACGTTATCTGACCCTCAACAAAGTACCTCCACCAACTCTTATCTGACCCCCCCACTCATAAAGCTCACTGAGGACCGTCCTCTTATGAGAGAAGACTCGTCTGATCTTGAGTGGCGTTTTATTTCCCGTGCCAAACAACATTCATGGCCCCGTCTGTCTGTCTGTCTGTGAACTCCAAAGTCCAGCTCATCCCTGTTGACTAGATTAGATAACCCGGTTTTAAAAGGCAGAGACGCTGTTTGCTCAGTGACTCCTCTCTGGTCTAATAGCATCTGATCTAATGGCAGATTGCAGGCTGCTTGTTGACAGTGGAGACCCACACATCGTCATGGCAACAATGGCCACACAACACAGGGAAAACAAAGCGGGACTGAGCTTTAGTACCTGTAATTACCAGATAAATATCAGCTAAAACCGGCAGCAATAAATATCATATGCTGCCTTAATTACAGCTATTATGTTGCCTGTATTGGTTAAAATATGAATGGTTCATGGAGACTGGACTACAGCGGGTTGCTATGCTGTATTTTGGGGTGTATTCATTTTTTAATTATGTACCTAATGTTAGTTTTGGTTGAAACTGTTTTAATTCAACTGTATGGTCATTTTAGAGGATTTTAGAGGACCCTCTGATATAAATGGGTTGGACAAAATAATAGAAATACCTGTCAGTATACACGTGTTTGAGGTCTGGTGCTGGGCAGCTAGACAGGTGATATACCACACGGTGAAAATACTCCACTACAGGTAAAAGTCCTGCACTCAAAACCTTACTTAAGTAAAAGTAAGTATTAAAGTATGAAACAAAGTACTCATTGTGTTGTAAAATGTTCCCTGTCAGTGATTTACTATTATATATGATATTTCTGCCTGGATTAATATTACTGCTGCATTAATGTGTATGTTGCATTTTACTGCTGTAGATGTTTTTAACTCCTATATATACTGTTGGCTAGTTTAATCTATAGCAATGCATCATATTCCATAAAATCATCATATGTTTGTTACCACATATCTCTAAAAAGTCAACTTTTCATGGTGTCAGAAAACAGCCCAGTTTTGTGACGATGCATTTTCCAGCTGATCCAAGAGGCTTTTTAAATAGTTTATTTAGGTTAAGAACACATAAAGGAACACTTCATCCTTCAGTTTATCATTTATCAACATCAACACATCTGGTGGTTTTCACTGGACAGGAAGGGGATGGAAAACTGTAATCTGAAAAGTAACTAAAGCTGTCAGACAAATGTAGTGGAGTAAAAAGTACAATATTTGTCTCTGAGATGTAGTGGAGTAGAAGTAAGCCTATAAAGTTACATCTAAGAATCACTAAGTTTAACATCATTGTGGGCTAACGTTACCTCGACATAGTGTTAAATAAAGTGGCATCTACCTTAATTAATCACGCTAATGACCTAGCTCAATCAAACAGGTGAGTACAATAACCACAGTAACTAACTGTACAATGTGCGGGCGCGCTCCTGTGTGCGTGCGTGCGCGCTCCACAGTGTGTATGGTAAAAGCTGCTCATCTCTTTTTGCTGTGATATGTGTGTTTGTGACTGCAGCTGCTGCCTGTGGAGTTTATATTTATATCTCTGTGTTGTTGCCTTGGTGATGTTTTATTCTGCTGTTGTTTCTATAAGAAGTTTCAGGTTATTTATGGTCTGCATAGACATTTATTGTTGGGTTGTGATTTGTCTCTTTTCTGGTTAATTGTTGTGAAGCTGCATTGAGGAAGGCTGTTTTGTATGATTGTTTATTATGATTGATAATCAGTTGTATGCACAGACTGCATAAATTTAATTTATTGTTGGTTTGACCTTTTGTTCCACTACTTGACATGTTAATGCAATTTATTTTGTGGCCTAGAGGTGTTTTTTTTAATTTAACAGTAGTACCTTATATCATGGCATAACATTTATTCTTTGTGTAACACAGTGACGTTTACTCAGAGTACATTTGAACTGACTTACTTTTTACTTTTATCTAAGTAAACTACATTTTTTACACAAAAAGGCTGAACATTTTGAAAAAATTACGATTATTTTGACTGATATTGTGATATGATTTGCAATATTGGAGGGAATGATCATTTTTCTAATTTTCATTGATAAAATTATTACAGTGGGATTTTTGAGGGGATCTGTACCAAACAAAGATGTTTTCTTATTTCATTTAAAATAGTATTTTGGCACACATTTTGCTTTTAACAAATATTGCCCCTCCTACAATTTGAAATATTGCAGTAGGTCATATTGCGATTTCGATAAAATTTAGATTAATTGTGCAGCCCTACTTTTGCACAAGTAATTTACTTTTACTTAAGTAAATTTCTTTAAACTATCAGTACTTTTACTTTATAATATTGTAGTACTCTTTCCTATCCATGTTTTTTTTAACAGCTGCCTCCTGAGGCTGAAAACCAGATTGATGAAAGCAGTAAAAGTAAACCAACACAGTGACGTTGTGGGGCGGAAAACCAAAATAATGAGCTGAGAGACGCTTAAAAAGCTCCGTAGAGCAGAGGGGATAATACTCTGTAGGTTTCTAGCTATATTTTTCGCATACAAGTAGTCATGTGATCCATTGTTGATCCAATGAAATATTGATTACAGCCGCTTTAAATTAAATTGCACCGATGACGTGAAATCTAATTCATAGTTTACCTGCTCCTTCCAGTGTGCGTATAGTTTCAGTGAGAGAGGGAGGGAGGGTAAGTAGCTCTGTAGCTGGCGTCTCTGGCGCTCTGTTTAAATCATCACTTCCTGTTCTCAATCCCCACGTCTGCTTATCCATCATTTCATGAGCATGCGTTTGTGTGTGTGTTGATACGTCTCGGGGTCCTATTGCACCTTTGCCAGCCTCCCATGGGTGGCGGCGGCGGTGGGCGAAAAAAAAGGGGGCTGCTCCCTCAAGACACCCCTCAAATTATGGCCTAATCAGTTAGCCCCAAGAGCAGGCCTTCCACAGCTCACAGACACACAGACAGACCCCCAGACCTACAGCAACCTCATCTTACCCCCCTTCCTCCTCCTCCTCCTCCTCCTCGCCCAGCCAGCCACACAACGCCGCCGAGCCTGGCCTTGTCCCTGCAAAGACCTCGCTCCCTCTTTCCCTCCTCACACTGAGATAAAACAGGTCCGGCTTCGGTTTAAGAAAAGTGTCGGCTGCTGCTGTCCCTCCCTCACTTATCCACTCCTCTTGTCTAGTCTATTTGACCCTTTCACCTCTAACACACACACACACATCTTCCCCTCTATGACACACACACACACTCACATCTTCCCCTCTTTGACACACACACACACACACAGCCATATGCAGACATACTGTAGTAGTAGATGTAGTTTCACGCTGTTTACAGTCCGCTCCGTCTTTTTAGCTGAACCAGCAATTGAATCCAGAGACGTCGTGATCCCTGCTGCCAACTTAAATCCTCATTGTTGCTGCTTTTCACCTTTTTTTCCCCCCTGATTCGAGTGGTTTTACGCTCTTTTATGAGCTCCGTGAACTTAAGCTCCATGAAACCAGTTCCAACCCCCATTGTATAATTTCAAAACGGCGTGTCGGCTCGGTCAGAAAGCAGAGCCGTTTTTGTTTTTGTACTCCTGACACTAAAACTAAAATGTTTGCATTTCATTTGTAGCACAAATCATCTGTATTGTATTGGACTTTGATTACCATAATTTCTATAACAATGTCGAAACAGTTGTTGTTTTCTGTTTTAATATTTACTGTGGCTGCATGAATCATTTTTGCGAGTTCCCATTCCAGCAAAGTATTGCAGCTTCATCGCACTCAATAATCTCTTGGTAATAAAAGAAAAATAGCACCGTGAGAAATAAAACCATGTCATGATATCACTTTGGCATCTCAGTTTATGTCAACACGTATCTGGCTTTTCCCTGGATCATTAATCTACACACACACACACACACACACACACACACACACACTTGGATCCACTGCACTAATGTGATGCTTTGTCAACTAAATCATTGCAACTCTCCCCGGTTAATCAATGACACATGGCAGGTTCTGGCAACGTCAGACCTTCACTGACTCCATCCCACCATTCCCCTCATCTGCGTTGTCATTCCCATTCCTCTATTGCCACACACACATACACACACACACACACACACACACACACACACACACCATGTGCCAAACCAGACCACTCTCCATACACACTAATGCTTCTGTTCCCTCCGAGCAGCTCCATCCGTCACGTTCACCTCGCTTAGGATTCCCATTTGTTTTCATTTCACAGCTTTCGCAAAACACCACGCACACACACACACACACACACACACACACACACACACACACACACGCAGGCGAGAATCTGCATATGCATGTGTGTACGAGAGCATGCAGACATATAAACTCACACATGCACACACACACATCTACTATCACCTTTCCTGAGTAGTAGAAATTCTGTCAAATGCAAAAGCAGCAAAGAGAGGACAGAGGAAGCAAACAGGTGCTGCGTCACCTCAGAAATATAATTAAATCTTTGATACAATACCTTGAAAAATATCGATACCATGGGAAAAAAAATTGACTCAGCATTGGGGGCATAGAATTTTAGATTTTTATTAAAAGTCAAATAGCAGGGTCAGTGTCAACTCGCTGTACGAGAGAAGAGCTGAAAGTGTGTATCGATACTGTGGAAAATGATTATTGAAACTGTTTCAAATAGTAATCATTTGTAGCTATACCTATGTAAAGTAATGCACTGTAATTCGTGTATATCCCACAAAATCAAATTGTATGTAATCCACATAATGGTGAACCAGGAAGTGTAAAGAGCGACAAACGCGGTGTAGAGAGGTCAGGGTGGATGGGTGGGTCAAAAAACACCAGACTTTCGCCCAGAAGACTGCTGTTTGCGTGGAAATTGACACGTGTTGCTGGACATTTGTTGGAAAACGCATGAAAAATGAGGAATAACTTTTCGTAAGATATACGTATATTGTATGAGGATTAGTGGTGCAACGGTTCAACAAGCCCACGGTTCGGTTTGCATTGCGGCTTTTGGATCACGGTTACGGTTCAGTTTGTTTTACACGTTAGGGAGAAAAAAAACATAACCATTTCCAATGTGTTTGAACTTCAAAATATATAAATAGATTGATAGTACACAGATAGAACACGGATTTTAAACATGATTTAAGGCAGGCTACTTAATGGTCAAGTAGGCCTATGTTCAGCTAATTGCCTTTTCTATGTCTCTGGCAACTCGTCAAATAATTAGCAGGCCTGTATTTAATAGTGGTGCAACGGTTCAACAAGCCCACGGTTCGGTTTGTACAGTCATTGAATGGTTGTTTTTTTTACGATTTGGTTTTGCATCCCTATATTATTATAATCTAATAACATTGGTACTTCAGTATTTTTTGACAACACTAGTTCAGTGTCTCACTCAGGGACACTGCGAAATGCGAATAGGAGGAGCCAGAGATCGAATCGCCAACCTCGTGATTAAAGGACGACCCGCTCTACCTCCTGAGCCACCGCCACCCCAATGGGACAAAATGGGAATATTTTATAAAAGAGCGTGAGGACTGAGATGGAGGATGTGAAGGAGAGAACGCCAGGAGCTGATCCATATCTAGTATCTGCGTCGTGATTATTTGAACAGCAGTTATGAAGCCATAAGGCCTGGTCCTGGTTCCTGAACATGTTGACTTTAAACCTCCCTGGACTATAAATAATGGCTGATTAAGTCTCTTCTTCTTTGGTTCCTTCGCTCTCTGCCTGTTGTACATGTCCAGCGCTCTGGCCCTCCATCACCATCCCCCAGCATGTTCTGTATTAGTGGGTCTTTGTTGAGTGTTTGAAGTATGAAAATTAAGGAGGTGGGTGGGCATCCGACCACCGTACTCAGAGGAGACCTGTGACGCACACAGAACTATCCTCTGACTCCATTAGCATACCTCTGCTGGCACCGCTACAGACGCCACGACCTCCTCTACAGCTCTCTTATGTGGCTGCTATTATATTTGTGTGGAGGCTCCACCACAGAAGTATCTGGAGGCTTAAAGACATCAAATCCTGTGAGATCCATCCGTGACTGTGCTGCTTTAAGGACTTCCATATAAAAGACTTATCACCAATACAATCTGATTCAATATGTTGGCAGTAAATAATCCATTTACCAAAGTCTGGCTTAAATACTGTTAGGAATATTTAAAACGGATGCTGTTTATTTTTATTTTTTGTCATATTTTCCCTTCTAAAAAATTAATTTGTTCATGTTTTCACATGCAAAATGTCTGAAAACCACATGAACCTTTGTGTGAAATGCTGTTTCAAGTGTAATATCATGTGAAATTGGTTGTTCAAATTGTTTCCGCATGTGACGACTTACATTTCTCATGTGAAACATTCGAAGATGTGTATGTTATAAAACATGTAAGATGTGCAGGGCTGCAACTAATGATTATTTTCATTGTAGTATGAATTGTTTGGTCTATAAAATGGTGAAAAATGTTGATCAGTGTTTCCCAAAGCCCAAGATGACGTCCTCAAATGTCTTGTTTCGTCCACAACTCAAAGATATTTAGTTTACTGTCATAGAGGACTAAAGAAACCAGAAAATATTCACATTTAAGACACTAGAATTTCTTTAAAAATTACTCAAACCGATTAATCAATTATCAAAATAGAATTGATTAATTGTTGCAGCTCTAAAGAAATGTTACATAAAATCACAAATTAATCTTTGTAACCAATATTTTTTTTACCTCCCAAAGCCTCGGGCCGTCAGCAACATGCACATACATGTGTATCTAAATTAGAGCTGCAACGATTAATCAATTAGTTGTCAACTATTAAATTAATCACCAACTATTTTGATAATTGATTAATCGGTTAAATGTCTTAAATGTGAATATTTTGTTTTTTTTCCTCCTCTATGACAGTAAACGGAATATCTTTGAGTTGTGGACAAAACAAGACATTTGAGGACGTCATCTTGGGCTTTGGGAAACACTGATCTACATTTTTTCACCATTTTATAGACCAAACACAACAATAAGAAATAATCCTTAGTTAAAGACCTAATCTCGATCTCTCCGTGAACATTACCATACAGAGAGCAGCAGTGGGGCCATTTGGGCTCCCGTCCTCCCTGCAGCGGGATAACATTTCACCAGTTTAGATTAGTCCACTCAGGGCCCATCAACACATGTGGAAGTGACCCTCAGACGCCTCTCGCAGACTGAGCAGTGTCTATGTGTGTGTGTGTGTGTGAGAGACACAGAGGAAGTGCACAGACCAGCTGATGCAGTGTGTGCTATGTTAACCCGTCCAAGGGCAGCATAGCAATAACAAACACAAGATCACAGCAGCGAGCTCACCTCTGACCCTGCAGCCTCCGCACAGCCGGCCAGATCATTATCGCTCTGACAGCCACTCAGGACGCAGCCAGCACACACACACACACACACACATACATTCAGACGCACTAAATACCAGTATGGGTGTCCCTCAATGCATGTTTTCAATCATTGACTCCCTTTAGAGAAATCAAAGGGATTTACTTTGAGAGACAAAAGCTTCCTCATTGGTGTCTGACAGTAAATGATTGACATTTAACTTTTGAATGCATTGGTCCCACCCACCCTGTGGGGGGACCTGCAAAGTGAAACCATCCACCATCCCTGCACCCTTGTTTACCCACAAGGCCGTTTTGCTCGTCTGCGTCCTACAGCGTTGAAGAGTCTGGGTTGTTTTGGGGGAATTTGTGACGCCGACAGACGTTTCCAGAAAGCTTTGGGGAGCAGCATGCTTCATGGTAGGACCTGCATGTGTGTGTGTGTGTGTGCATGTTTGAATGAATCTCCTCTTTAATATTTTGAATTTTTCCACCCCTCCTCCACTGGAGCCAACACTTTTAAACCGTATCAGTTTCCGTTTCCTCCAAACATCAGCCGGCTCCTTGACGTGAGTTCTCTCAGGTATAAGAGGCCGGCTGCCTGCTTATTAGGACAGACAGCTTGACATGGGGAGTGCAGGGTGACTCACTGTGTCAGCCTTGGAGCAAAGTGACCACTGGAAGTGGAACGGAGTTGAATTCGGAGTGACTTCCTGCTGTGTGTGTGTGTGTTTGTGTGTGTGAGTGTGTGTGTGTGAGTGTGTAACCTGAAATGATGTTAGAGCCAGAGAGCATTTTATTTTACTGGCACACTTTGTGACTGTCCTGTCTGTTCGCCTGCTCAATTTAGAAATGCTGTATTTTTGGGAGAGAAGCTGAAAATGTCATGGTACAAACAGTTGACTGGCAGAGAGAAGGCTTATTTAATTTGAGGCTGAATATTAAGGGCCAAGCTGCAAGATGAATTAGGTTTGATGAGCCGACACCATTTGTCTGAGAAGCTTTGATACAACAGAGGTAGTTTGGTAGTGAACAAGCTTCTTGGCACGGTGTCCATGTGGAAGACAATCCCTCTGGCAGGTCAAGTAAACCCAGGAACACTGAACACACTTTCCAAACCTCAT
Organism: Sebastes umbrosus; assembly: GCF_015220745.1. Taxonomy (NCBI): domain Eukaryota; kingdom Metazoa; phylum Chordata; class Actinopteri; order Perciformes; family Sebastidae; genus Sebastes; species Sebastes umbrosus. The sequence continues at coordinate 5,654,417 of NC_051281.1, forward strand.
TACAGAGACCTCCGCTGTTTTGTTTTGCTCGTGGGCCCCAATCAAACCTCCCCCTTCTCCTCCTCCCTCTGCAATTCTTCTCAAATGAGAATTGAATTTCTTTTTCAAAGTGTTTATGTTATCATTTGTAAATCTTACCAGAAGTGGACCATGAGGCACAAGAGGGGAACTCATACACAGTTTAATGAAGTATTTACAGATAATTCCAACTGTCAAATACTTGTGCCCAATGACATAGTGCAGAGTGCTGACGCTCACAACCGCCTCCCTCCCTCCAAAACTCCCTCCTCGTTAAGCAGGCGGATTTGATTTCAGGTAAGACGTTATTGGGAGGAAAAGGAGGCTGCGGGGGCCGCCAGCGAGGGCCACGGCTTTTACCGAAAGGAAAACAATCCTCTGTGGTGCGTATCGGAGCTCAAAGGGCCCAGACGTTGAGAGGCTGAGATAGGCATAAGGACATTAGAGCTGATAGACGCACATTTGCTCTGGAAATAAAACTCCTGCAGATTGTGTTGGACTTTTAAGGTTACTGCTGAGTCTATTAAATGCTTCTGGCTTGACCTTTTTTTGCACATTTGTGCATCTAAAATGAAAAGAAATGAAGCTTAAATCAGGCATGGAATTCTTTTATATTCTATTAATCACCATTTTCTAATATGACACCTTTAATTAAAGGTTTATATGTTTGGAAATTAACTTTTCTGTCCACCTGCCAATGTGGATGGTAGATTCCACAATCTATCAGCAATAGATTACTATTGTAATCTTAATCTATAGCAGCCAGTTGCATATTTTGCCAGCATTTGGTTTGTGGCTGATGCTAATTTCCAACCCTGCTTCTAACTTAATAAATAAATAAAAATTAATATTAAAAATAAATACTTTACTTAATAAATAAAAAGCCACCAATAAGAACAAATTAGGGGTTGTAAAAAATCCTTTTACCTGTTTATGTGCTTAAAAATGCAGTTGTAAATGCTCATAATCCATCAATAAATGCTTAATAGATTGTTTAATAATTGATTTAGGTCCAAATCCTCAACCTTATTCTTATTAATGTATTATTAATGGCTTGTAACTGACCTGTAGTAAATCAATTAATATTTAAAAAGCCATTAGTTAAAACGTTTAGACTTTTTTATTAATACTGTTTTATTCTGTTTGTGGTGCAGAAAAAAATAGGTCATAATTTAAAACTTCTGGGTCAACATTTGCACACACATCTTGCTTTATGGATTCTATAAAGTCATAATAATAATATCAATATTTTTTAATTAATATTCAGAAAATTGATTTTCAATATCTTCAAAAAAATTAAATTGTAGCCTACTTATTCACATAATAATAATAATAATAATAATAATAATAATAATAATAATAATAATAATAATAATATCATTATTTTTCAATTAATAGTTAGAAAATTGATTTTCAATATCTTCAAAAAATTAAAATTGTAGCCTATTTATTCACACAATAATATTAACAATAATAATTTACAATAAATAATTAGTATTAATAATGAAATTATTTCGTTAAAGGTAATTTTAGAGCTCCAATAATCCGTAATAAAACGTTAACCTGGTATATTAGTATCCAGTCTGTCTCTGCAGCTTGTCGGTCTTTGCTTAGTGAGAAATGGTGTGAAGCAGCAATAATGGACTCGTGAGTCGTGACCTCTGCATGGAAGCAATTTGGGGAAAAGAGGTTGAAAGTGGCGTAAAAGACAAATTAATCCTCGACGGAAACGAGATACATCCTTTAAAAACAAGCCATTTGGAGCACTTTGGATATTAGAGCTGCTGCACACACTTACAATAATACTATCATGTATATTAACTGCTGAGAAAAACTCCTTTAAATCTGCATATTAACGGATAGAAATATAAAATAAGTCGAGTTCATAACCTTTTAAACATCTTATTCCTCGTTGATTCGTTCCAATCAGGCAAAGCAGCAAAAAACATGTGAAATAGGTGTTCTGAAAAAAATATGTATTTATTTTCGCTCCGGTTTTTGTTTAATAGTCTGTTTAGTGTCACACGTCTGTTGTTCGTTAAGAGTTCGTTACTTTCGTTTTCAATTAGAGCTGATTGATACCAGCACGAGCGCTTAATTTAGCGGAACACTGCAAAACGCAGAAATTAAAATTAAAAAAAAGTCAGTTTAAAAAAAATTCAGCCATACCAGCATGCTATAATATAGCTTATTATTATTATTATTATTATTATTATTATTATTACATTATTCGTATTATTATTTTTAGTGTGCGTAAAATAAACAAATGGCCCTTGTTAATCTATTATTTAATTTCGAATTATTATTATTATTATTATTATTACTTTATTGGTACTATTAATATTGTTTTCAGTGTGCGTAAAATAAACAAATGGCCCTTATTAATCTATTTAATTTCGAATTATTATTATTATCATCATTATTATTACTTTATTCGTATTATTAATATCATTTTTAGTGTGCGTAAAATAAACAAATGACGTTTGTTATTTTATTTAATTTCGAATTATTATTATTATTATTATTATTATTATTATTGTTATTATTATTATTGGTAGTAGCAGTAAATCTGCTAATTTTGTCGGATTTTATTGTGTTTAATGATGTTAATGTTATTAATTTAGCAATACTTTAGGCTATTATAATGCTGTTAATGTTATTTTACACCTGAATCTCTGTCCTCAGTTCAGTTTCTGTGATTCTGAGTGACTTTACTTCATATTTTGGCCTTGAAGGCCTTTTCTTTACGCGTTGTCTCACTCATCATCATCATCATCATCATCATCATCATCATCACTAGGCAGCAGTACAACAGAGAGCTCATGCAGCATTCACATGAATAAATTACGCACATGCACCGTGGAGTGAAATGTTGATATATGAGAGAGAAGGTTTGTCCTTCATCAGGAAATACCGAAGAGAATTCAATTAGGATGATTCGTTTTTCGTTACCTTTTCTGGATCATTTGCAAACAGTGAAAGACAGTTAACTTTAATAAGAAATGCATAGAGACTCTGGCAGCATGTGGCTGCAAATATTCCTGCTTTTTCGCAAATAACACAGTGATTAAAATACTTGAAAGTCTTCCTGATATTTGTATCTAACGAGACCAGCAGGTTTGCAGGCCTCCTGACCTCATGCTTAAATCCTCATTGGTCCCAATTGGATCATTCTTACATCTGATTGATAAGAGTGAAACTTTTAGCCAAAATAGTTTCCATCCAATCATCATTGTTTATGAATATATAACGCCGACAGAGAAGCTGGAATTATTTCTCACTTTTGCTAAATTGAGACAATTAGAATCTAATTCTCAAATTCATTCCCATAATACTAGACAGGCTAATCATCTTCACCTGGACATGGCCAGTACTCCATCAGATATCGTGGTGTACAAATATGGAACACCAAAATACATGTTATCAACAGCTCGTTTTCCTTAGAACATTTTAAAAGGAAATTATCATCACATGTAAGTCATGATGTCTAATTATCTTTTGATATGTTTAGATGTATTTCCTTTTCTTCTGTACTGTTTTCTTGTATGTATTTCATTGTTTTTATTGGATTGTTTTCCACTGTTTGGTTAGGTTTTTCTGCACATTTTGTGTACTTCTTGTTGTTTTTTTAGCTTTTGTTGTATTTTTAAAATCATGTTAGCTTAGATCTTTCTACCTTTTTTTGTTATTTATTTTTTGTTCTCCTGGGGTTGGTGGGGGAGGTGGCTTCTTGACCTCTCCTGAAACTTTTTTTTTTTTTTTCATTGACTGGATTTTGTGAAGTTTTATATATTGCAAATAAATAAATAAAATAAAATTGTTTGTCAGGTTTATTGGTCATGATTTCATATTTCTTTTCTTTTTTTCTCCTCCTGACATCGGAGACTGTAAATTTGACAAAAAAAATCGTAACTCAAGGTCCACTTACTATCTTTTACTGGAGCTTTTAACTACATCTTGCAGTCAATATAGCTCAGTTTGTTCCCTACTTGGGTCACATGATGACAGCTGTGACTTCTTGACCTCTCCTGACACATTTCTTTGTTTTTTCTTTTCATTGACTGGATTTTGTGAATTTTTATATATGTGCAAATAAATAAATAAATAAAATAAAGTCAATTCAAGATATAGACATATAATTTAATCTTTTATAATTGATAGTTTTTGGCCTTCCTGTTGTTTTTTCCTGTTTTCTGTGTTTTCCTCTTCGCCACACAGCCGCGCTGTTTGCACAACTGACGCTTCTTCTTTCCTCAGTCAAACACTCACAAGGTGACAACTAAAAAAAAATCATAAAAACCACTTCCTCGCTGCAGGCACGTTACATAACTTATAAAAGATCATAAAAAGACGAACAATAGAAGCCAAACATCACTGAAAAAAAAAATGTTTTTTTGTCTTTAAAAAGAAACATCAAGATTCTAGAATGTTGATGATGTTTCTTTTTTTGTCTTTAAAAGAAACATCAAGATTCTAGAATTTAGAACGTGCGTAAATGTATTTAGAATTTAGAACGTGCGTAAATGTACTTCATGTAAATGCACATTTTCCTCTTTTATAATGTAAATTCAAGTCTATGGTTATTTATTAATGTCTGTTTTTTTTTGCTCGATCCTATCCAGATGCATTCTTCTCTAAATTATTCTGCTGACTTGTTGAATTTTAAATGAGTTTTGTGCCCCTAGTTGTGCTCTGCTTCAAATCACATGCAGGGTCACTCTCTATAAATCGCTCTGCTCCTTGGATGTGAAATAAATAAAAGTGTGTTATTCTTTCTGTTGCTTTTTTATATTTTTTTGAGTATAGGAGGAGGTTTATATAGGCGAGCCTCCAGGCCATGCCTCCCCCCCCCCCCCCCCCCCCCCCCCCCCCCGCACACACACACACACACACACACACACACTCGCGTACCTGTGTGATAAATGTGTTCTCAATAACTATAACTGACCCACATTACTCTCCAATCACTATCATGTTTGTCACAAGCTTTTTTTTGTCACTTTAGTCTTTATTGCTTTCATGCATACACAAATAAAACACAACGAAACTTGCAACAGTGCAGCGAGGGGTTCAGTTTACAATTGATGATGCAGTATATACAGGGTTATTTTCTTATTAAAACATTTTCCAATAACTTACAGTATTGTCAATACAATTATACAGTCCTTATGTCTTTATTTCTATACCTAATCCATTTTTCCCATTTTTTTGTTAAACTCATCTTCTTTCACTCTTAGAGAATAAGTCATTTTCCAGGCATCTCAGGTATAAAATGGAACATTTCTTGATGATTATATATCCTAATACCTCCTTTAAAGGTCCCATATTATGCTCATTTTCAGGTTCATACTTGTATTTTGTGTTTCTACTAGAACATGTTTACATGCTGTAATGTTAAAAAAAAAGCTTTATTTTCCTCATACTGTCTGCTTGGATATACCTGTATTCACCCTCTGTCTGAAACGCTCCGTTTTAGCGCATTTTGACAGAATTGCAACAGAATTGCGTTGCTAGGCAACAGCTTTGGTCCATGTGTACTTCCTGTCAGCTGATGACATTCACATACACTGCAACCAGGAAAAAAACTGGGACACATTCAGAATGTTTATGTTTAAAATTGTGTAAAGGATTTAAATATTGTATATTTGTGACATCACGAATGGGCAGAAATCCTGATAGCTTGTTTCAAATGCAGAGTTTCGGAATACGGGCTGTGTGTATTTCCTTGTGGATTGAGTGTTTAGATACTTTCACAGTATTTATGTAGGACTTAAGCCTGCTTTATAATAAAAAAAACATGAAAATCTCACTTTTTTTATAATATGGGACCTTTAATACTGAATTCACTCTGTCCCAAAATGGTTTGTCACAAGCTTTAGGGACGCAGAATTACATCAATTATTCACAGCAGTCCTCCTGAATTTGTTTTCCATCGGGGCTATTTCAGGGATCAATATTTCATTCTTCTTCACGGCATTGTGGCGCGTTTTCCGCTTGTTTGGTCTCGTTCCTAGACTCCCTTCTTCAACCAAGAAATGGAAAAGGGATAAAGGAGAAGCAGTGAGAGTAAGTGATGCAGCTGAGGAGCTCTGCAGGCTTCAATAATTCACAGCAGATCTGCTGCTGCAGCCTCGATGTCTCTCTCTGCATGATGAGATGAACAAAAAAAACCTGCACATGATGCAGTTAGTTAGCACAACATGTCTTTGAATAAATACAACGCGATGGTTGTTCACAACACGCTGCACTTTCTCTGCAGGATAAAGACAGAAATTAAGTTGACAAAATGAGGCTCCATTATATCTTTCCTTCTGATCTAGAGAGAGATTTTAAATATTTAAACACGGAGGGAAAATGACGAGTTAATTCTAATTTGTGATATTTTAGTTTAATCTGGACTTGATTAATCAGTCAGATTAAATATTTAATCAAAATGCATTGTTTTTCGTTGAATGCACTGGATTTAGCAGAATTAAAAATTAGCCACATGCATGATACTGAGAATTTAAAGGACTTTGTAAAGCAATAACAAAACGAAATATTCATGTGAATCCACCAGGAGTGTTTCCAACAGTCCCATTTTTTTTCAAATTTTTTTTTTTTACAAATTTGTGATGGCAGTTTCTGTTAAAACAAGACACAAACCAAGGTCACAACTTGTCTTTCAAGTAAATTTAATAAAAAAAAAAAGCATATATTAATAAGAAAAGCATCTTTAAAAACAAAAAACAAAAACGTGTTTTCAACAGTTCCAGTTAATTTAAAGATAATTGCCTAAATAAACTACATAAGCCACACAGGTCACATGGTGTGTCCTTTTTCCTCCACCAAAGTGCGCAGTTTGGAGCTTAATATCGCCTTATCCAAAAACCACAGACACTTTGGGTTTAACAGCCTGTTACTATGGTGAGAAATAAAGCTTTAAATGGATTTTAACGCTCTCATTTTCAACCTCTAAAGAGCCCTTTACGATGGAATTAAAATAACTGCCAGAATCCAGCACAGAGGCGTGAATGTCACCAAGAGAAACATATTTTAGAGATAGTTCAATGCGCTCTTTCGCTTTATTTATCATCGTCATTAGTCCTCCATTTATTCCCATATAAGGTACACATCACCCTCGAGCTGTTGCATGGACATCATCGTCACCTTCATTATCATATTTAATAATATTGACGAATGAGCATCGAGCAGCAGACTGTCTCTCAGCCACCAGCTGCTTCCACTTAATTCTGACTTCGCATCTCTGCAGCGCTGCCAGGTGTCTGATAACCAACCAGGCTGCATTAGAATAAAAAAGGTGAGTTTAAGATGTTTTATAGTGACTTTTTTATAAAGTGTTGATGATGATCACGCTCCTGCTGTATTGCACGAAACTTAACTGTAAAGTGGTAAAGATAGTGTTTCTCTCTAAAGCAGCTTTCTGACGTGGTGAGTTTAGTCAGTAAAGGTTTAGAGTGATTTTTGATATAATTCTACCTGCTTGATCAAGACGACAAAACTTCCAAACAGCAGGCCCGTGCAGCCTCGAGTCCAGTGGCGGCTGCTGGACATTTTATTTGGTGGTGCTGTGGTGCCACATCCAATCATTTTCAGCAAACATCCCGGTATGATTTAATGCAAAAAAAGTGAAGGTATCAAAAACACATTACTACTTTTCAGTTAAATAATTAAAAATGATTTTATTCCAACAGGAAGAGTAAATAATGCTTTAAAAAAAAAAAACACAACAGTATAAAATGTACTCAGTGGTGGAATGTAACTTAGCACTTAAATACCATTTTGAGGTACTTTACTTGAGTATTTCCATGTTCTGCTACTTTCTACTTCTACTCAACTACATCTCAGAGGGAAATATTAGACTTTTTACTCCACTACATTTATCTGTAGTTACTTTACAGATTCAGATTATTAATACAAAATATAATCACATTACAATCAAATTGCACGTATTACTGGGTGCATTCCATATTTTAAACACAAATATTGACAATTTGTATAATTTTTATTACTATTATTATTATTATTATTAGTAGTAGTAGTAATGTTTTTTGTGTGTGACTCAGGGAGGCCGCCACTGCTTGAGTCTCTTTCTTGGAAAGCTTTACGCGCACGAGTGGTGACGCACACACTTTTTGCGCGCTCTTTTAGTCGACCTCCATATCTCCCCATCCTCGTTTTGATCACCCAGGGGTCTTTGGAGCAGTAATACACCCCCCAACACCACCACCACCTCCTCCACCTCTTCTCCTCATGCTGCCCTCCGCGGTTCCTCTCATACCAACACAAAGCCAAACAGGCTTGGACGCATTTTACGCACAGTCACAGTCACAGTGTTGCAGATGTTGCAGATGTTGCAAAACCTGTGGCTTCGCTCTTCACTGGCGTTGCTCAATTTGGTTGCTCATGCTCTCGTTAAAAAATGTGCATGAAAAAAAAGACTCCCTTGTTGCAGTTTACCGTCAGGCCATAGAGACAGTAGTGGGACATGCAAATCTGAGCCTGTTAGTGACTCACGAAGGAAATCAGAAACAGGAATTGAGTTGCAGAGAAGTGAAGTTAAATATGCTGTGCTGTGTTAATCCACTGCAATGTGGCTTTATTTCTGTTAAAATAAGTTTATATTTAGTGCAAGTGCACCTTTTTTTCAGTGGTTTAAACTAATAATGATGCAGCAAATCACCACTTATCATAAAAAAGACAAGAGGAATGACTTCTTTTACACCTTCATTCACAAATGCATTAATTTAATTTCAATAGGCTACAAAATGTTATTTTGCATTCAGAAAACATTCCATATGTCAGTCTTTAGTGTCATTTGACCCTCGCCGACTTCCTTATTTATTAGACACTGCACAGTGTCATCTGCATATAGGCCTATATATAAAGCACTAATGGATAATTGTTAATGTTGCTGATCTTTTAAATGAGGCTGAATTTGCATCCAAATGCGCACATACCTGCAGAATATAAGAGCACTAAATATGTCTCTGTATTTCCTGTATTATCTCTCTAAGCAGCAGCTACATGCTCAGTAAAACACACTGAGTGAACTGTGCGCTTGTTTGCGTTTTCTTTGGCATTTTGTGCAACAACACAGTGGTGACCTGGTCAGCTGTGCATGCTCGTGTGCAGCTGTTGTGTTCACTGTTGCTGGCTGACATGAAGCAGGAGGAAGTCACTGTCTGGGAGTCGGTTTAACTCCGAATATTGACAGCTTTCTTTTAGTTTTTAGATGTTTTTTATATATTTGGGGTGATGTGACCCATGCAGAAAAAAGCTCTGGTTTATCATTAACAGAGACACTGTTGCACTGAGGGCATCTAATAAAGACAAGGGACTTCTTATTAGGCTACTTATTAACATGTATCAGCTCATGGACTTCACCTTATGCGGATTATCTGCAGGATGATACCAACATGTGTGAAAGTATTAGAGAGGAGCTGATAAGTTCCTGCTGCGTAAAGCAGAAAACCTTCTGCTCGCAGAAAAGTAACAAGAGAGCTCTCTATCTTCTGTCTCTCTAATGTCAAGGTCTCTCTGATAGTCAGCTTCACATTATGGCCCCCAGAGAAGAAGATTCAGATATGATTTAGGAGAATTATTGCGCAACTGTTTTATGTTGAATGGAGACAACATTTAAAGGTCCCATATTATAAAAAAGTGAGATCGTGTCGCAGTTTATTTCCTGGTTGCAGTGTATGATAATGCCATCAGCTGACAGGAAGTACACATAGACCCAAGCTGTTGCCTAGCAACGCAATTCTGTTGCAATTCTGTAAAAATGTGCTAAAACGGAGCGTTTCAGACAGAGGGGTAAATACAGGTATATCCAAGCAGACAGTATGAGGAAAATACTTTTTTTTTTTTTTAACATTACAGCATGTAGAAACACAAAATACAAGTATGAACCTGAAAATTAGCATAATATGGGACCTTTAAATATCTGAAAAGAAGGATTTAGTCGGGTATCTGTGCGTGGTGGCACCGCTCCAGATCTGGATCTGTTTCCAATCGCCTAAAAAAAAAAAGTTTTGATGGACACTTCTATATCATGTTGTCCTATAAGCGAGATCCGGCCCACAAAATGCTTTCATGGGTCGGATTAGTTTCTTTGACGCCTCCTCTGCTCTCTCCCTTCGCCTCTCTCCTCTCTTCTCTCTCTCTCTCCCCCCTCTCTCTCTCTCTCTCTCTCTTTGTCTCTCCTCCCTTCTCTCCTCCTCCTCTCTCTCAGTCAGTGCGCCCAGTTGGCACATGCAGGAACGATTGAAAGTGACACACTCTGATTAGAAACCGGTTCTTTTTGCACCGACAAATCTCCCTATTTACTGTAACTCAGACGCCGGTTGCTTCTCGGTGAAGTCCGTGTTTTAGTGTTTTAGTGTTTTTTGTCTCCCAGGTTTGTGTTGTTTTCTTTTTTCTTTTCCAGCTGCGTCGCGTCATTTGTGCGCTTTTTTTCCCCTCTCCACCGAGGATGAAGCCATGAGTTCAGAGGAGCGCAGACTTGTGCCACAGCAGAGACGCGCGTTTTGATTTTGAGCTAAAAAGGAGGACAAAAGGAGGATAAAAAGTGCATCGAAAATATCAAGTTTTTGTGCGTCTCTCTTCGCCTCAGACGAGCATCCTCCGTCCACCTCTCCTCTCACTTTACGCACTATCCTCGCCTCCTCTCCACCTTCACCACTCCACCACCACCAGTTACTAACTTGTGGATCTCCGGTCCGGTCTCCAGATTGATCCGCAACCTCTGATCGTGATCCTCGTGTCTCCAGGAGGCGACTCACAGCCCAGCCCTGGATTCAATACTCCTGATCAATGGACAGAGCCTCCTCAGCGGCCAGCAGCGCTACAGACACGCAGTAAACAGTGAGTCAAATACTCCATTACTAATAAAAGTCCTGCATTTAAAATCCAACGTAGTGCAGAAGTATTATCAGCTGAATGTACTTATAGTATCAAAAGTGAAAGTACTCATTCTGCAGAAATTTTGTCTGAGTCTGAGATATTATGATAATATTAGCAGAGCTGCAGCAAATGATCATTTTCATACACACACACACACACACACACAGGAGCTTCATCTGCTCACCACTAAAGATCCAAACTGCCTGGAAATTATCATGAAGTTGATATTTATACAGATAGATTTATGTGCTTTATTGATCCCAAATTGGGAAATCTGTGTTACAGCAGCAGGTAACACAATAATTCCCCAATTTGGGATCAATAAAGCACATAAATCTATCTGTATAAATATCAACTTCATGATACACACAGACGCACAGACACCAACATTATCTTATTTGGGAAGAGAGATGAGAGAATTAAGATTGCCAATCATCTGAACACAAAGGGACTTAAAGCAAAGGATGTTGTCAAAAATCTCAGCTTTTTACCACCTTAAAAACAAAAAAACTTATACTTTTATGTTCATTTATTCGTTTTTATCTTATGCACTTTGTGCTCTTTTATCTTGCTTTTATATATGTAAAGCACTTTGAATTGCCTTTGTGTATGAAATGTGCTATATAAATAAACTTGCCTTGCCTTCATCTGATCACCATGAAGTTGATATTTATATAAGATAGATTAATGTGCTTTATTGATCCCAAATTGGGAAATTATTATGTTATCTGCTGCTGTAATACAGACTTCCTAATTTGGGATCAATAAAGCATATAAATCTATCCATATAAATTATTTAAAAAATGTATTCATTCAGTATTGGTGACATTGATCAACTAATGGCAAACTTTTACGTTGGATCAACGTCACTGTCCATTTAGTTAATACTATAAATAAACTATTATAATCATTATTTATTATTAATATTAGTTTTTAATGGATCTTATTATTGTAATACTAATATCTAAAATCCATCCAAACCATCTATTTTAATAACACAATATTAATAGTTATTATTTTCAAAATTAGCTTGTAATTATTCTATAATAATAGGCTACATACATTTTACTAAGGTTTTTACAAATTGAGTCACATTTGTTTATTGAATTTGCCCATGCATGATCAATTTCATCTCCTTGGCACTGAAGTAAAAATGTTTTTCCTTTACTATTAATATTATTTGTTACAAAATATAAGTTGTATTTTAAATATGCACAAGATGTAGATACGTCAATAAAATATATAATATGCTATAAATTATATATAATATACATACAAGTATATGTGCATATAAGTTATTAAATAACTGGAGCAGTTTATGAATATTTTGGGTTAAATATTTAAGCTGATGTTTTGCTCCTTTTTGGAGTGTTTTGATTTATCCCACTCATTCAGAATAATTTATACCCAAACTTTTAAGTTATATACGTATTTATAGTCGTGTGTGTGTGTGTGTGTATTATATACATATATATATATTAAAACACGGATAAGGTCACAATAGCCTAAATAGTTTTTAGATAACGAGTTAAAAATGCGTCACAACATCCACTTTGTGACTTTTTAACTTCTTTAAAAAATAATTAATGAGCCATTACTGTGAGAGGTGTTACTGGTGTTACTGGTTAACACGTGCATGTGTGCAGAGTTTAAATAAGAACAGCAGTTTTATGCACCTTCGAGCTGCCGGTAAACGGGACGGTATGATGAATAAAACATAACCGGGGAGGAAACAGAGAGGTGTCGAACAACAAAGCTGCTTTCTGCAGCTTTACAAGAGGCCTTTTAACCTCTGCAACACCTGGGACAGAAAACACTAAGCCTCGGAGCACAGATACCTTCAGACTGAGTTAGAACACACTCAGAAATATCACAAAGCTCAGGTCTGATCAGAAGTTTCTGCTGCACGTAAAACTGAAAAAGGGGCCCCAAGCAAAGACATGCCCTATCTTTTGCTGGCCCTGGGTCGAGGCATTTTTTCTTCAACAATGGTGTCCTCGTAGTGTCTTAGTAGTGTCCTCGTAGTGTCCTAGTAGTGTCCTCGTAGTATCCTCATAGTGTCCTCGTAGTGTCCTCATAGTGTGCTCATAGTGTCCTCGTAGTGTCCTCGTAGTGTCCTAGTCCTTCAGTGTTGCTCCTCTCTGTTTTATGCGTGCGTAAAATAAGAAAGCTGACCAGATCTTGTAAATAGATTAATAACAGAAAGACACTGGAGTACTGTGCTTATTCAATCTTGTGAAGGGCTCATTAAATGGTGGAACATGTTCTCAAAAAAGTACAAAATGCAAATCTCCCTCAATAAATAATCCAAGGCTCACACACACCACACACACCACACACACACTCACACACACCACGCACACTCTCTCTCTCTCTCTCTCTCACACACACACACACACACACACACACACACACAAAATGACCTTAAAATGCTAATTTTACACAATTATTGCCATGTAAAATAAAGGCATTTTAATCTACAGTGTGTCTTGGATTATTTTTGAGGGAGACTTGCATTTTGTACCTTTGAGACCATGTTCCAACCATTTAATGAGCCTTCACGAGATTGAATAAGATTAATAACAATATTTTGTATGTATTTGTATTTATAAAAAATGTATTTTGTTTTTGTAAAAATTACAATCCTGCTACTTTTATCAATAAAGAATACTTATTTTTTACAGTTAGTTTTGTTAAAATTAGCATTCAAAAGCTGTTAAAAAACAGATATTTAATGTGTTACATTATACAGATTTTTTTTGTTTAAACACATTTCAATAATATTAATAGTGCAGCATAGATCACATTGACATATCTGGTCTCTTCCTAATACCCTGGAAGAAGTAATAAAATATGCATAAAACTTATTAACTGACTACAAAGATACAATAGTCAGGACAAGCTGACGAAATTTTTCAAAAACCAAACTATCTAAAACCTCCAACTTACAATACACAGTCACACACAAATTATTTTTCATTAATGACCCTAATAGAGGGTCGCTGTATAATCCCATGTTAACACAGAAGATCTGAGTGTTCCTGTCTTAAATGATTACAGTATTGCTGTTAATTTACAGCAGGATTTCAACAGTGTTAACCTGTTATTGCTAAAAACAGTGCTTTACTGTTGATACAAAAGAAAACCTGTTAAATTACGCTCATAGGTTTTTTAACTGAACTATAATGCATTCTTAAAAAACATCACTTTACTGCTGATCAACTGTCTAAAGTATCGTCAGTAACAGTTTCATGCAGTATTGTTTTAATTCTGGGACCTGATCTGCTCATGTGAGGCTTGTACATTGTACATGATTGTAAAATCAGTGAATTAACTCTGTTCTTCACTCACATGTTGTTCTGGTTTGCGTTCTGTGCTTGTAGCCAGCTATAGACACACATTTTGGGAAAAGTGTCAACAAGTCTATTATAGCCTTTTTCCTAACAAGTACCTTTAATTGTATTTAGTGTGACTATTCCTATGTCTGTAACCTGCTAAGTCTATTCATCTAGGCAAAAGATAATGTTGTAAAAAAATACAAGCTAAATAGTGCATTAAAACAAATCAGTAAGATGTAAAAGAAAGGTGAAAAATAGCTATATAATGTATCTTTAAACAATAAATTAACTGTAAAAATACTGTGAAATTAATAAAGTTCAAACTGTATTTTTCATTAACAGTACAAAGCTGTAAATTTCAGCGACAGTATAATAATGTTAATTTTACAGTTACATAAAGGCAACCCTGCTGCCAGTTCTTTACGGTTATTTTACTGGGAAATTCTTAACAGTGTACATAATGTGAACTTGCCTTTATAACCTCTTGCGCTCAAAATGAGAAGCAGTCGTTCTGCAGAAAGGAGCAACATGAGCAAATCAAACACACTTCCTCCTCATAGGGAAATTAATTATGAAAAACAGTATCACATCTATAGTTCCAGTTTCTTCTTCTTCTTCTTCTCATTTTTAAATATTTTTATTTGTGCTCAGAGTTTCTCTTCACACTGACAGACTCAGACTGGAGCCTCTCGTCCTCTCTGACCTTTAAGAGAAAACAGCAGGCTGACTCTTCTTTTCCAAAACCACCAGGAATCCAAACTGCAGTCGTTTTATTTTTAAATTGTGAAATGTCAGCTCCCGTTCACACAAATGCACAATATTCTCACCTGAACAGATAAAGGGTGGATGGAGAATTTGTTTTTATGCATATCCACTTATTTTAAATAGGCCTAATAATTAATTAGAACACAATGACGTCACCGCTACGCGCTATCAGCCAACACTGCACGCACAGAGCGTCCACAACATTATTATAGGGAAATAACATAAATATATATTTATTTATTTTTAAATGCATGAGTTTTTTTGGAGCCAACCAGGAGGAGAAACGGATTCGTTGCAGACTTTGTGCGGCCTGTCTGGTTAAAGTTTGTTTGAAAAAAAGAGTTGACGAGGACGCGCAGACTCTATTGCGACGAGGAAGAAGAGGAAGAGGAGGAGGAGGAGGAGGAGGGATATAGAGTTTGCGTATCTAAAATAGTGGGAAAGTCATATTTTCTTTGGCTCTGCAGAAGCTTCATGTGTGCGAGGCTTTTTTTTTTTTTTTCATTCTGCAGCCAAGATGCGCCAATTATTTATGGTCTGCAATTTCACGCATATAAAGGAAGACCCCATTGGCCTTTTTAAAGCTTCACTTTGCACTTCACTTTTACTTTTTGTCAATAGCTGAAATGTTTTTTTTTTTTTTATTCCATTAGTCGTTTATTATCTAAATGATTAATCCTTCAGATTTCAGTCCTGGTTGATTTACAATTTCTATTTGAATGAAAACAATTGAATTGTGCACAAAGTTTAGCAGTCTGGAGTCTTTTCGTTGATGCATGGACGAGCTTCAAGTTTTCAGATTTCAATGTATAGATACATGTTTTGTGTGTATATGATGGAGAAAAACTGTAATACAGCATTTTTTTCCTGGGACACCCAGTTTGTAAAACTGCAAATATATAAATATTGCAATACTCTTATCAGTGGTTCATTGGCTCAATCACCATTGTGTTACCTCCTTCAGCAATAGATAGTGACTTATTGTAGCAAGTAATTAAGATTTCAGTCCTGGTTGATTAAGAATTTAATTTTAAGTGAAAACAACAAACTTGTGCTCAGTTTTTATCAGTCTGGAGTCTTTTTGTTGGTGCATGTACATATAAATAGAATAGAAGAAATCTATTTCTGTGTAAATGAACTTCAAGTTTTCAGAATTATGTGCATATTACCATTTTTGTGTGCATACAACAGCATTTTTTCCGGGAATGTCACCACAGACACCTATTTCATAATACTGCAATTATATAGATAATGCAATATTTTCATCAGTTGGCCATCGTCCTCGACATTGCCACTTTAAGATATCAGTCCTGGTTGGTTTATAATTTCTATTTGAGTGAAAACAATGACATTATGTTTAGAGTTTAGCAGTCTTGAGTTTTTTTGTTGATACATGAGCTTCAAGTTTTCAGTATTGTGTGCTTAGTTACATGTTTTGTGTGTATATAATGGAGGAAAAACTGTAATACAGCTTTACTTTTGCAGGATTGTCACCACAGACACCCAGTTTGTAAATATATACATATCGCAATACTTTTGTCCGTGGGCTATAGGCTCAATCACCATTGTGTTATTTCATTTGGCTATACAGTAAATAGTGACTGAACAGACATTTATTTAAATGAAAATCTTCAACACTGCCACTTGGCAAGTCCTGGTTGATTTATAACTTCCATTTGAGCTAAAACAATGAAATTGTGCTCAGAGTTTAACAGTCTGGAGTCTTTTTGTTGATAAAAAAGAGCTTCAAGTTTTCAGTATTGTGTGCATAGTCCCATGTTTTCTGTGTATACAATGGAGAAAAACTGTAATACAGCATTTTTTTTTTCTGGGAATGTCACAACAGATGCCCAGTTCGAACAAATATATAAACATTGCAATACTTTCATCATTGTGTTACCTCATTCGGAGATAGATAGTGACTCAACAGACATTTATTGAAATGAAAAATCTTGGAGATTGCCACTTTAATCATGAATAACAGAGTTTAACAAGTCACAATTAATTCAGACCAATAAATTAAAACTTTAAATGCTCCATTTCAATATTTCAGTTCCTCCTCTTCCTCCTCCTCTTCCTCCTGTATTCTTCCTCTGTGAACTCAACTATCTGTTCACACGTAATATGGGTGTGTCTGCTGCTATTAAACTGCAGATTAGATAGTGGAGAAGCTGTGTGGGCACTAATGATGCTCCTCTCTCTCTCCGGCCGTGGGCGTCAGCGTCACACACGTAGAGATGTGTGGGTATAATGTGGTTATTTCGTCACCGGCTCGGCGTGATGTTGATGATACATTGGTGTCTTCTTAGAGAAAACTCCGGCAAGTGGACGCTGAGACCTGAGCTCTCTGTTATTCCCACTCTGGTGAGGCTGGTGGCGAGCTGTGGTGGATGGGTTTGGCATCGATGAGTGTGTGTGTGTGTGTTATAGTAAAGTTTTACCATGTGAGCATTTACTTTGAGCAGAATCGGCCCTCAATACTAGGGCTGTCCTCGACCAAAGAAATTCTTAGTTGACTAACACTCGTACGATTTTATCGACTAATCGATTAGTTGATTTAATCGACAGATCTGTGAGTTTCTCCACAAATTATCGCCACTTTAAATCTTGTGTTTACCAGAGATGTACTCATAAGTTTCTTGGAAATA
The DNA here is from genome assembly GCF_015220745.1 of Sebastes umbrosus. NCBI lineage: Eukaryota > Metazoa > Chordata > Actinopteri > Perciformes > Sebastidae > Sebastes > Sebastes umbrosus. The sequence goes on from NC_051281.1 coordinate 5,672,091, forward strand.
AGTCATTCAGCATGAAAAAGGATAAAAACCGACTAATCGTCTAAAGAAATCTTCGGGGGCTTTCACAATACATAGTCCATTTGGCTTTAGTCCGAATCAGGGTGAAATTGTTGTCTTAAGTAAATGTACCACCACAGTGTAAAAAATACTCCATTACAAGTAAAAGTCCTGCATTTAAAATCCAAAGTAGTGCAGAAGTATTATCAGCTGAATGTACTTACAGTATCAAAAGTGAAAGTACTCATTCTGCAGACATTTTGTCTGAGTCTGAGATGTTATTCTATATGATAATATTAGCAGAGCTGCAGCAAATGATCATTTTCAATATCGGTTAATCTGCTAATTATTTTCTTGACTAATCGTCTGATCTGTAAAATGTCAGAAAAATGTCTAAAAACGTGAATATTTTCAGTTCACTTTCACAGAAGATGTGGAAAAACCAGAAAGTCCTCACGATTAAGAAGTCCGAATTATTACTTTTGCTTTGTTTTCTATTTAGTGTTTTTTGTCTCTAGAGCTTCGACTTCTATGCAGGAAATCACAGACTTTGATATATTGCTGTAGAAGTTTTTTCACTTTAACTCGGCACTGATGTACTGTGTGCATGAATCCCTTCTCCTCCAGTTTATCCCAAATGACTCTATAAACGTCACTATTTTTGTGGTTTTTATTGAGCATATTCTGTGTCTTCTCTTCGGCCCAGATGTCAAGCAAACCAAACATCTGGAGAAATCTAATATAGTCCTCTTCCACTCATGTTAACCTGTCGTTTACCTGTGTCCATCTCAACAAATACCCACAAGCTTGCTTTGGCTTCTAAAGAAATCTTAGTATATAAGTCGACACATTGGTCGTTTAGTCGACTAAGAGGAGGCAGCCCTACTCAAAATGTCTGACAATACAACAGGAACACCTCATGATGTAATGCAGTTCAAGCGTCCCAAAAGTTGCATCACTGCACTGGACTGCAGCTACTCTATTATTTTGTCCACCTTTCTGTTAGGGCTGCACGATTATGGCCAATATGATAATCACGATTATTTTGATCAATATTGAGATCAGGATTATTGATCAGGATTATTCATAGATTTAAGCGACAACATATGTTTATTGCACTTTCACATTAAAATAAACAGAGCACATTCCTGCTAATGTACAAATTAGGGCTGCATGATGTGGAAAAAACTGACATTTTTATATTCAGTTTTTGCTATATACTGTATATTGCAAAATGAAAAAACACAGGAATATTCACCCTACCTCTTTGTTAGCTACATTTTAAAGTGAAATGCTTCAATATGGAGCACTTGGAGAGCAAAATTAGCAACAATAAGAGCTGGAAAAACAATGTTATGCTCTTAATTTAATCCTAAACACATTGGTTGTATGAAACCTAAAAGCCAAAACCTCTCGATCACCGGCCGGTGGCTACAGCTGTTAGTTTAGGAAGCGCTTGATTTGATATGCTGCAGTGTTTTCAATGAGTGGAGCATTTTAAACGTCAATATCGCAGGCGATCATGTTCATTTAATTGTGGGAAGCCAAAATTGTGATTAATATTCGATTAGTTGTGCTGCCCTGCCTCTCTGTGCTGTATACATGCTGCTCACACTTGCTGTGTGTGGCAGTATGCTGAGTCAGTGTGTGGTCCCTGGAAGTGTTAAAGCAGAGAGTCTGTGTAGCGTGCTGGCTGTGGTTAGTGTGGCTTAGTGTCTGTCTGTGTGTGTGTGTGTGTGTGTGTTTGCATCCTCTAGCTGGAAAGGGCGAGGCTATAAATGCTCGCTGTTAACTCTTCATCCCGTATTATCAAATGAGATGTTTACGAGGGAGCCAAACATGTTTGCCAGAAGGCCTCCGTCTCGCCCCCTCACCCCGGTTATTTTCCTCTCTCTCTCTCTGTGTGTGTGTGTTTGTGTGTGTTTGTGTGTTTGAGCCCGAGGACCCTCTCCACAGCTACAAAATAGTTGTGATTGAGTGTGTGTGTGTGTTTGCCATAATAAAGGTCCCCTCACACCAGCTCTCGCCACATCACAGTAACACATCTGATGGCCATAAACGGCAAATTCCACAATAATGTACCGTTCCCAAACAGCAATCATTTCTCATAAACAGCCACATAAAAAAAAGTTCATGTTGTTCCACATTTTGTTTTCAAAACAAATGCTGATATTTTTTTGGGTGCTTTCCTCCTGAGGAGGCATTTTAACACATCCCAGTTTCATTATGTCTGTCCCCTCCCTGTGCATACATGTATGTGTACATTCAGTTTGACAGCAGGGCTTTTAATATCGCTCCCCCTCCTTCTCCTCCTCTTCCTCCTCCTCCTCCTCCTCCTGGCTTCGTTTATCTGCTGCAGAGCCAAGCATTAACCAATAGCTTGATAACCCCTGCTATAAAAGTAGATCTCGGACGGGAAGAACGGCCGTATATCTGGATATTTTCCTACGTAGGTAACGCCTCACTCGTCCTCCCCTGCGGTCAGAGCTAATAACGCCCTCATAGGTCAATCTCTCTCTCCGTCTGCTTTGCATGTTTAAAGGCACAACCCTTCATTTAGCAGACACGGTATCGTAACGGTAAAAAGAGATACCAGAGAGGCAGTTAGAGCAGAGAGACGATGGCAGCTTCAGCTCTGCAGGTGTGAGAGGTTAGTTGTGTTTCTTATAGGGCTGTCAATCAATTAAAATATTTAATCACAGATTTTTTTATCTGTTCAAAATGTACCTTAAAGGGAGATTTGTCAAATATTTAATCCTCTTATCAACACGGGAGTGCGCAAAAATGCTGCTTTATGCAAATGTATGTATATATTTACTATTGGAAATCAATTAACAACACAAAACAATGACAGATATTGTCCAGAAACCCTCACAGGTACTGCATCTAGCATAAAACAATATGCTCAAATCATAACATGGCAAACTGCAGCCGAACAGGCAACAACAGCTGTCAGTGTGTAGGTGAGCATAAAGTGGGCATGTCTGTAAAGGGGAGACTCGTGGGTACCCATAGAACCTGTTTTCAGTCACATATCTGGAGGTCAGAGGTCAAGGGCCCCTTTTGAAAATGGACATGCCAGTTTTTCCTCGCCAAAATTTAGCGTAAGTTTAGAGCGTTATTTAACCTCCTTCACGACAAGCTAGTATGACATGGTTGGTACCGATGGATTCATTAGGTTTTGTAGTTTCACATGATGCCAGTATCTTCACTCTAGCTTTAAAGGTGAGCCCGCTACAACTTAAAAAGCGCAAGTTGCGTTAATGCGTTAAAGAAATTAGCGGTGCTAAAACGAATTTGCGTTAACGTGTTAGTATCGCGTTAACTCTGACAGCCCTAGTTTCCTACTAACACTTTGAGATCCATTAGTTTCATACATGTACGGATTGAAACTCTTCTCCTGCTGTTCGACTGATTGCGTCCACTTTTCACCCACAATTATCCATCTTATACTTCTTTAAATCTCAGAGCGTACGCGTGCAAGTTGCTGCTCTGTTTCCTACCACACTTATCACAATGGGGTTACAGTGAAGTAGTGCGTGTGTGTGTGTGAGTGTGTGTGTGTGTGTGTGTGGAGGCAGGAGGCGACATAAAAACAGGTTTCATCAGAGGCCGAACATTAAAAACAGCTGGATGCAACTTAAAGTGTTTTTCCCAACCCTTAATCCAGGTGATGCAAAAATAAAATCACAAGAGAGAGTGATGGAGATAAAAATACATTTAAAAAAAAAAAAAGTCAGAAGAGTTTAAAATAAAAGCAGCTTTTATGGAGCGTTGCTGCTGCAGCGCCCCGGTCATTACACCATACGTCTCTCAAATGGATGGGACTACCAATCAGTGTTTGTCAGCCGTCTGATTTGTAGAGTTTAGGCTGGCTTTGAATTACACGTTAGCCTCTGTTTGTGTGTGTTTACGTCTTTGAGCTGGACATATTGTTTATAGGTGTGTTTGTTGTCCTGTCCCACTCTTCTATTTCTTTGGGTGTGTCTGCATTTTTTGCTCTGCAATCTTGTCTTTGGCCCTCAGTGTGTATTTGTTATGTCTAGAACGCGTAATAATGTGGAATTTGATAGTGGCTTATCATCAAAAACATGAGGTTGTCCCAGTATCGGGCACAATGCGGGACAAACAGAGCAGAGTGGGGATTTATTTCTTTATATCTGACGTCTTATAGCAGAAATATTTGAAGTTGAGATTATTATTAATACATTTTGATCAAAAAGACAGCGTGTAACGAAGATACAGCAGCTTATTTTCACTTTAGAATAAAACTGTAAAACGGTGTGACAGTTGACCAGAGAAGCAATAAATTGAGAAATGTGTCATGAACTCTCTCCTTATCAAAAAGACATTAAATTTGTTCCCCGTCTCCATAGCAGACATGCAACAGCTCCTCTTATCGCTTCTTTATTAACTGCTCTAACTATCACACACCTTATCAAACAATGCAACACAGATGGATTTAGGATGAACATGATAACGATCATAGCGTTTGAAGGCTGATATCAGTCCAGTTCTGTACACCGTGACACAGGTAAGAGACCGTCTTTACAACAAAAGGTTATTGCTCAACAACGCCCGTAATAATTGCATAAAATAGATTAGCATTTATCGGTCTGTGACTGTGTTTCTGGGAACACCTAAGCTATTATTTACATGTCAGTCAGAACAGGGCTGCCTTCTCTTAGTCAATAAGTCAACTAATCGCTCGACTAAGATTTCTTTAGCCGATTGGTCATGCCGAATGACTTATTTCCAACAAACTCTGGTAAACAAGATTTGAAGAGGTGCTTTTGTGTGAATCTTTGTGGAGACACTCAATTTTATCGCTTAAAAAAATCACGAGTGTTAGTCGAATTTCTTTGTTCGAGGACAGCCCTACATGAAACAAAGTAAAAACAGACATGTAAGAAAGTGTGCAGCGTTTTTCAGTGAATCATCAGTCCCACATATTTCAGAATCAGCTTTAATGACCGAGTGAGTGTGAACACATACGAGGAATTTGAGTATTTTGTTGCTCTCAGTGAACATGCACAGAAATAGACATACGGCTAAAAACAGGGACAACAAACCTGAACAAAGGTAAACATAGAAACATTTGACTACTATAAACATTTGACTACCATGTACAGAAATAAATGTATAAAGAGTATATAAAAGTAAGACAATAGAGCAGTGGTGCAGAGTGTAAAGGGTGCTGGAATAAATATGGGATGATTAATGTAACGGGTTGCTTTACATACATGAGGAAGGTGGATATGACAGAGTATACAGTGTAGAGCTGCAACGATTAATCAATTAGTTGTCAACTGTTAAATTAATCGGCAACTATTTTGATAATCGAGTAATTGGTTTGAGTATTTTTTTTAAAGACAAACAATGTTAAAATTCTCTGATTCCAGCTTCTTAAATGTGAATATTTTCTGGTTTCTTTCCTCCTCTATGACAGTAAGCTGAATATATTTGAGTTGTGGACAAAACAAGACATTTGAGGACGTCATCTTGAACTTTGGGAAACACACTGTTCGACATTTTTCACCATTTTCTGACATTTTATAGACCAAACTACTAATCGATTAATCGAGAAAATAATCAACAGAATAATCGGGAATGAAAATAATCGTTACATACAATATCAGCACAGAAAACACAGATACCGAGCGCAAAGCGCATACAAGAAAAAACAATAATCAAAAATACATACAGATGCGACGCACTTAGGAACACAGACAGCACACAGCAGCCAGTTACCACACGGATCGGACTCATAGAAAGTTATTATGGAGTTATAGAAAAGCCAACTTAAAGGACAAGTGAGTAGCATTTAGGGGGATCTATTGGCAGAAATGGATTATCATATTATTAAGTATGTTTTCTTAAGTGTATAATCACCTGAAAATAAGAATCGTTGTGTTTTCGTTACCTTAGAATGACCCGTTTATATCTACATAGCCACCATAGTTCTCCAGTTCAAGTTCAGTTGGTTGCGATCTGCAACCTCGCTGCTAGATGCCACCAGATCCTACACACTGGACCTTTTAAAGAAGTGGATCCAACATGAGGGGGGAGATTGTTCCAAAGTCTGGGTAGCCTTTGGTTTTACGTTTGGCACACGGTGTAGCCAACAGGTTTTGGTTGGATGACCTCGGTGGTGTGAGGGATTAGAAGCTCGAAGATGTAAATTGGAGGCCGTGGAGTGCCTTATAAGTGATCTTAAAATTGACTTAAAAATATGCTTCATGTGACTGCACATGACCTGGTGGTCCTTTGACGTGGTAATACTTGCTATTGTTGAGGTGGGGACGTGCTATCTGAGCGAGGGTTGACAAACAAAATGCATAAACACGACATCGTTCTGTATCTCTTGGGTCAAATACCAGATGAAATTGAAGCAGGATGTGTTGAGAGATTAGATGATGTTGGGAAACCGTGAGTATCTGCTATAAAGTGTGTGTGTGTGTGTGTCCCAGGTTAGATGGTGAGATGTCGGCAAGGCCGGGTCTTGATAGGGATCGTCAGTAGCGGGGGAGCTCCAGCAGGTTAGAACCTGTCTGTGATAAAGACGGATTCTCTGGAGGATTATTTCTAAATAAGAAATGTCACTTCCTGTTGCAGTGTTACAAGGCAGGTTGTGTTCACACCGAAGAGCAGCTTTGGATGTAAACAGCATGCGACAGCAGCCAGTGAGTTCCCTTCAACGCTCTGTTATATTCAGTTGTTCTTTATTGTAGCTACAACATTGTTAGCGGTTAGATTTATTTGCAAAGCCTCCCTTTTTCTCAGCAAGCCTCACATGTTGAATTATAGCTACCACTGTACTCCCATTTAAACCCACTCAGTGTAACTCTTTGAACTTGTTTTCTTTTTTATTATTATTATTACTAAACTCTGCCACTTACATTTTTTGGCCTCTTCGCCTCCCCACACTCTTTAATCACGCCAAAGCTAATGTTTTTAATTTATTATACATTTTGACACTTTGCCCGAGCTCTTAATGCGTCTCAGATTGAGAGTTTTGTTTGGTGTTTTTCAGCTGCGTTGTTGTGAAAGAGTCAGTATAGAAGGTGGAAAGAGAAAGACAGAGAGACACCACCACACAGAACATTGTGTTTTCTGCAGAGTTACGACAGCTGGAGCTGCAGAAATATTAAAAAGTGAGGGAGGGGGTTGGGAACAGTTTCTAATCAAGCGCTGTGGAAAATGCCACACTCAAACAATAACCATGGATTCTCCCTCATTTGTTCTGGTGGATTGCTGGCCAATGTCACTCAGTACAGAGACCCTCTGTGTTTTTCCACTCAAAAATCTGCTCCCTAACTTGATTTCCATACTTCTCTCTTCACCATTTTTTCCAGTTTCTAATCTCTCTCTCTCTCTGAGGGTCACACATGCTGGCAGATATTGTCCAGGGGCTCGTATGTAAATAAAAGCAGTCCATTTGGCCTGAGTGAGCTGGCTGCTCTTTCATACGTTGTTGGCGTGTGTGTCCTCCTGTCTGGCCTGGCAGCGTTTCTAATGGCATTAGCCTGTATTAGACATTTGGCTGACGCTCCCTTATCAGGGGACGCCGACCCACAAGGCTCTCATGAATGTGTGTGTGATGTATATATGTACTCATACATATTAAACTCAAACACACAAGTGATCCGACACTGTGGCTGTCTAGCTTACACTCCCAGCAAACACCGATAAAGGACCAACTCTCTCTATCTCTGTCGTCGTCTTCTGTCTCTTTGTCTCTGTTTCAATTCTTTAATTAGATCTAACACACTTAAAGGACAAAGGTGGTGATATTCTGTATTTTTCTTACAGTCAACAAACTCCATGAAAAGACCAAAATCATCAATGTCTTTGTTCATCTCTCAGTATTTTCTAACTTCCCTCTCTGTGTCACCCATTTGTCACTGAAGACATGCTATTTAAAACTTAAAGTTAAAGTTAAACTTAACTTATTTAGCAGTCTTAAACAGTATGTGAGATATTTTAGTATGTCTGAACACCTTAGTATGAAACAAATAGTACACAAATTGCATACTTTTTCTGGTGAAATATTACAGTATGCAAACACTGGACACTACGGCGGCATTAATATCCCACGATGCAATGCGGTAGTGACATCAAAAACGCTTCAGTTTACTTAAGATTTCACTTTGCTAGGCCTAATATATATATTTTAAATTCTCACAAATCGTCATTTTGGTCACATGAGGTTGCCACGGGTTACCATGGTTACACGTCTCCAACCGGCAAGGAGGCTCTCAGGATGCGATGACGTAAATTACTGCTCAGTGCGTCCGAAAAGATCCATACTACTGTTTATTCACACCAAAGTATGTTGAACGATATAGTACACATATTGAGTATGTAGTGCGTAGTATGTGATTTTGGACGAAGCCATAAATGTTTAAAAAATAGTCACAAAAATAAAGTTTCATTAAAAAAAAAGGCTAAGTTTCATCCTAAATCAGCTGGTCGCTGTATTTTTAGCAAACGTCACTCCAACAAGAGGAAATGGTGCACTTGTTGGGGACAATTTTCTGCTGCGTATTAATACACTTTTACAATTTACTGTTGGTTTTGATCTTTTCATGGGATTTGTTGATATTTAAGGGGAGAATACAGGTGAATAGGGTCAAATGTTAACCAATAGATCCCCATGAACTTTCCCCAGTTGATTACTTACATTAAGAAAATTGTTTTTTGTATTACAAGATTTCTGACATTTTATGTTTAAATATGTAAATGAGGCATTTAAATCTTCAGACACAAATAGACAAAGTAGTAACATAAACACCTAAATATGTATTTTGGATGTTTTCTTTCCAATAGTCTGAAGCAAAATGGACCCGTGCATGAAAAGCAATGTTCTTGCCTGTATTGTCTCGCCAATGTCTACCCCTCAAAAACACAATTTTCCCTTAAATGTTTCCAGACTCGTTCTCTCTGGCTGGAGCTCCTCTGGGGGTCTGGAGGAGGATGGAACGAGGAGGGGAGAGTCCCATCACCCAGGACAGTCCTGAGCGGAGGGGAGGCAGCCCGGACCTCGGCGGCCTCCCACCGCCGGGGAAGAAGGGCCGCTTGGAGCTCAACGGGAGCCCCACTGGGCCGCGCATCCGCCTCAACGGAGCCCCGCTGAGGCCCCTAGGAGGTAAGCAACATGCTGATCTAGAGAGATGCTTGTTTGTGTATAGTTTAAAGAGATTAGGGAGAGGAGTGTTGTTGTTACTTATATCTTATAGCTGTTGGTACTTTGCACTTAACCTAACCCTTATGAAACTTTATTGGCACTATATTGCCTGTCAGTCGAGATGAAATGAAAAATGCCCTTTTAACCCTTTTAAACCACATCCCCGGTCATTTTGTACACCTATTTAACAATATATGCCACAAAACTGTAACCTTCCTCACAGTAATACACTTGTGTCACGTCGTTGCACCCTCTTCTTCTGCAGTAGTCTAACGGCTTCCAACTGGAGAATTTGCGCCCCCAACGGTTCCTAATATTCACATAACAGTAGTAGATAGAAAGGCACATTTTCTTTTGTAGATTTTCTGGAAAATTGGTCAAAATGTGAGCTAAATTTGGAAAATTTAATTTATGAAAAGTTATTCAATACCTATTCTTAAAAATATAATATCCTATACCTTAACAACGAGGTAATACATATTTTCCAAATTGCACACGTCATTGGATTCTTGCCGAAATAGAGAAAGTCAGATGACGACATCTCGGAACAGCTGGTGCCGTTTCACTCAGGTGTCAGAGGTTTCTGAGCACCAAACCCAAAGACAGTTTCTGGCTGAGCGTCGAGCCACATCCTGGCCACGACGAGTGGAGTTTGGCTCGCTGCGTCGTCTGGGTTGTATGTGGCAGCGCTGCTGGGAGAACCCGGGCTGTTTCTGCCTTGTTAATCTAACAGTCTGGGGGGAACTGTATAATACAGGCTTACCAAATAAAGGAGATTGCTTCATATAAACAAGATTTATTCAACTCACTCTGGTTTATCGATCCCTGCATTCACTGGGAAAGTTGTTTCTCGTTAATATATGTGTGTGTGTGCACTTATCCCTCTATGATATGGGTGAGTGTGTTGCCGTATGTTTGCAGAAACGTCTCAGGTATTCCTTAAATGTAGAAAGAAATAATATCTACACTGTTTGACAGTATCACAAATATCAATAAATCAATCAATCAAACTTTACCTTTCATACAGGTTAGGGCAGTTCAAAGTGCTCCACAGATGACTGACTAGCCGAAAGTGAGACAGAAAATTAAATATAATAAAATAAGTGATTATTGAAATGACAATAAAATATAAAAAAATTATACAAATAAAATATAATAAAATTAGGCAAATTAAATAGAAAAAAAAAGTGATTAATAAAATAATAAAATAGGTTTTAAGTTTATGTTTAAAGATTTCAACAGCTCTCAGATCCTCAGGCAGATTGTTCCAGCGGCTTAGAGCACCAAATTCTCTTATTGTTCCAAAACACTATTTTGACGTAAATTATTTTTACATTTTACATTGACTGAAACATTCAATCAAAGATGCAATGATTTTAAGGCTGCACCATCACATCAAACAGAAATATTCCAACAAACACAAGCCTTTCATCCAGTAGACTGCTGTTCGTGTCCCGTGTGTGTAAATTTAACTTTCACGTTACAATCAGCTTGTTCGTGTCCCGTGTTCACAACATTCATGTTCATTTTCATTTAGCAATCTTAGTAGTTTTAAGCCAAACTATGTAGTTCTTATTAAAACTTAACTATAGTGGTTTCATGCCAAAAATAAAGTGACGCCAAGGGGCGCGACAAAGCGGCAGTATGTGACGTGTTTGGATGAGAATGTGTTGGAGTTTCTCCACAAAGAATCACACAAAATCACCACTTTAAATCTTGTGTTTAACGGAGATTCATTCAGCATGAAAAAAGCATAAAAACGACTAATCGACTAAAGAAAGGACTGGGAGACTAAGAGCGGGAAACCCTAATAATTTGATGTAAATTCTCCCTAAAATTCATCCTTGAATATTTCTACAAAACTACGGTAGAATAAGAACGATACATTTCTATGGGTTTGGCTGCACATTATGAGTTTGTAAAGATGGACTGTGGTTAAAGAGGTTAACAAATCAACGTGGAGCTCAGATTTGACCACAGTAAGAAAAGAAGAAGAAGAAGAAGCAGCAATGTGTTGAAGTGAGAGAATGAATGTTTAAATGTAAAAGAAGAAAGAGTAGAAAACGTTTCTGTGTGAGAGAAGTTGAGGGAGGGACGGCGAGAGGAAGGAGGAAGGAGGAAGGGGTTTCCTGCTCTGAGCGGATGGTTGGCCTGTAATAATGACGGGTTGTCTTTGAAGACAGGAAACTCGACGTGTCTCCTCCAAACCACACTGCTGCCACGAGGAGGGGGCCACACACACACACACACACACACACGCACGAGCAGAGCAGCATGTTAACACAAACACACAGATTTACATGCTCACACACACCATATGTCCGCATTCACAAACGCTGTGACACTCACGCTGCCAAGACACACACCCACTTACACTCCACACACACCCACTTACACTCCATGCACACACCAACACACACACACACACACACACACACACACACATATCTTACTTTAATATCCGCGTTCACTCATCCCCATACATATTAGAGGGATTAGAGGTTTGAGGCAACATCACATCATCCAAACCAGATCATACAGTCAGCGGGCGAATCACAGGACACTGGATATAAGAGAAGACAGACTGAGGTGGAGACGGAGGGTAGAGCGAGATAGAGCCGGCGAGGGGGAGAGAGAGAGAGGAGCGCCGGTCGGAGGGAGCCGCTCTGTGTTGACAGTTATATTTCCCTGTTGGGGGAAATTCACTTACTTGAATTGGCACAGTGCTCCAGTGTGTAATTCACTCCATGAGAGCCTGGAGGGCTGGGAGCAGAGTGATTAATGAGGAGGAAATAGAAATATAGGAATTGACTGATTAAAACAACGGGTGGGATGGATCTGGGTAACGGTGGGGTGGGGGGGCTAATGCTGTGTGTGTGTGTGCGTGTGTTTGGTATTGTGTGGTATCCATGCGGTAAAACACATTGCCGTGCCCTGTATTATTAGTGCTGGGACGCTGCCTAATGCTCTCACTCCATCATTTCTTCAGAGAGCCTTTAATTAATTAGTTGACAGGTGGCCCAAAACCAAAAGCCTTTTAGGAAAAAGGTTCATATTGGAGAGGAAGGATTGATATTAGTGCCAGCAGCCAAAAAGGACACGGATGCTGCTGGGAATCGGACACTTAATGTAACCAGATACTAAAAAAATACAGAGCGGGAAGAACAAGTGCTTCTCTCGGATTTTAAATGTTCAGCTTAGGGCTGCACCATTTCAAAAAACATCTAATTGCGATTATTTTGACTGATATTACAATTGTCATATGATCATTTTTACATCATTATTCTCATTGAAAAACATTAAAATGATTATGGTGTGATTTTTGCGGGGATCTGTACCACACAAAGTCTGTAGAATATGATGTGAACAGGACATCTCTGCAGCACCACAATATTAAATTTAAAATGGTATTTTGACACACATTTTGCCTTTAACAAATAATGTGATTTTAACAAATACTGCTACTACTATTTGAATATTGCAGTAGGCCATATTGCGATTTCGATTCAATTTAGATCAATTGTGCCACCCTAATTCAGCTTTATAGTGGGGTGGCACAGCTCAACATATCACAACAATTGTTCATTTTGTGATAAAAGCACCAGATTTGGTAGATGTGTTGACAGATATATTGGGAACAAAACCATCACAAACCATTTTTCAAAACGGCCACTAGCGGTTGGTCAAACTTTCCTATCCCATTGGACCGGCATCAAAGAATGCATATTGCCAAGAAGTGAAAGTCAATTGTTCGTTCCGTTGCAATGTCAGCGCCCAGCAGCAGAGCTACGCTTCCGCCATTTTTGGACTGAAAGCGACTAACGGACACCAGTAAAACGTCCTGATGTGTTTTATCCAGCGACTTCTGGTCTTTTTATATCAGCCGGGAAGCAAAAGAAAGAGTGAGACCCGTTGTTGGTGTGAGTTCATCCCAGTATGAAACACACAGACATCGTAGCTTCAGCGAGAGACGTACGCAACTTTTGGGTGTGTCGTCTTTCTAATTACGTATTTTCACAGTCTGATACTTCAACAGTTTTACAACAAACTGTGACTTTCTTGATTCATGGCGCAATTCAAATGGGATCAAAAAGTCTCTCGCTGTTGACTGCCGTCCATATTTTTTCCGAAATAAGGTCCCATGGTGGTCCACCAGAAGGGACTTCGACTCTCTATTAGTCATTCGTTCAACCACTTAAACTGACTTGTGATTACATATTCTTGACAAGGAACCGTTGTGGCCTTCAAATAATGACTGTTGTCTGTTAGAAGTAGCGTGACTTCGTCATTGTGTCCCAAAACCTCATAGTGAGAACATCTTGTAAAGTAGTTGAGTTTGACACTCTTTCACATCTTGTCTCCTACCAACTGTTTCTTTTCATTAGTTTTGTTTGTGTAAAACAAACCAAACTTTAGCCATAATGGCGGAATGTCGGAACAAGTAATTTTTGCAACGTTTCAACGAGGCGCCGTCGAACAATATCGTCTTTACGAGATGAACTCATCGCTCATTTGAGTTGTTTTGAAGACAACGACCTGTTTTGTCATTGAGGTTAGAGGACTGTGTGCAAAGTTCCAGCCTGCAGCCTCCCGCATCGCGATGATGAGCCACATTTAAATTCTCTCCGGCTTGAATTTGTTTCCGTTAATAATAAATATAATTGTTCAAAAATGTTCACTTCACACATGTGTTGTTGTGGAGCAGTTCAAAGACTTTGAAAAGTGTGTCAAGGTCTGTGTGCCTGCATGCTGCGAGAGCTCCATCTTGCTTCATGCAAACTGTTTAACTCTTCTGGAGGATCTGGTTTGGTTTCCCGGCCTGAATTTGCATCTTTGAAGACTCACAGTATCATGTAAATTCATATACAACTGTATTAACCTTTTATTAACTGCATCAACATTAATATTTAACACCACTTTTGCTTTAACTTGTTATATTTAAGCTGTTATTAATGCTCTAATGAAAGCAGCAGTTGGTGTCAGTGTAGGTCTTTTGTATATTTGTATAATGTTTGCATATCTGTTAGGGTAGTCATTATTATGACCCTTTATCTAATAGGCCGTTTAGATTAAGTGTCTGGAAATGTCCGGTGGACAGTGAACAGCGCTGTTACAGTCCATTTGTTAATGCATATCATTTGTTTTACGTCCCTGGTTGATTTTAGCGTATTGAGAACTTCAGGTGTTGCAACATTCAACAGTGTAAAGCAGAAAGGATGAAGTGATTACAAGCTTGACCCACAATAAATGCGATCCACATGTGTGCTGTCTATGAGGGATAAACAGTTTTGTGATCACAGACAATAAAAGCCAGACATTAAAAAGAATCTTCTTGTTGTTTTCTCTTCTTTTTTTCCCCCCCTCTTCCTTGTCCTCCTCCTCCTCGTCCTCAGGTCTGATGATTCCAGTCTTCTGTGTGGTGGAGCAGGCGGATGGAGGCATTCAGAGTCAGACTGATGTATGTGAGGGGAGAGAGGAGCATGCAGAGTTTGTGCTGGTCAGGAAGGACATCCTCTTCTCTCAGCTGGTGGAGACGGCTCTGCTGGCCCTCGGATACTCCCACAGCTCGGCGGCACAAGCCCACGGTCAGTCACAGAGAAACACCACAACACCAGTCATATCTTCTACATGTTTAACATGCTAATGCTACAACCACAGTCCCACCACCAACACTATTGCATTCAAAACTCTGGAGCAGGCACAAAACAAACTATCTGTAAATCAAGATTTCAAGGACAGAGATCAAATGCAAAGTTTTGAGAGTAAACATGGACTGAATTTGTGAGTATGAGAGAAGTTTTGAACCCACAATAGGAGGCGTGTCCCTCAAATTCTAGCGAGCCACGGGCCGTGCTCGTCTCACGATCTATAAAGTTGCATCGACCTCATTGTTCCTGCATCCGTAGAAGGAACAGTTAGGGATAAACATTTTGGGAGGCCGGGGTGGATGGGTCGGTCAAAAACACCAGGCCGGTGTTCATGTCCCGACTGAAACCAGAAGCCAACGTTCATTACATGGCTGTTAACGAGGGTCTTTTGGCGCAGAGAAGTACTCGTATTGGTACTCGGTATCTGCGAGTACCCAAATGTAAATACTTGTACTTGTACTCGGTGGTATCGGTGCATCCCTATTTATTTGTCAAGTAACTTCTGTTCTTAAGTAACGCCGCTTCCGTAGTTATTTCAACCCAAACCACGATCTTTTCCTAAACCTAACTAAATTGTTTTGTTGCCTAAACTTAACCAAGCTGTTTTCTGTGAAGGCAGAAGTTTATTTTGAAAAGACTGGAGTAGAAATTGAAATGTGCGTCACCTGTTGCTGGACATTTGTAGGAAAACACACGTTAAATGAGGAATAACTTTGTAAGATATCATACAAACCGATGTACGAGGATGCATTGCATAGTTGTACAAACTTTTTCGGCTCGGCAGAGAAATACAGAATAAGTCTTCTTCAAATCCTGCTACTATATTATCATTTAAACAACTACATTTCTGAGGTCAAGCTGCCTCTTTTTGTTAGTATGAAGAGGATTTCATCAAGGCCATTATTAATAGTCATGGTTTTCCACCCTCCGACTGTCTCTCGCTGTGTAAACTTTGGTGCGACTGACTCAGAATTAAATACCGTGCAGCTTTAGGGGTCAAGACGAGAATTATCCTTGAGAGGAGACTCTGCCTCTAATCAGCGGCCTGAGAAGAAAACTGGATGTGAGGTCGTCTATTTAGAGCAGACACTGAGCTGTTACGGTGGCAATAAGCACAAGAATGTTTCAAAAACACAACTAAGACACAGACAGAGGCTGTAAAACTCATTAAAGACACAACAAAGAGCTGGACAGGAATGTCCCCGCAAGACAAAAATACATTATGTGTGTGTGTGTACAGTATGTGTGAGAATGTTTATGAAGCGGAGCAAAAGAAAAACTCTGTAATTTATTGTTGCACACATGGTACTCATCTGCAAAAGGACAGTGTCATTTACTGCTGTCTTTTTCTCAAGTATGCAGAAAATGCCATCTGGGGAAGTTGCCTCACATCGATATAAAATGGTAACAACAGAGCGACAGTGAGCAACAAGGATATTGCGATAGACTGAAAATGGTGGGAGATCCCCATCTGTTTGACATCTCGCTGCAGTGTGTGTGTGTGTGTGTGTGTGTGTGTGTGTGTGTGTGTGTGTGTGTGTGTGTGTGTCATCTCCACCCGGTGTCGAGTTAAGTCTGCAGGCCCATGAGTGTGCAGACCTGTTTCTAGTGTGTAGGAGTTTGGGTGAGATTGTGTGAGTGTGTTCTCCCCTCCTCGTAAACACAATGCAGCAGGTAATCTCTTTACTGCCTCAAGGCCAACAGCTCTTATCAGGTCTGCAGCCCACCTGAACCAGGCCGTGTACTCTCGACCTTAGTTAGATGCTAGAAAGTCAGCTAGAAGCTAGAAGTCTGACTTCAGTAAATTACGGTGACCAGACGTCCCGGTTTGTCCGGGATTGTCCCCGTTTCAAGCTGGGTGTCCTGACAAATATCTGTAAAACATTAGAATGTCCCAGTTTTCACCACAATTCAAATAATGGTAATAATATTATACTTGTTTTCAGCGCTTACATAGACGTTTATCATGTTCTGTCCCACTCATTGTCACTTGCGACTCTTTCTGACAGAACCTGTCAGTACTCTATCGGTTAGCTACCATGCTGAAGAGAAAGTCGTCTTTCTAAAGAGCTCCAGGAGGCTTACGCTTTCCTTCGTAAAGTACCCGGCAATGAAAATGCTGCGTTCTGCACACACTGCGGGAATACATTTTCGGTCACGTGCGTTTGACATACCGATATATAAAAGGATCATATTCAGACGGCCAGATAGCAATATACAATAGCACGCCTATGGTGCGTGCATAAGACCCTGGAGTACACCTGCACATCCCTGCAGCAAGGTGAGAAAAAAGGGGTCACCTTTGCTTCATCCCTGAATGCAAATAATGCAAACGTACTCTGCTTCACTATGACTGGTCCTATGTGGCCATTTATAAACTTGTGCTCTGGTTATGTTGCAGATCTATTTTTCTCTCTTTTTAGTTGTAAACTTCAGAACTGTAATTGACCGGCCCGTTAAAGCGAGTTAGAAAAATAAACAACACACAGATGCACATTATCCTAAAGTGATGGCCGGAAATAGGCCTCTAAATTTGAGCGGCGAGTGTTTGCTACGGTTTGCAGATGAATGCCATTAGTAGCACTTTTTAGCCTCAGTGTTTTTGCCAAGTATCAGGGGAGGTCTCTCTCTCTCTCCGTCTGTCTCATCAGTGTGTACGGAAAACAAGAGCCACATTGGTCCCCTGTCCACATCAATGCACCACACCAGGGGCTTCAAAGGCAAGACGAAACGGGACATCACAGCTCGACACAAACAAAACTATGAACTCTACAGCACTGTTCTCTTGCATGTATGTGTGTGCACAAAACACACACACTTGTAAGCTCTATTAAACCCATGCAAGGACGCATTTGCTCACACTGAAGTTCACATACACTCGGCGTGGAATACCGTGTATTCATGCAGTATCACAGACAAAACACACACACACACACACACACACACACACACAGTTTCTCTCAAATGAATACTTTTTGTTTTTTAAAACAAGCGTTTATGTTAAATGAATAATTTCTGGCTTAAATTATACATTTTTCCCCCTGCGGTCCACGACCAAAATTACACAGAGTCCCAGCTATTTTCTCCCTGTTTGAATTGTGTCCTGCATTCTTGTGCCCCAGCGGTGTATTTAAAGTCCCCGCCGAGGACCACGGCCTTTCTTTAATTAGCTTAGCCCAGTAATTAACTGGGAGATATTGTTTATTTCAATTATAAGGGTCTGAAGGCTTTTATAGAATGGATGGGAGCAGACCTGTACTTTACGGCTCGGGCCAATGAACAGTTAACAGTGGTCAGCGAGAGAGAGAGAGCATTGTTGCAGTGCCACGTCTAACAGGCCGCAAAGGGTCACTGCTGCAGATCATGTCAGCAATTCACTGGACATCCTGATCTTTTTTAAATTGTAGTCTTGGTTCTAGCAGGGTGCGGTTACATTTTAACTTAAATGGCAGTCTTATTTAGTCATGGCATACTTTACTTTTGTATTAATAAGTATTAATACATTTATATATTAATAATCTTCCATTATTAAGAACTCAGGCTGTCAATCGATTAAAATATTTAATCGTGATTAACCACACATTTTTTAAGTAGTCAGTGTGTCAGTGTGCTGACTTGACTATGACTTGCCCCAAAACTGCATGTGATTATCATAAAGTGGGCATGTCTGTAAAGGGGAGACTCGTGGGTACCCATAGAACCCATTTACATTCACATATCTGGAGGTCAGAGGTCAAGGGACCCCTTTGAAAATGGCCATGACAGTTTTTCCTCGCCAAAATTTAGCGTAAATTTGGAGCGTTATTTAACCTCCTTCCTGACAAGCTAGTATGACATGGTTGGTACCGATGGATTCATTAAGTTTTTCTAGTTTGCATATGATGCCAGCGTCTTCGGTCTAGCTTTAAAACTGAGCCCGCTATCTCCATAAGATTGCAAGTTGCGTTAATGCGTTAAAGAAATTAGTGCTGTTAACATGAATTACACGTTCACCTTTATTTGGGTCTCCAGGTTTGGCCGGTGTATATCCTCTTCATGCTGCTTTTTTTCTCTTTAGGGCACTCTTTAGTTTATCTTAAAGGATAATTCTGGTTTATCAAAACTTAGATCTTACAGTATTTTCATAGTTTTTTCCATTAAATAGTCACCAGGTTAACTTCTGAGATGGCGACTCAGAGCTAAAAACACAAGCTGTCAGATGAAATAGATGGTTCAAATTGATGCTGCAGCACTTGAAATATCCTGACTTTAATGCCTAACGTAGGTCAAGACCCTTCAACCACGGCTGGACTCGGACAAAAAATCTTTCCTGGCTTTTTTGGCTCAGACCGCCAACCACAATCGGTGGGACACCACCCACCACTACACCATCTTTGCGGTCACCTTAAAGGGGACATATTATGAAAATGTTTTTTTCAGTGCTTGTGCACATACATTTGGGTATCTGGAGCGCCTACAAACCCACAAACTGTGAAATAAGACACCCCAGTCAGTTTTTTGTGGGCTGCCTAGACCTGAAAACATGTGATTCAACGAGCCATTCAGATTTGGCTCCCCTTCCTATGTCACATGTAAGTTCATTAGAATATATCGCCCAAAGCTTAAGAACTACCTTTGTAAAGGCGCACCGTATTTTTCTCACAAGAAAACATCCATCACAGACTGTACCTCTTGGTTCAACATTGATGTGCTGTACTTGTCATATGTGAAGTATTGTTTCCAAGTAGAGGGTTGAGTTCTCTTGTGGTTTTCACCTCAGTTCAGTGTTTTTAGATCAACTGTTGGCTTTTTTTAACAACCTGTCTGTTGTTTTGTCTCACCAGACTTTGTTCTAGTGATTAGTGTTGTGTCTCCGTGTTCCCAGATCTTTGCAACGGGTCACGAGTTCCCTATTTTTAAAACAAACATACAGTTATAAATGTTAAAAAGTCATTTATCTACCAACATAATTCGTCAACTTGTAAATCTTAAGTTAATGAATGGATTTTGGTCCAGATGCTCTTCAGCGTTACTTCACCAAGGACACGGTCTTCTACTAAATGAAAGAGAGGGAGCTAAAAAAGACAAAGCCGAGGATTAAAAAACGAGCCAAATAGATTTTTCCCAACATGGCGACTCAAAGTGTTTTTCTTATTTATGGTTCAATGAAATAAAAATGACTATTTAACCATAGGGCTGTCACAATATCAGATTATCATGCCAAAAGTCAAATGAATCTTTAACTTTGTTTATTGTGCGTTTTGTCTCTTTTCTGGCAAATAAATTGCACTCAGAATACGAGTGTAGGGAGGTGAAGAGAGAGTCTGTAACCAAAACTATATATAGTATGAATTAAGAGGCGCTGGATTATTTACATGATATTATCATATGTGTTTTATTAAAGGGGCTCTATATAAGAATCAGAAATTGCTTGTTAACAGAGACACCTGTGGCGTCCTGTTGCTGGCTCTCGTGCTCGCACTACCGACACACACAAGACTGAATGTGATTGACAGATAAAACCACAATATTACTACATATTTCACATGCTTGGTAGAAATGTTAGCTCACCTGTCCAATAGGTATTTTGCCAGCTCGAGGTCCGTTTTGATCCCCAAAACCAAACGAAGGTCCCTCCATGAATCGAAGACCCGGCCGATGTTGATCCTAGTTACCCCCCCCGACGTCGGTCACATTCCTGTTTTAGATACGACTTTGGTTTGTTTGTGCGTCCGTGGAGTTTGTGTTGGAGTCTGAGTTGTGATGGGGGCTGGTCGTTTGTTGGCGTTAGCGGACTCCATTTCTAATCGAACGTTAGCTATCGTTGCACACTGTTAGCCCTAAAGCGTAGCTGAAGAGAGTAAAGGCACTCGTGAGTGTGCATGACGTCACATCCGTTCCCGTCCCGCATTCTTCACATTAAAAGCAGTCTACAGGCTTATAGAGGAAACCCAGAAAGTTGCATGTATAAAATATTTATACATGTAAAAACGTACATTCCGTCCCTTTAATATATGATATCAATATTTTGTTTTTTAAATATAATCGGTTATTGTCAATATTGGTATCGTGCGACACCCCTATTTAACCATTAATAAAGACGAACCCTTCATAAAGTATGCCTTATTAGAAAGTTGCACTTGTTTTTATGTATCTTGGAACAAGTGAGTCGCACCAGAACTTATAATAAGAAACTAAAAGTCTGTTGTTCCCTCAGCGGAGAGTTTCGACCTCATACATTTTTTTACAGATGAGCATTTCAGAAGCGTTTCAGCGGAGACGAACGCTCCCTAAAATAACAGAAAAACATCAACAGGAGTTCCTCAGGGTGCAATGACAGGTTGAATCAGGTGTATGGGGTTTCCCTCAGTGTGTGCCAGGGGTGTAACCAGTTTGGAAGAAGCCCTGCATGCGTGTGCAGGCTGCTGCAACCATTAAGACTTATTCCAGTGTGGGACAATGGGATTACTGTGTGTACACGTGTATTTGTGTGTGTGTGCAGGCAGGCATCGATGCGTGCAGGCCTGATGAGAGGCGTCAGAGACATCAGTGTGTGTTTGTGTATGGGTTTGCGTTTGTGCGGATGGGCACACTCAGACATGAGCCAAGCCACCAGCCGGCCACATAAAAGCATGTCTCTGGGAGGTGGAATTTTAATGTGGAAATGGGAACAATGATTTCTACTTTTAAATGTGGACAAGAAGCAGAGCCCATTGAACAGCAGACCAAAAAATGATGGATCAATTATTAATGCATTTACCATCACACTGTGAGCGTGTGAGTGTGTGTGTGTGTGTGGCTGTGTGTGTGCTTGCATGCGAGCGGCTTCATGTACATGTCCACTTCTCTGTGTGCTGCCGTGTGTCCTCTGTGAGTTTGTGTTTGTCTGCTTATTCACGCGTTTGCTTCCACCCAACTTGGCATTAGCGACGTTGTTATGGCTTATTTTCAGATGCGGAAGATGAAGCCAGTTTCTTTGTGTGTGTGTATTTGTGTGTGTGTGTGTGTGTGTGTTTGTGTGTGACAGAGACAGAAAGAATAAGAAAAACAAGAGAGAGGAGGACGTGCTCGGTGTTTTCCTCTCTGTCATAAAATGAACTGAGTATTTTCTTCCATCTCTTTAAAATGCGTTTCATTACGTCCTCCCTTTACAAGAAAAACACACAAACAAAAGTCTTTCATGTGTGAAGCTCTTGTCGTCACGTGTAAATCACCAGAGGCCCCACAATACGATATTATGATGAAACATTTTGCATTATGCTGATTTATTACCTTTCTTCACATGCAAATTATGCAGTTTGTCAACTTCTGTTTTATCTAATAAGAAACAGTTTTCACTCTGTTCATCTCAGAGATTTCATTCACATATCTTGAGGTCAGAGGTCAAGGACCCCCTCCCAATTTAGCGCAAGTTGGGAGTGTTATTTGGCCTCCTCCGTGACAAGCTAGCATGACATGGTCAGTACCAACTTATTCTTTAGTTTTTTTAGTTTCATATGATACCAGTATCTTCCCTCTAGCTTTAAAACTGAGTCCGCTACAACCTAGAAATCGCAAGTTGTGTTAATGCTTTAAAGAAATGAGTGGTGTTAAAACAAATTTGCGTTAACGCGTTATCACTTTAGCTTTGACAGCCCTAGAAAATGTCATTTTAAATGTGATATTACATACAAATTTACATTAAATTTAATATGAAAATATCTGAAAATCACATTTGCCTGCACCATCAAATGTGTAATTTTACAAAACCACATGTATATATACATTTTTCACATGTGAAATGGTGCTCCACATGTGATTCATATGTAAAAATGTGCTATTTTTCTAACTCTTATTCTCTTTTCAAATAAAATGTATATATTTTTCTCACATAAATATGACATTTCTTACTTTATATAGTGAAAAAGCAGATTTTCATGCAGTCCAGTTGAACTAAAACTAATCTGATAATATGGT
Source organism: Sebastes umbrosus (assembly GCF_015220745.1). NCBI lineage: Eukaryota > Metazoa > Chordata > Actinopteri > Perciformes > Sebastidae > Sebastes > Sebastes umbrosus. The sequence goes on from NC_051281.1 coordinate 5,694,858, forward strand.
TATCTGGTTCGGTTTGGGTTCTTAAACGTCGTCATGGTGGTCTTGGGTTCCTCTGGGGTTTTTCTCCGCCCTGAGGGGTTCGGTCCATTTGGTTCATAGTGGATTAAATGATGCTCCTCGTATACGACCAGATAATTAAGAACACAGCTCGGCCTGACGCGAATCAAAGATATAACCGAGATATAAACACAGTGGAAGAGAACAAAAAGAGATCAGAGGGGTCTGGGGAGAAGAGAGGAGGAGGAAAGGAGGAAGAAAAGGAGATATGGGAGGAGGAGGGGAGGTGGGAGGGAGAGAGGGAGGAACCAGAGGACAGAGAGAGAGACTTCTCAGGACCCGTCTGGATCTCATTTAGAGGATAGTAATGCGATTAGCTTTGTTTAGTTTTCACAGCTCCAGCCAGTCCCCATGAAAACCCCTTTGTGTGTGTGTGTGTGTGTGAGTGTGTGTGTGTGTGTGTGTGTGTGTGAACCAGTAGGTGACGTGCACATGTGTGTTTGTGTGTGTTACGTCTTGTGTTTGGATGCTTTTTTTTGTTAGTCTTTATATTCTTCTTAAAGAAATTCAACTGGAGATATTTACATATGACGACACTGCACAAATACAAACACACACCGTGAGCACACGCACAGGATGAGACATAAAAAGCTCTTTTTATCTGTCTGGACTTTTGGAGGATTTTTTGTTGGCTGATATAAACCCCAAAATACACAAAAAGGGGATTCCCCCGATCACGTTTTTTGCTGCTGATACAATTGCCGATCGTCGATGAGCCATAGCGTCCGATACACGGCTGATATTAGATAAAACGCAATTCAAACCAATCCAAAGGCAGCTTTGGTTGCAGGACTTTGTTCATGAACTTTGAGTTTTGAGTCCTAAACAAGTCACAATGCGCTCGTCACCAAATGTAATGTCAGTTGCATTTCCGTCTCTAATTTTGGACCTGCACGTTTTGCGTACTGCAATTTGTTTTTTGTTAACTGCCACATAGTTATTGTACATGAACAAAATTATCTTTTGTATGTTTTTTTTCCAACTGGCACTCAGTAAGGTAGCGTTTATTCCTCATGGTTTTCTCCTGCAACTTGATTGGATGCTGTCAGATCGGTTCAAAAGCAAAGTGGATCTGGGGAATTAAGCGTTGAATTGCTGGGAATGATTAGCGTTAACATTAATGAATTGATTGGCACACTTTTTGAATTACATACTTTTTAATCTTTGGGCTTGGTATTTTCAAGTCAAAAGGCTCAAGTCCAAGTGAAGTCTCGAGTCACTGGTGTTAAAGTCAAAGTCGAGTTGCAAGTTGTCGAGTCTAAAGTCATCACATTTGTGACTGGAATCTGACTCGATTGCAAGTCATGTGACTCAAGTCCACTCCTCTGTTACGTGGTACTAGTTAACAGAATATTATGTGCCTTTTGTTGTTTATGTAGCTCTCTATTGTGTTTTCCACCCTCTTTATAATCCTTTCTTTTATTTTGCTTTGTCACATTTGTGCTGTCTGTATTGTTGTATAACGTCAAAATGTTAAAACAAATACAAACATTAAATAACAAATCTTTGGTGTCTCTGTCCAGGTATCATCAAGGTGGGAAGGTGGAACGCTCTGCCCATCCACTTCCTGACTGACGCACCGGAAGCGACAGTCGCCGACATGTTGATGGAGGTCTACCACATGGTCACGCTACGCATCCAGCTGCACAGGTCAGACTGAGTTTACACGTTTCACTTTACCAGGATCTAAAATAATTGTGTGTGATATTTCAGAGAGAAAGTAGAAATCTGCACGTCCGTATTTTCTGCAGACTGAAGCTTTTAAACCGTGCGGTTACACTGAGTCAGACACTGGGTGCACTGGGCGGCTGACGTCATGGCAGCTGATTGCGGTTCAAGAATTTACCATATCTATCAAATTTGAAAGCAGCAATATTGAAACACTAAACAACCCGGTGGGGATTTATCTATTATCTGTCTCCGTGTGCCAGGAACTCATAGCTCCCTCGAATAAGTGAAGCAGAGTCTTGATGGACAGATAAAACCAGATAAACTCCAGATGAGATGCTTATTATTGTTATTGTCTTGGAACGTACCAGCCAGGTTTGTTTACGTGTTTATGTGTGTATCCATGGCGATGGCAGAGCTTTGGCACACTCTGTGCTCAGAGTCGAAATGATTCATTTGAGGTTAAAGTGAAATAGAAACGGGAAGATTGTGGGGAAGATACAGGAAGTGGTGGGTTTGAGGGTTGAGGTTAATACAGGATGTTTGAGAGATCAGTGGGTTTTGGGCTTAATTTGGGGTTAATTTAGGATTAAAGGAAAAGTTAGATGAGAAGATTGATATCACTCTCATGTCTGAGTGGTAAATATGAAGCTACAGCCAACAGCCGGTTAACTTAGCTAAGCATAATGACTGGAAACAGAGCGAAACAACTAGCCTGGCTCTGTTTGAAGATAGCAAAATTCATCTAGCAGCACTTCTAAAGCTCAATAATTAACACATCATATCTTCTTTATTCAATACGTACACAAACTGAAGTGTGAAAACAACAAGTTGTGGTTATGTGTCTGACTCATAGAAATAGAATAGGAGTAGAAGGGGCATTCCCATTCAAATCAACGTAGCGAAGTGTATTGTTGCCATTGTGACCGTTGTATTCCGTAAAACTTCTGTATAAACCGACTTGCGGCAAGTCACAGACTCACTATTGCTGGTGTGACGTGTAACATAACAGCGTCGGCTTCTGTATGCGTGTAGTCCCGCCATGCCGGCTGTCCCTTTTATAGGCCTAAGTAAGAAAGACAGTATGAATTGGCCTCAACAGATGTTGATTCGGCTCAGTGACTACCTCCACTGCCAGCTTAGCCTGCGAAGCAACAATGTGTGACACACTTTTACAACCAAAACAACTAACAACAATCGCCATTTTTCTTTTGTACTAGTCAAATTACCACGGCGAACAGTTCAATGTTCATTCTACTCCTATTCTATTTCTATGGTCTGATTATTTCTTGGCCAGGAGACGTTGTCAGGCAACCAGGGGACACTCCAGGAAGTCACAAGTCCAGGGCCAAAAGATAGTCCAAAAAAATTGAGAAAATAAATCAAAGGATAAGGAATTTAACTAATTATTTACTATTATTGTGAAATAGTAGAGAGTACAAAAAACAATTACACAATGGTCTACTTGAAGATGTTACCTACACCAAATCCAACCTTTTCTTTTTCTTTTTTATTATGTATTTTTTGAGGTGTGGGGGTCGGCAGATACAGATATTGTAAATTAGTTTGATTTCTTAGGATGTAACATTTTTACACTTCTGTGCTAGTAGATGGATTTTGGTACCTTTGGGCAAACAGACAAGGCTAGATGTTTCCCTTTGTTTCCAGTCATTATGCTAAGCTAAGCTAACAGGTTGCTGGCTGTATCTTCATATTCATTGTGAAGACACAAGAGTGGTATCAATCTTCTCATCTAACTCTGCAAGAAAGAAAGTGCATTTCCCAAAATGTCAAACTATTCCTTTAACTGTCACTGTTTAACTGTCAAACTGTCCTTTTGACTTATTAAAGTCAAAGATGTAACTGACTCCTGTGTGTGTGGTTTTGGCTCGTTGTAGTTTTTCAAAGCTGGAGGATCTGCCCTGTGAACAGTGGAACCACGCGACGGTCAGGAACGCTCTCAAAGAGCTGCTGAAGGAAATGAACCAGAGCACTCTGGCCAAAGAGTGTCCTCTATCACAGGTAACAACTGGATAAACAACAACAACACATAGTACCTCACGTTCCTCAACCTCCATCAAATGATAAAGACATCTAGAATGACTCCTACATGCTTTGTATTGATTATTGCTTCATTTTCATTAAACGCCACACCACAAAATTAAGCACTGTCTCCTCAATCATGTTAAACTCCCCAGCTGCATGTTTAGCCCTCTATCCTCGTCGCGTAATGACTGCTGTGTGAGATTTATACGTGTGTGTATGTGCAAACTGTGTTTAAATGCAGCTCTGGTGGGGGTGTTGATCAATTGCAAGCATATGTGTGTGTGGCTGGAGATTCTCTCTCTGCAACGTACTGACTTGAGTTTCCATGGGTGGCTTCCAATCATGATGATTAATGTTTGTCTATTTCTATTGTGTGTGTGTGTGTGTGTGTTTATGTGAGCATGCCATGAGGTTGTTGCGTGAGTGTACGCATTTCATATTACGTTGGTTATTAATGATCTTTCCCCTCTTTCTTTCTTTCTTCTCTCAGAGTATGATTTCCTCCATAGTGAACAGCTCCTACTACGCCAACGTCTCCACCGCCAAATGCCAGGAGTTTGGTCGTTGGTACAAGAAGTATAAGAAAATCAAAGGTGAGATGTTACAGAGAGACAGTGGTCCAACTCCTTTGAACACTCTTACAGTGGTTGTAAACGGTCCAATCCCAATGTTCCTGTAAAGTCTGTGAGGGTTTAGCGCTGTCCCACTGTCAGTTCGTCGAGTGCTTGAGGGCTCTCTCGCAGATATTTGTGTACACGTTCCATAAGTCAACATTTCTGCAGACTCTGCCCGAGGTAATTACCAACAATATCCATAGCATTGTGATGTTAAACCCCGGAGGTTACCGTGGGAAGCCCGGAAGCGTTAAAGTGGCGATCCGTAAGATTTCAGTCCTGGTTGATTTGACGACACCGATTACCGGTGGTAACAGCAAATGTGGTTTAATACTAACGTTACAGGTCTCAGAATACTGGGGGCAACAAAATAAACTATTGTTTTTCCATCATTCTGTGATGCTGCACACGGCATGAGTCTGCGAACAGTGAATGTGAAAGTAGTTGGTTGCCTCGCTGTGCAGACTGTCGCCTGCAGTTCTTCATCTAACAGCTCACTGTGTCTGCTACTACTTGTTCCATTAAAAAAAAAAAAAAAATGTCCGTCTTGTTTTGTAAATGCATTTTTGATGAACAAGAGCGGTCAGTGTCAAATTCACTGAGTCAGTTAATTCAAATTAAACAATCTGAGAGGAGAAAAGTCCTCTTTCTACTGAACTACTTGCTAACAACTCCGAGACGAAACCAGTGGAGATTGTTGATAGATTAGGAAGTAGAAGAAGGCTCAGTAGTCTTCTGCTTTTCAGTAACACACATCTATGTTCTGCTGGCCATGAATGACTGAATGTAAACACAGCGGTTGCATGTCAGTGATCTCCTATTCAGTAAAAGAGACGAGGCGGTGCATACGCAGTCGCTCTATATCATAAAGTAAATAACAGAATGTAAACACATTTAACTGTGGGGAATAATTCAAGCGCGGTGGCTTGATCACGTACGCTGCAGGGGAGCTTTCAACGGGTGAAATCCAACGCTGGATATAAATCAAAACCTGTGCTGTAGGTATCGATGACTCCTTGAATCAAGTATGAATCCAGCTTCAGACGTGCAACCTGGGATGAAGGGTAGAAGTAAATGTAGCCCTGTATAAAAGGCTGAGAACCAGCGTTACAGACTGATCAATGTCTATCTACTGTGATTCTGATCAGCTGAGATATTCAGTAACATGGTCGTCTGACTCAAAACAAATCATCTGTAATGACTCTTCATCAACCCCATCAGCCCATCTCCCTCCTGAGAAGCTACTCTATAATCATCACATTAAACACTGAGCCTGAACGGAAAGATGGATATAGGAAGAGAGAGAGAGAGATAGAAGATGGGGTGATGACAGACCTCGCTGCTGACAAGTTCAACCTTTTGAACTTGTTGTGTTTGGTCTAAATTAAGTTCCGGGGACATTTTCGGGGGAACTTTCAACTCGTGTACTGCTTCATTCATAAACAAGGAAGTATTGTAGTATCGATTTAGGACGAGGGGAGAACATTTTTCTTTGTTTGATATAATTGAATGTAAAGTTAGGCTCTGCTGTCGGCCTCCCGACTCATTAAAAAAACGACAGAGAAAGAGAGATCGCGAGGGCGAGTGGTAAGATAAATTACGAATCCTGCTATAGTGAGGCATTGCCTGCTCTACTCTGCCTCTGATTGGCTAGTACTTGCGGCCTTTGTTGGTTGGGTTGGTAAGGTTTAGGCATGAGGAGTGAGATTGGTTAGAGTTAGGGTAAGAATATCGTTGTAGGCCAATCAGAGGCAGAGTAGGGCGAGTCATGCCTTCACTGTAGTAGGATTCATAACATCACGTTGGCTGCTCCACCTGCCGCTCAGAGCTAGAGGCTCGGGAGGATAGGTGTAATAGGTACAAACTCCCTCAACTGGACAAGCTGGGATTTTTCCTGACAACGAATATTAATTTTTTGTATGTGGAGTTTTATATAAATGCGTTCATGAGCTTCAAAGTTCATTCTTTACTTGGAAACAGCAGCTGACGAATCAATCTCAACTCAAGGTCGCTCCACCAGCAGATGTTCAATTTTCCATTTTTTGGAGGACGTCTTGTTAATGTTGGCTTAAAAGTTGAACTTCAAGTTTCATTATATGGACCTTGAGGTGAGATTGTTGTCAACCGTTTGGTCATATATATAAATCAACATCATCAGGTCTTTCCTTTCTGACTGATTGTCTTTGTGTTTTGTTGAGCAGTAGATTACCTGGAGAAGATGTGGGCCGGACGAGATCCTGCTGACATCAAAAGTAACGACTCTTCTCGATCTTTCTGCTCATGTGAAGGTGTTTTTCTTTGTTTGACCACACTCACTGTCTCCTTTCCTCTCCTCTCCAGTAGAGAGAGACACCATGGCCGACTTCTGCGTGCTGGGCCAGAGACCTCCTCCTCACCTGGCCGGCCTGGCCCAGCTCAGTCACCTGGGAGCCGGCAGCCCCCTCCTGAAGGCGGTGTCTGGAGATCTGCAGTCGCCCTCCCAGCAGCCTCAGCAGCCTCCTCCTCCCCAACAACAGCAGCCGTCGCCCCACGGCCCCCTCCACCACAGCCCTCCTCTCCGTACGGGCCAGGTGCCTCATCCGCCCCCGCCGCCTCCACCCGGCTCCCTGCAGCCCCTGCTGGGGCCAGGTGGGCTGCTCTCCCCTCAACTCTCCCCGCAGATGGTGCGTCAACAGCTCGCCATGGCCCACCTCATCAACCAGCAACTAGCCGTTAGCCGCCTGCTGGCCCATCAGCACCCGCAGGCCATCAACCAGCAGTTCCTCAACCACCCGCCCATCCCTCGGGGTTCGTCCAAAGGCGTCGGCGACCATCCCGGGAGCAACCCCTCGTCCTCCGAGGTCTCCTGTGAAATCTACCAGCAGGTCAGAGACGAGCTGAAGAGAGCTAGTGTCTCCCAGGCCGTGTTCGCCCGTGTGGCTTTCAACCGCACACAGGTAGGAATACAGGACAGACTGGTCAAGATTAGGAGACAGTGTGGTGGTGAAATGATCAGAGGAAGAGGAGAAGCAAGGTGACGCGTCAAGGATGAGAGAGAGTAGCGTCAGATAAACAAGGATGGAGATAATCTGAATAATAATATAGATCATCCTGTTGTAAGTCAGACTAAACAGATCATAGTTCTAGTTCAGGTGAGAAAAGATAGTCGCCGTATTTGATAGAAATAAATAAATAGATACTGATAGACTATAATTGTGTGGTCACCCACCTCATGGTATTTTCAGTGGGATTAGCGGAAGCGTGGCAGGGTAGCTCGCTGGGTCATTGAGTCTCCTTCCCCGCCCTCGCAGCAGCACAAACACCTGATGCATTCAGCCTGTGCTAAACTGGTTACCACACGCCCCATTAGACCAATGTAATGGAGGTAGACCTGTTGGTATAGAGGCCAGGTGTGTTTCAGTCAGGTTTTGCATGTGTGTGTGTGTGTCTGTGTATTTGTGTGAGCATCCAACCTATATGCTAATACTGTATATTCTAAGTATATTAACTCAAGTGCTGCACTTAAGTACAAATATTGAGATACTTGTGCTTTACTTGCTTTGTACTGCTACTCCACTACAATTCAGAGGGAAATATTGTACTTTTTACTACTTTTATTTGATAGCTGTAGTTACTTTACAATTTTTTTTTTGCGTAAAAAACATATCAAGAGATTATAAAATGTTTTATTTAATTATATTATTATTATAAATTAAACTACCCAACAGTTAATACAAGTACAGCTGAAGTTATTAGTTGATTAATTGACAAGTACCAGTATTGTTCCAGCTTCTGATATGTGAGGATTTCCTGCTTTTCCTTTAAGTTATTATAATTGTTTTTATTTATTTGTAATAATGTTGAGGTTTGGACTGTTGGTTCCTGTAAAGTTCACAGAGTAAATGTGTCTTCTCGTGTGTCTTCTCTGTCCAGGGTTTGTTATCAGAGATCCTGCGGAAGGAGGAGGACCCTCGCACCGCCTCGCAGTCTCTGCTGGTGAATCTGAAAGCGATGCAGAACTTCCTGATCCTGTCTGAGAGCGAGAGAGACCGGATCTACCAGGAGGAGAGAGAGCGCACCATGAACCCTACGGTCGGCCTCCCCGCCTCCAACTCCTCCAACCCTGGACCGCCACGCCTCTCACAGGTTAGTGCACTACACAGCCAGTGGTGGGTCAGATTACTTTGAAATGTAGTCAGTTACTGAATACAAATTACATGACAATTTTTGAAACCCTCACAGGTACTGCATTTAGCAAAAAAAGTATGCTCTAATCATAACATGGCAAACTGCAGCCCAACAGGCAACAACAGCTGTCAGTGTGCTGACTTGACTATGACTTGCCCCAAACTGCATGTGATTATCATAAAGTGGGCATGTCTGTAAAGGGGAGACTCATGGGTACCCATAGAACCCATTTACATTCACATATCTGGAGGTCAGAGGTCAAGGGACCCCTTTGAAAATGGCCATGACCGTTTTTCCTTGACAAAATTTTGCGCAAGTTTGGAGCGTTATTTAACCTCCTTCTTGACAAGTTAGTATGACATGGTAGGTACCAATGGATTCCTCAGGTTTTCTAGTTTCATATGGTGCCAGTAGCTTCACTCTAGCTTTAAAACTGAACCCGCTAAAGATATTAATGGCGTTAAAATGAATTTGCGTTAACTTTGACAGCCTTGGTTAGAACATATTCGGCAGTTAGAATTGGTGAAATCAAATTAGCCTTGCAAAAACATGCTTATTTTTAAAGACATAATCAAGTAATCCTTGACAATGCAACTATAAACTAATTGCAAAAAGTGTAATCGCTATTTGTAGTTACTTATTCTTTGTAATCTGATCACGTAATCCGTTACTACCCAACCCTACATGTAGTCAGTGGTGTTGTTGAGATGATGTGATGCAAACATGTGATTGTAACATGCTGTGTGTCTTGCGTGTGTGTGTGTTCATAGAAAGTGTGGGAGAGGGGCTTGGATGACCAGATCACTCCTGATACCTGGGCCTCCATCTGGAAGAACAAGGCTAAGATCTCCAACTCGGTGAGTTATCAACCATCTTTAACTCGCCCTCACGGAGCAGACTGCAGCACGTCATGCACTGTGTCTTAAAACAAATCCCATTTATAATGGAAAAACAGCTTCAAAGCATCATAGGAGCATATTGTAAACATAAAGGACATTATGCAGTATTTGGACGTTTCTTTCCATGTGCACATAACAATTCAGTGATAAGATGTTCCCTCTGATGCCCATTCATGGCTGTGCTATTCTTATTATGTCTATGTAAAATAATCTCAGCATCGTTTACACTGAGGGAATGTGAGCTCGCTGGTCTGTACATGTCTTGTGGACGACTTCAAACGCTGTGTATACAAGCTCTCTGAGAGCCAATACATGTTCATTCAAACAGAAACAACAAAGAAAGACAAAAGAGGACGACTTAATGACTTTGATCTGTAAACAAAATTCATGTGGAGACGTGCGCTGCAGATGTGCAGCTGATGCTCGCACAGGGAAACACGTCTGTTCTCAGATCGCCAGCTGATAACCTCCTCTCATACGTAAACAAATGATTTGTGGATGAATCTCTTTAGAAGAATCTGTATGATATTTCCTGCCATCCAAACTTATCTGATGGCGTCTCCTCGTTAAACATTAACCATTCAGAGTCCCTTTAATACTGTGCGTTACATCACCGTGTTTATCCTCTGTTCCAGCCAAAGCCGTGCGGCCCGGTCCCCGACCTCTCGCTGAAGCTGGAGTCGCTGGTCAACATTACGTCAGGCATCTACGACGAAATTCAGCAGGAGATGAAGAGAGCCAAGGTGTCCCAAGCGCTGTTCGCTAAAGTCGCCGCCAACAAGAGCCAGGTGAGGGAATCACTGGGGAAAAAGATGTTGGCTGTGAGGAATGAAGGAGCATTTTTAGTCAAGACATTAAGATATTCACTGCTTGATAAATATGTATATCAAAACAAGCTCATAAAAACCACAAAACTAGGAGCCAAAACACACTACTGCAGAGACCAGAGCTGGAGCGCTGCCACGGCGTACACACTCAGTCATCAACTGTATCACCTGTCACTGAGTTGATGATGAACAGCTCTGGATTGTTTTGTTTCCTCAGAGCTCTGATAACGTGATTTACTGCAGAACTGGAGCTATTTTAATGAATACATGTTTTTCTTAATTTCTCTAGAAATTATCTGAAATATTAAGCATATTATTCCTTGAATCTGAACACAAGCACAGTGAGCCGCTGGTAACTTCTATAGGGCATCGCAATAATTAGTTTTCAAATGGATACGCCCACTCAGCCGTAAAGCAAAACGCAGTGGTGTCGGTTACCAAAAGTAAGCTAAGCAATAAGGTTATGAATAATGTGAACGTTAGCACTAGCTGAGTCAAAGTTAGCTCTGCTAAGTTTGTAAATAACTAGGTTAGTTTTTGAAGTGGGGTTGTATGAATACTCTCAAGTTCTGTGAGGTAAAATTCCTGTTTTTGTGAATGGAGTCTGGTGGCTTTCAAGAGGGTGAGATTTTGACATGCTTACACATAAATGTACAGTTTCTCTTCCATTATATTGAGGAACAGATGCGTCAGAATGCACTACGGAGGTCACTGCTACATTATCCAACGCAGCACTCCCACAACATAGACGCCGTAGCTTTTTTTTAAAACAGTGCTTGTGTGGATGTTTTTTTTTTTTTTAGAACAAAAGGAGGAAAATGTTGGTCGAAGTACGTATGTTCTAAAAACTTTTCCCCACATGACCAGACATAGGTTCCTGCATGATGACGCTGCTACATATACAGTATATACACATCCTTATGGTCAGTATATTACATACAGTAACCTAGATGGCGGTCAGCAAGGGAAGCTAAGCGATGTACTGCTGTGGACGCCCACGTTAGTTCGGATCCAAAAGTCACACAATAACACAAACTAACTAACCGATTGTTGTAGCGGTAGACCAGCAACTCCTGTGTTCTGCGGGGTAAAATTAGTGCTTTTGTCAATGGAGTCTGGTGGCTTTAAAGAGAGCATAGATAACTGCTTCAGTCCCCCGTCAATATAACGTACACTCAAACTGATGTTGATTTTTTTAGGTGGCTAAAATATGTTTTTCTGCTGCTCCCGTCCACAGCTGCTTTACCTCGTCGTCAGACAGCCCTTTCTGACGGGGATCTGAAGCCGTTATATCGCTCTCTTCAAAGCCACCAGACTCCATTCACAAAAGCAGTAATTTTACGACGCAGATCGTGAGGAGTACACATACAACCCCACTTCAAAAAATCTAAACATGGCACAGCAAACTTCGACTCTAGTAGCGTTCACATTACTCATAACCTTATCGATTATCTTCGATTAGCTTACTTAGCGTACAAACAATAACAAAAAACTATTTTATCTTTAAAATATTTTTATAAAGAGAGCAAAAACACACCGGAGCTAAATCCCTTCATTTATGGATATTGTCCATTCAAACATGTGTCTATGCGTTACCAGGTGTAAGCGTGAGAACGGTAATATGTAGAGATGCATGCATCATGTATACAGTACATGCATGCTTGTGTGTGTGTGAGTGCAGTTAGGGAGGTCCCCCAGGTTGGTGGGTCTGGGGGTGGCTGAGGGTCACGGCTCAGTGCACCCATCTGCTGCAGCTGGCCGCAAGGACGGAGAGAGAGGAAGAGAGAGATGATCAGGCTATTAGCGGTGCATGCTGCCCGAGGTGGCTGGTTGAACACAACAGCTGGTGTCACAAACTGAACCAGTCTAGCAGATATAATTGAATCTTCTCCATCTCTCCTTCCCCCCATCTTCCTCTCCTACATTTACATCACACACACTGCGCATTTCTAACTTTTTCAACTTTAATTCTGTTACTTCTTTATCTCCCTCCACTCATATTTGTCTTTGTCTGTTGTTTCCCATCTTACTTTTCGCTTTTGTCTCCTTTCTCTCATGGTCCTCCTTCACCACCCAGTGCTAGTAGTTAAGAGGTGTTGATTCTTGGGCTCCAGAGCCGGAGAAGGCTCATAAAACGCTTCATAAAACAGGAAATACAAGGATGGGCCACTGCGATATTCTTTTAGGGGGAACACGTCCTTCAAAATGTGTTCATAAGACAGCATAGTCTAACATTTTATCATATAAATACACTTATTTGCTTTCTTGCTGAGTTAGATGAGAAGATTATGGCAAATATGAGGCTACAGCAAGCAGCAGGTTAGTTTAGCATAAAGACTGGAAACAGGGGGAAACAGCTAGCCTGGCTGGAGTTAAGGCTGGTTGCCTGGCAACCTCACAGGCTGCAACTAACAATTATTTTCATTGTTGATTATTTTCTCAATTAATCGATTAGTTGTTTGGTCTATAAAATGTCAGAAAACGGTGTAAAATGTCGATCAGTGTTTCCCAAAGTCCAAGATGACGTCCTTGAATGTCTTGTTTTGTCCACGACATAAAGATATTCAGTTTACTGTCATAGAGGAGGAAAGAAAACAGAAAATATTCACATTTAAGAAGCTGCAATCAGAGAATTTTGCACTTTATTTTGTAAAAAAAATACTCAAACTGATTAATTGATTATCAAAATAGTTGCAGAATAATTTCAATAGTTTACAACTAATTGATTAATCATTGCAGCTCTACTGCACATAACCCTCTGTAAATCCACAATTTATCGCTTTTACACTAAAAGGCTAGCTGTTTCCCTATGTTTACAGTCTTTATGCTAAGCTGAGCTAACTGTCTATCACCTTATATTTACTGTGCAGACATGAGAGTTGTATCATCTTCTCATCTAACTCTCAGCAAGAGAACGAAAAAGCGTATTTCTCAAAATATGTAAGTATTCCTTCCTGTCCACCCTTACCTTCTTTCTCTGTCTCCGTCTCGTCTCCAGGGTTGGCTGTGTGAGCTGCTCCGGTGGAAGGAGAACCCCAGCCCAGAGAACCGCACCCTGTGGGAGAACCTGTGCACCATCCGGAGGTTCCTGGCGCTGCCGCAGCCCGACAGAGACCTGGCGTACGAGGAGGAGTCCAGACACCATCACTCCGAGAGGCTGCACACCGTCCTCCACCTGCCACAGGACACACAGGTAAGAATCAGACTTGTTTAGAGCTGCACCTCAGATCTCCATGTCCAGGTGGATGTAACACCTGGCATTAAGATGCATTACATCTGTTGAAATTGACTTAAAAATTGCAATACATATCGAATCAGCACAGCAAGTATCATGATAGTATCAAATCAGGAGATAGGTGTATTGTCCCATCCCTAGTAAAAAAGTACAATATTTCCCTCTGTAATGTAGTGAAATAGAAGGATAAAGTAACAGAAAATGTAAATACTCAAGTTAAGTACCTCAAAATTGTACTTAATTTCAGTACTTGATTAAATGTACTTAGTTACTTCCCACCATGATAGTGATGGTTACTATTGAACACACACTTTACAAGACAGAAAAGGATGAAACCGTATCTCTCCGCCGTCAGAGACCACACCCGCTGTTATTAATTCCTCATTATATTAATTTGGTGTACTGTACTGTTTGATCTCGTTGTGTGTGCCCATGTGTTTGTGTGTGCGTGCGTGCCCCAGTGGACGGAAGAGTAAACAGTGTTGCTGGGTGGTGTGGTGCTGGAGGAAATGCCCCATTAGTTAGTGAGGAGGGAGGCCGAGGCCGAAGGAGGGCTGAGGGAGATCGATGCAGGAAACACAGTGACGTGTTGTCCTCTGTCATTACTGCAACCCTCCCACTGAAACACGTCTTTATTTCTCTCAGGCTGTATAGATAATACCTTATCTGCTATTTAAGTAGCAGACACAACGGAAATATGAAAATAAGACAATACAAACAAACATATTCTTACACTCTATGTACACTTTCTGATTGGTTGGCTCTGTACTCCAGTTCACTGGATGGTTGGTAGTTTTATACATAGTGCCCTAAGATAAACTATTTCCTTTGCAGTTAAACGATGATTCTACTCTGACTTCAGCAGACACTCGTCCTTAATAACATTCTGCTAGGCCTCTACTGCAAACACCTTTACTATGATATTTGTTTGACTTTCTTTTATGATATACTATATACTATAACGTTTTATGACATATTGGACTGATATTTTTTATGACATACTATATACTATGACCTTTATTACCTTTTTTAATGACTTTTTATGACATACTATCCTATATCTTACTGACATTTTTTAATGTCATACTATACTATGACATTTTTTACTTTTTATGGCATACAACTTTTTTTACGACTTTTTATGACATACTATACTATGACTTTTGTTATGGCTTTTTATGTCATACTATCCTATATTTTACTGACATGTTTTAATGTCATACTATACTAGGATTTTTTTACGGTACATTTTACAGATATTTTTTAATGTCATACTATGAGATTTTTTACTTTTTATGGCATACAACCTTTTTTATGATGTTTTATGTCATACTATACTATGACATTTTTTTGATGACAACTGGCAAATTATCTGCTGATGAATATGATCTGATAGAAAGCTCCAGAATAGCAACTAAATTGACCTTGAGCGGAGTCTGTTTTGGCAAACCTAATATTATAAGAAATAGTTCGGCACATACTGTAAGCCTCTGTAACAACGCAACGTGTCCTCTTATATAACATATTAACTAGTGAGCCGTTTTTATCATAAGCTAAGCTAACGGACTGCAGGCTCCAGCTACAAATTTAGGAGTGATATTGATCTTCTCATCAACTACAAGAAAGCAAATAAGTGCATTTCCCCCAAAAAATGTTGAACTATTCCTTTAAATCCATTTTGCTGGACTCCAGAGAAACAACAACAGAAAATGACTCCACTGTAAAGAGGTCAAAGGTCATCCACACAAACTGAATTCACTGGTTGCTCAAACACACTTCCGGTTGAGAGATAGTATTTCTAACCACCAGCCCCCCAACGCAGAGCTATTATATCCCACATATAGTACGTACCATATGCCATAAATCAAAAACAGGCAAATGCTGAAACTTCCCATTTAGCATCTCCTCCAACTCCACCACCACCACCACCACCACCAAGCAATCTTTACCCTCTCGTCCCATTCAGAGCTCTGTATTAAAGGCTGATGGGAAGACTGGGAGGAAGCTGTGGTGGCACCATTAACACATTCCTCTGCTCCTCTCAGCAAAGACTAAAAATAAAGTGTACCCTCATAACGCCCATGTTGTAACCCCTCCAACGCCCCCCACCCACCTTCAGAGACATGAACTGTGGCGAAACACTGGTGATTTATTAATGGGAAATGAGGTGTGTGTGTGTGTGTAAATATGCTGTCTTCAAACCCCCCAACGTCCCAGATGAAGCCCCCTCACCAAACCTCAGGCTCCAGCCAGCCTGCCACCACAGACCACACATGTGTCCCATCTGCCACACATGCTCATACACAGCATCTCACACTGATAGTTGGTAATGTGAGCACTCCTTTGTGTTGCGGACAATAAGAGGGTCTCTAAAACTGTAGCAACCGACCACAATACACATGAAATATGAATGTGGCGTTGAGACATAGCTGTACCCCCGCGATGTGTGTGTGTGTGGACTGGCCTGGATGTACAGTAGCGTGAGCCATTTTCTGCATGTTGGGGGGGCTTTGGGAGATCTCGCACTGTGTGTCTATTAAGTCTGCAGGTGCTGTGTGTGTGTGTGTGTGTGTGTGTGTGTGTGTGTGTTTGCATGTCAGTAACCTCAGCAGCATCACATTTCTTCATGACTGACACGGTCCTGGTGCTCGCTCCACAGCTCTTATTCATACGGCTTTAGCAGTTAAGTGCGTCCCACAGCTAATTTGGCAGAGTCTGCCCTTATAAATAATTTCTTTATTGTTTTTGCTAAATTGATTTCGGGCTGCAAGTCGAGGGGTTGTTTATGTGTGTGTGTGTGTGTGTGTGTGTGTGTATATGACCGCTCACTGGGGCTGAGAGCCCAGGAGTGGTGGACTAGAACAAGACGTAACAACTACTGCCCCCTTCCTCCTCCTCCTCCTCCTCCTCTCTCTCTCCCTGTCTCACTTCAATCCAAAGGTGCTTTACTGACATTGCAAACAAAGGCGCTTATTGCCAAGCAGCAACAAATTGCTCCTGTCAACACCGTGAAAAAGTCATATCTCTCTTTTAAGGTGATTATCAAGTGTGAGCCATTTAGTGTTGCACTTCCATAAAGAGACGAGAGGCCAATTAAAGCAAGATTGGTCAAAATTGGTGCAGCGGAGGCCGAGATTTCTGACTTTTACAGTAGTCCCTTATATTGCTCAAGCGCCGAAACGGCTGTATTTCCCATAATGCAACTCGATAATGTCCCTTCATTAGACCCTCACTGCCTGGTAAATGCTATGGCTGGGACGATACACCTATCTCCCGATTCAATACCATCACGATACTTGGGTGCGGATTTTTAACTATTGGGATTCAATATTACGACTTATTGTGATTTTTATTAACTTTTGTAAGACTAGAGATGGGAAAAAGTTGAATCATACACTCCAGGGACTTTTACTTTGGAAAATCTCAAAATTGATACGGTAAAAATGTTTGATTTTCCAAATGTATGTAGTCAGAGATGTCCTGAAGTCAAATATATCAGTCAGGCATTATTTATTACATTTTTTCCAGCAACCCAAAAATCAAAGAATAAAAGACATTTCCCTCACAAATTAGTGGTATTTTCTATTTAATTTATAAGGGACATGTAATGTTTTATAGTTCTGGTGAATATAATACAATCAATCTTATTTCTATAGATGTATTTTGTATATTATACAGTTTTCTTTGTTAACACCTTATTTTGAAAAACCGGACGTAGTCACACGTGTATACTTCCGCTAACTTCGCCATGTCCGTCTCTAGCTCTCCTGTCAGCTCCGTTCTCTCTATACATCCATGGTCGGCTCCATCGGGGCCGTTTGAATGCATTAAAGTCGTAGCGTCGGCCAATTTGACCGCGGAGATGAGAGCGACGGCCGGCTTGACCGCACGTTACCGCAATACGATAACGTTTCCTGTCCATGACAGAGTTAGCATGCAGCTTTAGCCGTGATGTCTAGCTCTGCTTTTCCTGCCGATGTGTGAAACCCAAAGTGTTTCCATACTTTACTGGATGTGTAGTGTTTATCACTGTGGATTTAACATGTGAGGGTGCAGGTCGTATCCACGCGGAACCTCCGCTTTTTTCTGCTTTGTCGTTTCGGCTCACTGCGTTTTGTTTTGACGGATATGACGTCACATTACTCAGACTACAACAATAAAAGCGTTAACTTCCTTCTACCTCCACATAGACTCAAAAGAAGCAAATATATCGATTGTTGCATTAAAAAAAATTATTTCAAAATCTTAAAAAAATCGCAATACATAGGTGAATAATTTTTTGCCCCACCCCTAATATATAGGACCACAATGACCTTATAAAGTGTCTGGAACAGGTGAAATCAAAGATATAACACATTATATTAGCAACCATGACAACTAATGGTTCAATAGTACCATTAATCATCGATAGAAAAATCTATTGAAGGTCATAAAACATGAAGTCCTTCCTCTCTGTCATTGTGACAATAAATAATTCCTCCCAAAATATATCATAATTTATTTTACCTTTGGGTAAAGACTGTTAATGCTACAACTATTTGTTTGAGAGGAAGTAGCTGTCTCTCTCTCTCTCTCTCTTTCTCTCTCTCTCTTTAGTGCATCCCGGTGGCCTCTTATTTACTGTTGCAGGGTGGAGTTTGGGCTTTTTTGGCAAACCACAATTAACTTAATTGTTTAATTGCAGATAAATGGAATGAATACCACACACAGTTTGTACGAGGAAAAAATAAACGTGTGCATGCATATACACACACACACACATACTGTATATGACCACATAAACACACACTCAGCTGCACTCCCAGCTAGCCTCAATAACATTACGTGTATACAGTTTTTCATCAAAGAAACATTATTTTGCAAAAAAAGGAAATGTGCAGTGACTCATCTACTCCCCTTAGCCCGGATCCAGTCCTCATGAATCGCAACCACACACACATATTCAAATACGAGAGAGAAAGAGAGAAAATCAGAGAAACACACTGATTAACAGGAAAGGTGAAGTCATGCACAAAACTAACAGAAAAGTGATTTTTCCTTCATTACATATTTATCTCTGTGTTAATGGTGTCTCTGGTGGTCATACACTGCCCCCCCCCTCACCACCACCACAACACAGAGAGAGAGTTAGGGGCCCAGGAGGACCAGAGCTCATTAAGGAGAAGATGAATATTTCATGTTCTATAATTCTTTCATAGTTCTGCGCCGTAATTTGCCTTGATTTACGTTTAAAAGAAAACTTTTTCATTTTACTGCAGAGCACTCACAGCTCTGCCAGGAGAGAGAGAGAGAGAGAGAGAAAGAGAGAGAGAGAGAGAGAGAGAGAGAGAGAGAGAGAGAGAGAGAGAGAGAGACAGAGAGAGAGAGAGAGAGAGGGAGGGAAAGAGTGAGACGGAGAGAAGTTTTTCAGGAATATTGAATCATGCCATGAGAAGAGCTGGTCTGGCCGCGGGGCTCCAGTGCTTGTGGTTTTGGGGAGAGCAGGGCTGTATTGTGTTGCTCCGAAGTGACATGTAGTCTCTTCCAAAGTGTAATGGTCAGAGATGGGAGGAGTAAAAAGCCAGAGAGGGAGGGAGGGAGGTGAAAAGGGACAAATATACTGCAAGCTTCTACTGACGTTACTAACTTTGTACTGTTCAGTAGTTATTTCTGCAAAAACATTATTAGAAAAAAATGAATGAGCATGACTCTACCAGCGAGGGCACATCAGTCACTTTAAACACCACGGTGTTATGCAGCGGTGGAAGAAGTACTTTAGTAACTTTACTAAAAGCACTACCGCTTCTTAAAATATACTACACTACAAGTAAAAGTCCCACATTCAAAATCGTACTTATGTAAAAGTATTAACAGTTAAAAGTACTCATTATCCATAAAAAAAAGGCCCTTTTGTGTGTTTATATAATGTATTATTGTAGTATTATTTCTCAAGCAGCATTTTACCATCTTACACTAAGTTGGTTAATTTAACCCATTTCATATATTGGATCATTTAATGTAAAACTAGGGCTGTCAAAGTTAACGCGTTTACGCAAATCAACAGGCTCAGATTTAAAGCTACAGTGAAGGTATCATATGAAACTACAAAACCTAAACCTAAGGAATCTATTGGTTCCAAACATATCATACTAGCTTGTTGCGAAAGAGGCTAAATAAAGCCCCAATCTTGAGCTAAAGTTTGACGAGGAAAAACCATTTTCACTTTATGGGTAGTCACCATTAGGAGGCCTCTCTTCGTATGTTTCTATTTCTTATGAACAGTCAATGTCGTCTTTGAACTATGACCACGACCTTTCCCTAACCTTAACAAAAGTGGTTGTTTAACCCAAACCAACATCTTTCTTTAGCATCAACCAAGTATCCTTAAACCTAACCGAACCTTAACTATAGAGGTGGCAGGTCACAAAACAGTCATATGAATCACTTTCACTGGAAAGTGATGTTGTCTTGCAGACGGGGGATGGATCATTTTGGAAGGCAATAACACACAACCTTTATTTGTCATTTAGTTTGGAGGAGGAGTTATGGTTGGTTACATTTCTCTGTAATTGTCTACCCTCCATGACATATGACTAAGGCTCACTGTTTTTCAGTTTGTTAATCATATTTACCGAAAGAGGCAGTTTAATGATTTTCACCTGGATTTTATGCTTCCCAAAGTTGCACTGTAAGAAGACACTGATTACCCAAAAGTCATCTTGCAATGTCAGAAAATGCTCCAGTAAGAAAGTGTAGAAGCTATTTATGCACCGGGGTCTAGATTTCTGCACACATTACATTACACATTTATGCGTCCGAGTCCACCCATTCTGAAGAAAAATAATAAGTCTCACCTTAACTAATGCGTGTTTTGAAGACTGTAACAAACAATATCTGCGGTGTACTGATTTACAGACGATAGAGGTCGAAGAGCACAAGGCAAATAGACACAGGAGGTGTAAAAAAGCTGGGAGTTACAATGGGAGGGACAGCAGCGAGAAGGAGGTGGAGGTGGAGGACATGGGGGAGGTGGGGGTGGGAGCTCCTGGCATCCACCAGTTCAGGGCTGATTTGGATGTGGAGTCATGTTGGCTTGGCAGAGGTCCACTTCATTAGTGTCCTGATGCATTAGAACTGAGGGGGAGAGGGAGGCGGAGGAAGGAAGGAAAAAGCATAGAAGAAGAGAAGGAAAAGACACTAAAGGGAGAAAAACTAAAAAGGTATTAAAAGACGAGTTTGAGCACAGAAGAAAGAGGATGACCATTCGAACGAAGAGAGACACGAGGAGAGATAAACTCCAACTAGCCTTGTGTGTTTGGCTCTGCTCTCTAACATCATCATTAGTGCATGAGGGAGACCAGACCCGCCATTGTTGCATGCGTCTGTGTGTGTGTGGCGATTGATCCAAGAGTCCTTGCTGTCAGCCCAAATAAGCGTAGAAATGATGACGGTGTAGATGGGGAGACGGTAGGTTTCACAATCCCCTCCGTGATTTACCCTCAATTTAGTTATTAAGTGTCTCAGTAAGTTTGTAAGTGGGATGTTTGTGGCTGTGTGGTCCTCATTAGGGCAGGGGTACATGTCTTTATGTCTCTCTTACAGTCTTTTCTCAATATCTAAAGCCGTCACTTTGTGTGAAAGAAACAGAAGATGTGGGGGAAGGAGAGAAAAATGACAAAAAAAGGAAAAAACCTACTGAATTCCTGTAAATTGGTCATTCTCTCCCCCTGAACATAAAGCCCCTGCGAATGAAATCGGAGCAATTTCATGGTCTGGCCTGCCCTCAATATTATTTAAGTAATACCCTGTTATTATTGAAGAGAAGGGAGAGAAAAGCGAATGACTATTATCTTTATGTGGGTCCTTTAATTTTAATGCGCCACAGATTTATAGCTGGGCATTCCAGTGGGGAGGCCCCTCCCTGCTCTTAAAGCGAGCGGGCGGGACACGACCGCAACGCTCTCACAACAGCCACTACCTTCTGACAAACAACCAAAGTCCCCACTTTCCCCTCCCAACACTTCATCCTGCCCTCCTTCATTGCTGTCAAACAGCCCTCACACTGATCCTGACAGCCAGAGGACCCCCCTCGCTGACGGCGAGAGCTCCACCCATCAGAATAACAAACACATTTCTACATCTACCCACATTGTCTCCATTTATAATCTCTCTTTACACCGTCCTAGCCCTTCTCACATGAGCTTTTTTAAAATCCTGTTTATAAATCTTGCTGAAAACTACCATAACCTGATTACTGAAAAATTGGAGTCGATAAAAATCCAGACTGAATCATCTGAAGTTCATCCTTTTCCAGTGTAAAAAGGCGCTTGTATCAGTCGCGCTAAAAGTCAACTTGTTAGGTTCCGAGTTAGGTTCCTCAAAACTAAAAACTAAATTTGATACACAAATTCGTACTTCTGTAAACCTCTTTTTGACAGTTAACAGTTATCTACACCAGCAGAAATAGCAATTAACAATTTAAAGTCAGAAAATATTGTATATGTATAAAATATTGGTTGACCGTAGATTATTATTAGACAGACTTGAGCTCTGAATTGACTCTAATCCAGTTTCTATCGTCACAATAAAGTCTTGCTGTTGCTGTGACTACATGTCTAAACAAAAATGACTAGCGGGGTTCCTCAAGGATCGATTCTGGAGCCTTTTCTGTTCAAACTCGAACATTTTCCCGGTAGCACAAATTAGTTTCATGTAACTATGCAGATGATGAATCTACATCCCTGTGTTATAAAGTGTCTACAGTCTAGTTAAACAAACATATTGAGCAAATCACTGATTTGATTTACCTAAATTAACCTGCACTAGCTACCAGGGTGTGGACATTTCACTATATGTTTAGAAAGTACTGAAGGGTACTGATCTGCTCGTGTGATATTCACACTTACTTCGTTGTTTGTTCACTGTTTTACGTAGCTTAAAACAAAGCAATGTAAAACTTTTTAGTTTCTCTGCATCAAATATCTGGAACAAAATCCTGTATGTGATTTGAAGTATCCTGTTAAATCAAGACTACAAACTAGACCTAATTAAACCTACACTCTTACAACAATGTTAATGTTGTAAAGTCATTGTATAGTATGTAAAAAAAGTCGGTATAGTATGACAAAAAAGTCAAAGAAGCCATTGTACAGTGTGTCAACAAAAGTAATAAAAAAGTCATAGTATAGTATGTCGTATAAAGCCGTAAAAAGTCATAGTATAGTATGTCGTAAAAAGTCGTAAAAAGTCATAGTATGTCGTATAAAGTCGTAAAAAGTCATAGTATGTTGTATAAAGTCGTACAAAGTCATAGTATAGTATGTCGTAAAAAGTCGTAAAAAGTCATAGTATAGTATGTCGTATAAAGTCGTAAAAAGTCATAGTATGTCGTATAAAATCGTAAAAAGTCATAGTATGTCGTATAAAGTTATAAAAAGTCATAGTAAAGTATATAATAAAAAAGTGATATAAAAGTCAGAGTATAATATGCCATAGAAAAAGTACGTGAAGAGATTTACATAAGCAGTTTCATTCATTTATTCCTCATATCTTTTCATTTTTCCTCTCTTCCATTATCACACTAGAACCACAGCCGTTGTTACCGGCATAATCTCAGTACTTATCCAAAACGATTACCTTTCTTTGTCCTCTCTCTCTTTCCCCTCTACTCTTTCCCTCAGAGGTGTTGAGTGGGCTGGTTAAATAGTGATGGGGTGTCATAAGTTTGTAAATAAGAGACTTCCTGGCAGACAGGTGGTTGGCGTTTTACTAGAGCTAATCTTACACACATTAGGTCAGAGGTATACTGGACACAAGGCAGTTTGAATGCCAGCCTTGGAGCAGGTTAATAGACCGTGACGCTCTGTGAGCTGTGAAACACTTGTTCTCACTGTGTGGAGGAGGCCTGGCTACTGTGTGCTGGAGAGGGGAGTGGCAGGTTACTGGTGGTTTTATAAGATGTGTTCCATCATACACGGTTACTGTCAGCTACACATTATCCTCAGGAAATAATATTTTAAGAATATGTCACACAAGTGCATCAGGATTTAGGTCAAATAACGGTCAGTTGTCATTCATTTCATCCTGTTACTGTCAGTGAATTCCTGCCGCAGTCTTGATCAGGGGTCACTGTGCCCCGTTAATCAAGCAGCTCTTCTGTCTTTCTCGTCAGGCACTCCACAGGCCACCCCCGACCCCAATGAAGGAGCACCGCCTGTCTCCGATGCGTGAAGAGCAGTCATCTCTCACCCCGGTGAATGACGAAGGGTCACAGAATATGGTAACAGGGGCTGCAGGCGTCTGTCAACCTGGCTCTGTTATCAGTGCTGGGAGCAACAAGAAGCCACGATCACGCACTAAGGTACACTATGTTATACTACTCACTCTGTTCAGGACCCATCAAGTGATTATTATGGCATTATGGGACTGGTTTTAATTCACTTTCTGTCTATTCTAGATTTCCCTGGAGGCCTTGGGTATCCTGCAGAGCTTCATCCAGGATGTCGGCCTGTACCCGGACCAGGAGGCCATCCACACCTTGTCAGCACAGCTCGACCTGCCCAAACACACCATCATCAAGTTCTTCCAGAACCAGCGCTACCACGTCAAGCACCACGGCCGCCTCAAGGAGCTGGGCGAGGGAGCCGCCGCCAGCGGAGGTGTGGACGTCAGCGAATACAGAGAGGAGGAACTGCTTTCGGGCTCAGAGGACCCGGAGTCTAGCGAGGACGGTACTGAGGAGATCTACCAGACCACAGACGGGAACGGTGGGAGCACAGCGGGGCTGAACCAGCCTCCGGCTTCCTCCAGCTCCAACTCAAGCCAGTCGTCCTCAGGGAACAACATTGCTCAGGAGGAAGACAAGGTGCACGGCCGGCCCGGTGGCCCTCTGGGCCCCGGAAGCTCCTCATCCAGTCCCAGAGAGCAGGCCGACTACCAGAGGTAGAGACTGACACACAGAGAGGAGAGGACAGAGAGAAAGACGGAGGGAGAGGAAACAAGATAAAGAAAAGGTCTATGATAATGAAGTGAGGAACTGGTCATGAATTGATGGAGGGTCGGGAGGCTGAAATATACTGTAAACCGCTGATACGACCAGACGGACTCTTTATAATGACAATATCAGACATCTGTGAACACCTGATGTGTGGAGTGAAAATACCTCAGCAAAAAGACTGACACAGCAGCGGTTGTGTAACTGTGAAAGAAAGTTTTCCCCCAAAAAACATTTAAATAATTCAATCGCAAACTCTCATTACCAGGTAATCTATTGCTGCTCATGCCACAAAACACAAGACAAAATCTCCACATGTCGACAACCGAAAGACAATCCAAGGCGGCGGGATTTCATCGGCTTCGGGCCAGAAATAGTTCCTGTTCCTCTTCTCTAAAGTCTGAGCACAGTCACGTAAGACATACCAACATGCTGGGTTCAATTTGCCCCGCTGAGTGACATTTATAGTCTGGATTTCCGGAGGCCTTCCCAGACCTCTACGATCCTATAAATCCTCAGGACCCGAGAACGTGGACAGACGGCACTCCACAAGCTCCATTTCATTGTGGAAAAAGGAAACGACCACCACCATCACCACAACCTGCCCTCGCCTCACCGTCACGCGCCAGAATCACTACCAGTCCTATCGAGCACTTAACTGTTCACAAAGACACTGATATTTTGTGGATGTACTCTCGCCTCCCTCTCTCTCTGTCTCTCCTCTCAAGGCTCACAAAACAGTGTGAGGTTTTAAAAATTGACAGCGGACAGTCTGGCAGGAGGACAGTGGACAAGAGGATGTGGCGTGGAGGGACACTCGAGGATTGTGTGCCCACGGACTCTGAACCCTTTCCTGGCTACCACTCCGCGTATGTGTGGCGAGAAAAATGTCCAGAAAGGAAGGACAGAGCGGAGATTCAGCAACCAAACAATCAGTCACTTTATGTGCGGTAGTCCACTCTTCCTCTCCTCTCTCCATCTCACTCTCTCCCCCCTTTTCCTCTCTCTAATTGGTGCCCACAGTCTTGTGTTTCACCACACCTACCCGCACTTAAACTTCACCAACCCTATTTATTGCTATCTTTATCCATGATTATTATTATCATTATTGTTATTATTGTTGTTATTATGGTTAGAATTGCTGTCATCGCGTGCTATTTTTAGTTTTTTATTTCCATGGGTTTAAATATTGGTTTTCAGAACTGGGCGGTGGTTTGGGAAACAAGAGACATTAAGAGTGCTCTGCCCTAAAAAGAAGAGGAAGAAAAGGAGCAGAGAGTGAAAGAAAAAGAAAAAAGAAGCAGTTACTGAGTGTTATTAGGTAAAAAAAAAAACGTCCTGTCATGTTGTATTATGCCATTTTTTTATAGTTCCCAAAAATAGTAAATGAGAGAAATAGTTAAGAAAGCGAAACTGTTGCCGCAGTTGATGACAATCTACTTTTTTGAGCCATTACAGAAATGTGGCAGGTTTGTTCTTCACTTTTGATGTCTGTAAATACCCGACACGGGATAAATTGTTATTGATATACTTTTATTTTTTGCTGAGTGACTTTAAGTGTTTGAGCCAGTTTGGATTTATCAGAAGTTTTGTTTTTCTTTTCCTTTGGACAACTCAGTGAAATCGGTTCATTTTCATTGTGCCAGGCGAATTCAATCACAAGAGTATTTAAAAAAGAATTGATTTTGATTTTTTTTTGTTTGCTTGGTGTCAGTTGTGTACAAGTATACAGTATGTTTAAAAACAAAAAAAAAATATCTGAGAATGGATAGTGTCCATGTTGTTTGACTATCCCGATCGGCTGCTACACTCAGACAGATGACCTGCCTTTTAATGATTACGTCGACTCCAATCACTCCGTATGATGATATTGTGCTTTTCTGTACGACAGGAATCAGGGTTAGACTCGAATGCAGTTCCAATGAAATCTTTAGTTCATCCAGCGTTGAAGTGAATTAAAATTTGTGAATTCAAACATCGTCTTGTTTTTATTTCAATAACATAATTACGTGTTATAAGTGATACTAACAAATATTAGAGTAATGTTAAAAAGGGTCATGTTGTCTCAGCAGGTATCTCTCTGCCCTGTCAGAAGCAGCTCTTTTCCTCGCCAGCATCTCTCTCTCCTGTCCCACCAGATTAGAGTAACTGGAAGCTACAGAATCCCAGTTTACCCAGCAGACATTGAAAACAATGAGCCTGTCCTGTGTGTGAGTTCACTTTGTTAATCGTTTCAAATGACTCTATATGAAAATACAATGTAGAAAATGATCCTACTGCAGTGCTCCAGACTGCGACCAGAATTGTGAGTGTGCGTGCGAGTTAAAAATTCACGTTGTCGCATTCATGCGAGTGAAGGACAGCACGTGATACGGGTGAACGTAGAGGTGTAGGACTTTACCAAACAATCCATTTAGCTGTTACTGTGTTCAAAAAGTAAAGCGGATTATTTTAAAAAGCAAAATGAGTACAGAGAGGAGGAGGCCGGTGTGGTGCTCTTTACGTCAACACTAGAGTACACAAATTAAGATTTGATTTTTTTGTTATTGTCAACAAATCCCACAAAAAGGCGTCTGAGTCACTCAATACTTTCCGTCTTCACTACCCTCTCTGTGGCTTTCAGCCTCAAGCCAAATTCATACTGAAGACGTACATTTTTAAAAATGGGTCCCAAATATATCTAACAGCTGGGTACTGTAGCATTTAGCAAAGGTTTACTCAAACAGGAGGAAATGCTGCATTTTGGTGACGACTATTTTCAGCTGCAGATTTGAGTGAGTGTGCAAACCTAAAAGAAAAAACAACCATTTTAAACAGTTTTTCAGTTTACGGGGCAAAGTCTGTGATGAGTGAGGAGGCTTTTGTTTCCGCTGTTTTGTCAACATTAGTCACCGATTAATGAAACATTAGATGGCGGAGTATGAAGGCTAATTTTTAGGCTGAACATTAACTAGTGTGTGAGGATTATAAACCGTTGTGTTGTGTTTTTAGTCAAGACGGACACATGGAGCAGTCGCCCGTCAATCAGGAACCATTTGGCATCCCTAAAATCAACTTGAGTAAACAAGTAAAATAAAATAGCTTATCAGACAGGCTACATCATCACCTACACAAGCTACACACTTACTTCAATTGCCTCTAAATAGTTTCAACTCTGATGAGGTGTGGCGGGGCAGAACAATCTTGGTGTTTAACCTGCCACTAGGGGTTGGGTCAAGCATTTTGTGTGTCTCTCTGTGTGTGTGTGTGTGTGTGTGTGTGTGTGTCTCCCTCAGGAAACAATAGAGTCTAAGTGTTGGTGATGAGCTGGGGGGGGTCGAGGTCTTTCCTGCAAAAGCGTTTTCCACTCAGCTTGTCTCCTCTGACTGAAGACAATCAGCTCACGCTGTGACCACGGTGGGATAATTATACCTGCTGAGATACACCGATGTCTGTCTTTACATACTTCCCCTCCAAAAATAGCCCGTCTGCCCGTCTCCCTGCTGCATGCTCCTGGAAGCCAGAGGTGACCCGACAAAGCAACACGAAAGAGAAATGAAAAGAATTCACTCCTGAAATAGAGCAGCTGTTCATTTCATTACTGCAGATGATATTTTCATTATCCAGCGAATAGAAACCCGACATCTATTTCTTCTTTTCAGCATGAATTATTCTTCTCTGAGAGTTTACGTTTAGGCGTCCAAGTTAACCTTGGAATGACTCGTTTCATGATGTTCAAAGGCTTCCAGACTATTTCAGAGCGCCTTGTCTTTTGAACAATGTTGTGCATTGTGTATAAACTTGAATAGGGCTTGGCTTGAGGGAGGACGAGAGGGGGGTGCAGGCTGGGCCGAGTCAACTACGTGGCCACAGGAACCAAATATTGCTTCATGTGTACATGTATGCAATCAAAGAAAACCAGGGATGGAAAAAAAATACTGCCCAAGAGGCTGTCTCGGGTGGAATTTACTGGAAATTGTGGATGACAATGCAGCCTCCTGTGTTTATATAGCGAAAGAATACAATTTAAAAGCACTATTATCAAAAACGGGTGTTCAAGGAAATTAAAAAAGAAACTTTGACAAGGCATTGCCTGGCTAACTGATTCAAACTAATCAGCATGTAAGGGAGAATATTATGCAAGATAAAGCTAATAAGTGGCCAACAACTCACTCTGAATGGCAATTCTATGCAAACCTGCCAATTCCTCTGCAAGTAAACTGGACTGAAAATCGTGTTACTAAGGAGGCCTCTATGGATGCTCCAGGAAATTAAAAAACTGTCGCCTGGCCTCCTCAAAATTGATAAACACAGAGATGCACATTTTTCTTTTAATGCTCCAAACTCATCAGTTTAAAAACCTGCAAACAATTTGTATGCAAAATACGGCTTTTAAAAGGAACAACAACTTCATCTGGATGGAAATGCTTTTCTCACCCGCATAATCTTTTACCCGCAAACCGAACTGAATGTTCTGATAAAGACGTTATTTCCTCACAGTGATGACATTTGTTCCAGTAATAATATTTGAGGCGTTTACTAAAATGCATATTACATCTATAAATGTGTTTGTGAGCGAGATTGCGGCAATATCTGAATAGAGGTGTTCAGTGCATGTGCGGACAAAGTGAACTGACTACTCGCTGATCACAGCAGAGGTGGACAAAGTACTCAGATCTTTAATTTAAGTAAAAGTAACAGTACCATAGTGTAAAAATACTAAGTAAAAATCCTGCGTTCAAAATTTGACTTAAGTACAAAAGCTTTAAGCGTCAATATATACTTATAGTTACAAAAGTAAAAGTACTCATTTTGCAGAATGGTCCCATTCAGAATTATTTATTATAATAATATGAATGTATTTATTGATTATATTGTCTATTGTTAATCAGAATCTGGAAAGAAACTTAAGTTAGTTATATAAATATTTCCAACTTAACTGCAGTAGAGTACAAGTATAAAGTAGTAGGAAATGAAAATGCTCAAGTAAAATACCTCAAATTGTACTTAAGTACAGTAATCGATTGAGTGTACTTAGTTACTTTCCACCACTGGGTCACAGTACGTTACCTCCTTGTTAAAAGTGTATTAAAAAGACCCTGAATGCAACAGAAACTATTACAATCTGTTAAACTGTCAGATATTAGGCTGCGGAGTTATTTATTATTATACTTACATCCTGCGCTTGTAATTTTGCACCGAACTGAACGTTACATCTTGAACTAGCAACAGACTGAACTGAAGACAGTCGGTGATGCGTTCACTTACTGTACTGAAGTACCTCTAAACAGTGATGCGTTCACTTGTCAAGGATGTATTATTGCTTAGCTTAGGGAAAAAAAGTGATTAAAATAGGCCGGCGACTACGAATCTTCGAGCTGAACGAAGTGATTTGAATCACCAAAGTGATTTCCATCTCTATATAATAATACTTTCTTCCATTTCACTCCTCCTTTCTCACCACCGCCCTGCTGTACACCCCCATTACACTCCGACACACAGCCGCTCTGCTCTGCAGTTTTGTGGTAAGCACCTCTGGTTTTCATTCAGTACCACCCGTCCCCTTCTACTTCCACCTCATCCCTAAATCTCCTAATTCAACTCATTATTCGCTCAATTGGTGGGCTTTAACCCCTCCTGCCTCGGGTCCTATAGAGCTGGTAGTCATTAGCAGACGGGATTTGTGACGGAGCGGAGCAAGGGGGTAGCAGGCCCAAACTCTCTCTCTCTCTCCCGCTC
Organism: Sebastes umbrosus; assembly: GCF_015220745.1. Lineage (NCBI taxonomy): Eukaryota > Metazoa > Chordata > Actinopteri > Perciformes > Sebastidae > Sebastes > Sebastes umbrosus. Next base: position 5,725,061 of record NC_051281.1, read on the forward strand.
ACACACACACACACACATATATTCAGTGTCATAAAGCCCCTGAAGAGCCTGCGGGGTGTCGCTGCAGTTAAACACATATCAGCCTCCCAGTGTTAAACAGCGGGTCCGTCAGAAGTTGGATGGGAGTCAGGTCTGCTTGGTTAGACGCGGCAAGACCACCCAGAGGTCTGTGGTTCTCAGAGATGCTAGCTGCAGTCTGTGAGCGCTCGGCTGATGTGAGCTGAGCATCCGTCTGGGTGATGGTTTCTGGGAAGTCTCTGGGGACCGCTAATTTGACCTCCATTTGAAAGGATTTTTTTTTTTTTTCAGTATTTTGAAGGCAAATGAAGCTCATCACTTCTGCCAATAGACAAAACAAGCCTCTAACAGTGTGGATGCTCTACAGTTTCATCTAGATCACAACGCAGCAGACAGTAAATCCATCTTAACTTAGTTTACAGAGTAAATCCAGAGTAAACGTTACAGTAACTGGTGAAACAAGTCCTCCAAATGATACAACAAAGTCATTGCCACTGACTATTTTTATGACTTTTTTCGACATTCTATATTATTACGTTTTTATAATTTTTTTGGGACTTTTTTTAAAAAAATATTTTGACGTACTATACTATGACTTTGTTCAATCATGAAAAAATGTCATAATATAGTATGTCGAAACATTTCATGAAAAAAAGTCATAGTATACTATACTATGACTTTTTTTCATGAAATGTTTCGACATACTATACTATATTTTTTTTCATGACATTTTTCGACAAACTATACTATGACATTTTTATTTCATGAAATTTTGACGTACTATACTATGACATTTTTTTTCATGACATTTTTCGACATACTATACTCCGACTTTTATGACATTTTTCGACATACTATACTATGACTTTTATGATTTTTTTCGACATGCTATACTATGACTATTTTTTCATGAAATTTTTCGACATGCTATAATATGACTTTTTTCAAAAAATGTTTCGACATACTATGATATTTTTTTCATGAAATTTTTCGACATACTATACTCCGACTTTTATGACATTTTTCGACATCTATACTATGACTATTTTTTGATGAAATTTTTCGACATACTATACTTTTTGCCATATCATCAGTTCTTTGCCATAATGTACTGTAACATTATGAAATACTATATTATGACTTTTTTATGACATTTTTATGGCATATTATACAAAGACTTTTTCATGATATTTTTTTGACATACTATACTATTGACAAAATTGAATGACATACTATCATATGAATTGTGTTATGACATACTATACTATGACTTTTTTGACATATACATATTTTATAGCCATAATTCCTACAGCTACTAGAGGTCTATGTGACTTGAACGTAAACATGGGCCAGCATTTGACGGATGCTTTTATTTGGGAGGGTATTAACTTGATATAAAGCGTGTGAAAGTGGGATGTTAGAAGTGTGCGTTTCCTCTCTGAGAATGAAACCAAATTGTAATTTTTTGGTTGAGGTTTTTGGCCCGTGCTTCTGTTTGTGTGTTTGTATGAGGGAGAGAGAGATTGACAGGTGTCTCGGTACCCATGGCCCCTCAGACAGCTGTGAGGGCACCACTGCAGGGTATTAGGCCTGATAGATGGATGATTAGAGAACATTAGAGGTGAAGGGGGGAGAGGAGGCACAGCTGTTGCTGCTAACTATTATTACCCACAATGCAGCATCAGAGGGGAGGCTCTCTGCGGTGTGGGCTCGCACACCTGTGGCCTCCCGCTGTGTGGATACACTCTCAGTGAGTCTGTGTAGGTCAAAAACATACATATTGCCTGATATTCAAGCATGAACAAGGCAAGTATTCACATTCTATGACAGACCACAGAATCTCAGAAGTTAACACAATGATTTCCGTGCATTTAGCCCATGAAACGTTTTGTCAGAGTTCACCGCACACAACCCAATATTGTCTTGTTTGCTGGAATAAGAAATGGAGGCAAGAGGTGCAGATGTGAGAAGAGTAAAGGAGAACGCTGTGAGTTTTCAAAGAGCAATGGCCCATGGGAGTTTTGCCATGGAGCTGCAGAGTGGCGTGGCAGCTGTTGGGCTCGTGGCGTGGCAGCGCTGTACGTCAATGCTAATGCACCGAAGAAACAGAAGGCAGTGGTGGTAGTCACTCGAGAGGCAACATGGAAACAAACAGTAAACAACAGCAGACATTCAATTAGCCAAATGTTACGGCAAGATTAACAACTGCATGACAGGACAGAGCCTTTCATGGGATCCTTGGCGAACTTGGATTGTGACATTTCAAGTTGATCAAGAATACTTTCAGATGTTGCTTTGGGAGACGGAGCGACTGGAAACCGCAGTTGTGTTTTGTTTGATTGGACATGTGTGTTTGAGAGAGCGAATTAATTCTCTATGAAGCACAGACTACAGAAGACCGAAACATGTCCGTTTCATCTGCAAAATGTTTGCATGCTGTGTGAATTAAAAATGGCGTGGGTCACATGGGGTCAGATTTGTCTCATCCAATCTGGGTCTTTGTCAGGCGAGATCTTCAATACGAGAAGGCAAACAGCTGCTGTGATTAAAAATAAATCGCACTCAGCATTTCTCTAAACCCTGGAATAACTAATCTGGACTAGGTCATGAAATATACATGAGGGCAAATGTAATGATTTCATCCATCAAAGGATTTACTCAAACACTTTTAACCAAAGTCTTGGATACAGACACAGAGAGAGAGAGAGAGGATTGTTCCACCACGGCAGCATCCAAGCAATGATGAAGATAATATTAGTTTAAGGAGTCACCTGGGGAAGAAGTCACTGAGTTTGTTTGGATTGTTGGGTTTTACCAGAGTAAATAAACTAAATCAGATCTTACATTTGGCTGTATTATGGAAGTAGCTGAACTATGTGTATTCATTTATTAAATCACAGTGGTTCATCATGGTTTCCTAAACATTTTCATATGAAAGACCCTGACAGAGACTCATCAGCTAGGCTTCGTTAAACGGAGCCTGGAGGTCCTGAGCACCATCTTCTGCCCTAATGAGGGTGGTTTAGTTCAAGTAAAAGAAAATTCACCATTAAAAGGTCATAACTTAGAAGGTCTTTTTGATTAAATCGTTCGTAGGATTTGTCACACAGCAGTGAACAGATCTGATTGTTCAGTTCAGACAGAAGAACATCAGTGGGCATAAGATCAGCCTTCGGTTCCCCCCCGGGCACGGCTCAGTCTCCCTCGGGCCGTGATGGAGGGTGCGTTGGAGGTCCGACGCCCTGGGTGAGCAGAGGCAGGTGTGTGTAGGACAGCGCAGCCCGGGGCCGTCCCTGGGTGACGGCCTCCACCTTGCCCAGCACTGATGCTTCCTGACAGAGAAGCTGGAACAACTGCTGGAATGAGGCAGCGATGAGAATAGCAAAGCAGAGCTGGTGAGCAGAGACTGTTCCTAATGAACAAACCTCAGTCAAAGTCATGTCAGATAGCTCTACAAACCCACTGCACACTACCTGCTCAGCACCAAATAACAGAGAGTTAGCAACTAGGTGGTGGTCAAAGTGGAGCATTTAGCAGCTAAAGAGACAGATATTCCCCTCAGGAGTCAGCGTTCGGTTTTACTTAGCTCCACCCTCTCGTGTCACTTCTGGTTCCAAAAAACCCAGATGGTGACGGCCAAAATGACGAACTCGTGGCTTCAAATTTGTAGTCCACAAACCAATGGGTGACGTCACGATGACTACAATATACTCAGCTTGACGGCTACAGCTACAGTTGGAGCTATAGGCTACACATGGCTGTAATCCGCCAGTAAAACAGAGTAGAGGTTGTGAACCGGAAACAAAACAAGTCGGCTTGGCCATGCGTATAACCATCTACGGGACAAAAATGGAGGAGAGGTCTTCAGGAATTTGTTTCAATTGGGCAAGTTTAGATTGCTCTTTCATGTCAGCTAGTACTGGCTGTCCGGAGACGAAGACAAGCATTCACACGTTATTGGATCTATCTGAGATGACGCCTACAGTGGAAACAGCTGATCAGTCATGCGAGTTAAATGTTCGTTACGTCAGAATTTATTGGGTCAAAGGTGTTTCCATAAAACTTTTTTTCCGCAATTGAGGAAGTTTTATTGAATTTTGCTTTTTCCATTCAGCTTTTTTAATGCGATACTTCAAAATGTTAATAAAAATATGTGAATGTAAACACGGCTTGTGATTCTGTCCTATCTTTTCCTGCACTGGAAACCAATAAACACATTTATCAAGAAAGGGATTATTAAAGTAACTAAACTAATAAATTAGATTAAAATAAATGATTCAATAAATTAATTAAAATTAGATAAAACACCAGAGGATAAGTGTCCATTTGTCAATGTCCTGTATGATACTTAAAAATGTCTCCGTTCTTTCAAGTGTCCCAGTAAGCTAAAAACTAAACTGGAGCAGCTAAATGAAATTCAGACATCATTTTATTTACACCTGTTCTTTTCCTATTGTGAAATGTAAAATATCTTCCAATAAAAAGGCGAACCAGCAGGTGAAATGAATATTATTATTGCAAAAAGTAAACCATTCAGTATCCTGTGAAGCTCCTAAGTCACTTATTCAACTTGTAGTGGTCTTGATTGTTTAAACCTCATCTCATACCTGTCCTTATAATTTCACGTCTTTACATTAAGTGCCCAAAACATGACGGGCAGCAGCGGCGCTGTCAGTCAGTAACTTCTCGTTTCAGCATTTGCGAGCGTTGGTGGTGAATTCTCAATTAGGCATTAACTGCATCAGTAGCCTATTGAGCAGCATGTCCTGGTTGAATGGACATCTGTCACTTATTCTCTCTGTCTGTTTGTCTTAATACATCCAAACGATCATTCTGTAGATTGGCAGAATGTCAATGTCCCTCCACCTCTGCTTTCCTGCTATTCATTCAGAACAAAGACAAACAAGAGTCATTCAAATATTTACTACTGTGAAAATAAGTAATGAGCGCAGTGTGTGCACGTGAATATGCGTGTGTGGTAAATATGTGTCTGCATATTTGTGTGTTAATAAATGAAGATTGAGATGAGCATGCAGCTTCTACAGTACATTGCATGCATTTTCCTCCCCAAGAAATCCCCATTCAGATCTTATCACATATTTTACAGAAGAAACACACACGCACACATTAACCTGGGCACACAATGTATTCAATATTCATCACCACAAGCTGTCACATAATGGGCTCCTTCCGTTGAAATAGTTAAACAGCTGACAGAGCAACACACACACACACACACACACCGAGACACACCTCTGCAATGGGGAAAATGACAAAATGAGAAGAGACCGAGATACAAGCGAAAAGAAGTGACTAGAATAGGAGAGAAGAAGCTTGTACTGATTAAATAAGAAGTGTATGTAGCACGCTAGCATTTGCTAATTAGCAGTAAACACAAAGTGCAGTTGAGGCTGATGGGAATGTCTTTAGATTTGCAGGTATTTGGTCGACTCGTCACATACTGACGCGTTGTCTAGACCCCTTGGCGTCACTTTCTAACACACCGCGTCAAACTATGACGCTCCACTACGGTCACAGTAAACACGTGGTTAATGTTGTGAATTCAAACAGACACACTTGCTTAGGTGTAGGCAACAAAACCACTAAGTTATGTTCAGGAAAAAAATTTATGGTTGGGCTTAAAATGACTACATTTGTACAGTGAAAGTGAAACTTAATGTTGTGAACGCAAAGACCAACAACAATGGCTGTCAAAGTTAACGTGATTATAATGCATTAACGCAACTTGCGAGTTTTAGGTTGTAGCAGGCTCAGCGTTAAAGCTAGAGTGAAGATACATGTATCATATGAAACTAGAAACCCTAAAGAATCCATTGGTATCAACCATGTTATACTAGCTTGTAGCCAAGGACGTTAAATAATGCTCTCAACTTACACTACATTTTGGAGAGGAATAACTGTCATGGCCATTTTCAAAGGGGTCCCTTGACCTCTGACCTCAAGATATGTGAATGTAAATGGGTTCTATGGTACCCACGAGTCTCCCCTTTACAGACATGCCCACTTTATGATAATCACATGCAGTTTGGGGCAAGTCATAGTCAAGTCAGCACACTGACACACTGACAGCTGTTGTTGCCTGTTGGGCTGCAGTTTGCCATGTTGTGATTTGAGCATATTTTTGATGCTAAATGCAGTACCTGTGAGGGTTTCTGGACAATATTTGTCATTGTTTTGTGTTGGTAATTGATTTCCAATAATAAATATATACATACATTTGCGTTGGCAGCATATTTGCCCACTCCCATGTTGATAAGAGTATTGAATACTTCACAAATCCTTCTTCACTCTGTATCAACAGTAGACGCTGCAGTAGTTTGGTTTTGTGTACGTGTTCTCCCTCAGGTCTCACCTCTTCATAAGAAAGGTGTATTAGCTCACCTGCTCAGTAACAATACCCGTCATCTCTCCACTGTCACGCTAAATTAGCCTTCATTGGGCGCGTACACACATAAACACGCACACACATACACAGAGAGACGATACCAGTGATTGGGTGATGACGGCGGCGATATGACTGCACCTCCGTCTGCTAGGTAACGATGCCTGTCTGTTGATGCCAGTGTGGATAACATTCACAGCTCCGCACAGAAGTCTTTCATCCACTCTCCTTTGGAGCAGGACACAAACAAACACACATGTTTGTGTGTTTTACAATGTTGACTTTTATCTCATTTTAGTGGGATTACCGGGATGATACAGACCCAGAAATAAAAACCAAAAGATGCTCTGTTGACTGCTCTTCACTGTGAGAAGGTTTCCAAAGGCTGCATATTTGAAACAATGCCCCTTTTTTGTTTGACTTTTGAGCAGCATACATATGTGAGTGAGTCATTGTGTCACACAGCAGGTCTGTTTGAGCGGGCCGCCCCACCGGAGACCTGGAAAAGACTGCAGACTGGAAGGCCAGATGATATCATGGCTAGCTGGAGTGACGTGTTGTGATCGGCGACTGCTGGAACTCAGCCACATGTGACACTGGATACGAGCTGAAGGTGAAGGGGTGAAATAAATGAGGGCTGACTAAGAGAAATAGAGCACTGATGTGTTTTTTATTATTTCCCAAATTTATCCTGGCCTCATTACATGCCAACATACTCAAGCCTTCACCTCGCCAGCAGTAACTAAGTACAGTTATGCAACAAAAGTTGAACTTAAGGATGGAATAATTACGTTTGATCGTACCATTTGCTTATAATACTTCTATATTTTTAATTAAGTTACTGTGAGATACTTTTAACTGGTAATGGTTACAGTCTCAATTTAATATTGATGCCTCTGTACGACCTACATAAATAAACAAGATCATCAGCGAGAAGATTAGCGATTTCTATATAGTTATTCTTAATGCTTGTCATCGGTGCCACCAAGTCCGAGTCCGCGCAAAATCAGACGAAATCATGCAGGTTCACCAGAAACTCCTTCAGCTCAGACTTGAGCGGGGACTCCGGCAGCGACCTGCCCGCGGGAGCTCCGGCGGGAAGTGGAGAGCTCTGGCGGGAGATGGAGAGCTCCGGCGGGAGGTGGAGAGCTCTACGGCCGCCTGAATTTTGTGGCCCGCTGGAGGGAAGGGATGCACGGGAGAACCAGAACCAGGACTGAGGGGTGGAGACTGTCAGACCCTGCTGCAGTAAAATGAGAGGTTTTCTAAAAGGGGCTCTAGTGCTCGGAAACACTACCGCTTTTGTCCACAGGGGCCGCCAAAATGAACACAAACTTAAAGTTCCTCGTAGTAGCTTTAAGTAAAAAATTTGAATGCAGGATTTTATTAGTAATGGAGTATGTTTAAATTGTTGTACTGGTACTTTTACTTAAGTAAAAGTCTGAGTACTTCTCCCACCACTGCTCACCAGGTCACTGCAGGTCAGCCGTTTTGGTCACTAATAGGTGAGTTTGAAGGCTGGTGAGTAAACCAACCGAGGAAGTCCTAATTACACCTCCACACTTATTTCTTACCGTTCTCTTTTACCTGCTCTATCTCCTCGCTCCTTCATTATTTTCCTCTCCTCTTCCTGATTTTCTCCTTCCCTTACTCCTCCCTCCTCCCTCCCTCTTTCCTTTAACTAGGCCGTGCCAGTCAGTGGGATCAGGCCCGGGCCTCCTAGCCTCGCCTCCCAGACAACTGCAAACAATTAGGGAAATTAGTGGCTCCAGCATCACCATCAGGAGGCCTGCTTGTTTATAATTTAATCGGGGCGCATGTCAAAACAGTCAGGGCTTGAGAGAAACAAGATGCGTCGGCGAGATGAAATTCAAACTGCCAGCCAGCTCAAAATATTAGGACTGTTTGTTTAATAGCGTGCGACCAACTGGGTAAGAGTAAAATGTAGAGGGCGGCAGGAGGAGGGAGGAGAGAGAAAGACGCAGGAGAAGGAAAACACTAATGAAGAAACGAGGAAAGAAAACAGCATGGGAAAAAAAATGAAGATGTATTAATTTTTATTTTTAATCCATTCCACATTTCGTGAGTTAATGCATTTTGTGTTTTCGGCTTCTCTTTCTCTCTCTCTCTGCCCCCCCACTCCCCTCCGTCTTTCACTTAGCAGTGCTCTGGGAATTTCAAACGCTTGGATCTGTGCCGCCTTTCAAATTCATTATAAAAGCTTTTTGCTAACTAAATAGAGAGAGAGAGAGAGAAAAAAAAACCTGCCACATTCATCTCTTAGCCCCCGTTCTCCCTCCCCGCTGCCCCCTGACAATATATAAATAAACTAGAGTGACCTGATTGAGATGTAAAAGGCAGGGAGTTAGCACTGGGACCCATACATTACTTCCCAACATTAACAGTAGTCTACTCAGCCGACACATGGTGGTGGGAGTATGGCCCCTGGGCAAATGGTGAGGTTAGAACTAATACCCGCCTCCTTTAACCACTCGCCTGTGCCCACACCCTCGGAAAGTATGGGCTACGGTTGGCAGCGTGATGATACCGCCACTAAACTGACATATTTCACATAGACGCTCCCGGATTGTGGTGTCCGTTAATGTAAAGAGTTATCATATTCAGACCACTTTTTTTCCTCCTGTGTTTACCCAAAAAAGAAAAACACTGCAAGTGATGATTTGCAAAGACTCTTGAAGCAAATCCAAATCTAGAAATATAAAGGTCTGTCAAATCAATCACAGCATTTTATCTTCTGTGCTCTACAGTTTGGAGTAAACCGTGCACCACAATGGAAACTTAAAGGGGAACTACGCCCATTTTCAAAATTCATACATGTTATTCCTACGGTCTGACGGTCCAAATATATTAGTAAACATAATCAATTCTCTCCCAAATCCCAAAACTAGAGTGCTAAAACTCAAACTTGTGATGTCATAGGATCAGTGTTTATGTTTTTACCTATATTGCTAAGAAGTGAAAGTCAATTGTTAGTTCCATTGCAACACCAGCGCCATTTTGGACTGAAAGCGACTACCGGGTGCCAGTAAAACGTCCGCCTACAAAGTGCTGCGCGCATATACAGATTTCTACTGAAAACTACTTGCTGACTGCTAATGTTCCTCGCGTTAAACAGCAGTCCACTTCTGTGTTGTGGTACAGTCGGCTTTAACACGTAATGTGAACCGTAACATGAACCGTACTCAAGACCACGTACTCAAGTGGACTCGAGTACGGATGGACGAACCGTGCCCCAGTACAGTACGGAGACTTTGGGGTCAAGTGTGCTCGGATCCAGGCCCGGGTCCCTGATGTGAAAACGCCCTAACAGAGTATTCTCCTTCAATCCTTATTTGTTGGCGTTTAGCCTTTGAAAAAAAACATTTTTATTCGCAGTGAAAAAAACATATGACGACAGACATTCAAAGCGTCATTTAGTGGCTTTGTTGGAGCCACTTTGTTTTCCATTAATTCCCAAATAGTGAATGAACTTTCCTAGGCCACGGAAATAACATATTAGAATTCTTAATTTAGGTGGTGTTCCCTTTTAAGGCTCCATATTTTTGACAGGGATGGAAAAACACAATCTCTACAACCCAAAGAACAGCAAAGGTTCTTATAGTGAACTTAAATGTATGATAAACAACAGAAACACAAAAAGACGTCATTAAACAACCCGGTTTCACAGGAAGGCGTATAAATACCACGACATTACGACGACAATCTGTCGAGACGCATTTTAGGCTTTTCACGTGTCATTTGTACGCCACGCAACAAAACTACTGTAAACATCTGCAGTTTAATTTTAGCCAACTTAGTTAGGTTTAGGAAAAAGTCACGGTTGGGTTTAAAATAAGTATGTAAACTAAGTAAAATACGTAAGTAACAATGTAGCATAAGTACGGAAAACACGTCACATACATCACTAAAAAACATGTGACAAACGTCCCTTACGTAACAAAACAAAACACCGGTCTCCTGTTTGTTGGACCCATCTCCACACCCACAAGCAGTCTCTCGCTTTTTATTCAACATCACTAGCTCTGACCATAGCATATTTACGCGGATGTCTTTACATTGCAGTTAGTCCAGACCACATGGAGTACAAATGACACGTCAAAAGCAAGAAAGGTGCACATTATAATGGCATTTATATGTCTTTTTCTACAAACAGGCGACATTAAAAGCACATCATTCACTCTCTAAGAAAATCCTAATATGACGAGCGGACAGTGAGCCGAGTATAGATGGAGGGTGAAGGGTGAGGCTGATAGAGCCCCGACGATGATGGTCTCAGCGGAGCATCATTAAGCTGATGAGAATCACAACAAGGCAGTAATTGGTGATAAGCTGATGCATGGTGAAAGTGATCCAGAGCCAGGGATCATGATAGCACGAATACACACTGTGACAGACAACCCAGCGAGCAGACTGCGAGGCTGGCAGACATGCAGGGTCCTGGTCAAAGAGCATTATTTAGAGTACATGACTGCATGCAGCGCGGCACCAAACGGCTTTCATTACGCCGGTCTGCTAGCCCGCTAATGCCTGTTCCCCCAGCTACCTTGGCCGACCAGTCAGACAGACACACAGGCCCTGACCATCAGCCGCCAGTCCACGCAATCAGCCGCCTGCTATCAGCTCTCTAATTGGATCAGTGGCACGAATGTGATTACAGCAGGCGTATTTATTTACATAATAATTATTACCGCCCTCCCCAGAGGAGCCAGGGGAGAACGCCAGGGTCTGGGGAGAGATGAAGGGTGGGATAGAGAGGGGGGGGAGGTGGACAGTGGAAACAGCAGGAAGGGTGAAGAGTCTTCCTGTTGAAAAAGACAGAGGAGCAGATTCAGAAGAGACACAAAAATATGTGCAACACCACAAAAGGTGAGGGACTCTGTGTGCTTCTTAGACAAAGAGATATGGCATGGACATGAATTTGCATTTTTAGCTTCAAAGTGAAAGTTATAAAGAAAAAGAGAGCAAAGAAGACACAGTAAGTGGAGCCTCCTGGATGTTATCAGAGTGAGAGCTAACGTCAGAGGTTCTGTTTTGCTCTTGGATTTGGGGAAATTTACGCTCCAGCAACCTGACACCAAATGTATTATCCCAGAGAACTTACACATTAGTTAGTCCCCATCCTGAAAGCATTTTCCTCTTGTAACATTAACCCTTACATACTGCTGGGGTCAAATTTGACAGCAGTCAAAACACCCTGTATGCCATTCTTTTAGCAGGACGTTTGATGACTTTTTAATGTTGCATTAATAGTTAAAGTTAGATTAGTTATGAGGATTTGTTTATGATATAGCAGTGTGGACAGTGTTTGATGGTTGTAATGGTTATACATTGTTATATTATAAACAGTTCCACAATGTTCTTACCATTTTAATTTTCAATAAAATATATTTAAATCATTATGGCTGTTATATTTTCATGTTATAGGTTAAACAGGACATGATATTGTGTGATAATAGATGTGTTTTCTGCATAAACGAGTGGTGTAAAACCTAACAAAATACACTCTACCTGCTCTCTGAAACATTAATTAAGGATTTATCACCCATTTATTAATGTCACACAGGCTATTTACACATTTTAAATAGATCTATGGTTCAAACAAGAAGCAAAGTCCCCCCCCCCCCTTCTGAAAAAATGTACGGTAAGACAATTTTTTTTTTCTCGATCCCGTTCCAATGAGTCATGCATAGGATGTTTGTCAATTTAAAATATAATTTTGCAAGTCAAGAAAGTCGTAAAACCGTTGAAGTTTAAGACTATGAAAAAACACAATTGGAAAGACTACACACCCAAAAGTCGCCTAAATGACGTCCCTCTCGCTGAAGCTACGATGTGTTTCTTACAGCCGGTGAAATCGCTGGTCATTGGCTAGAAATGAGAAGCTGTTTTGTCTGAAATCAAGTACCCATTGTACTTTATTCCATTATTCCAAATTCAGAGGGGTAAATGTGCCGACATCGTTACTCTAAACTGTGTATGTGCAATGCTAGAATGGAGTAGCAGTAACTAAGGGCTCAGCAAACGTTCAATTGTTGTTTTATGAACAAAAAGCCTTCCTGTGTTGGAACCGACTGTGCGGTCTGAATTTAGGCTAACCAGATTAGCATGCAGGTAAGGAGAAAACGTAACCAGGTTAGCCATTAGCATGCTGATGGCAGGGACTTGAGTTATTGCAGTCTCTGTCTGGGGATGCAGTTTGGCGTAGCGCCTGTATGAACTCCCCTTCTTCATACTAACATTCAGTGTGCAAAATGACGTCCACTGCACAAACTCACAGATTAATTCGGTCTGGTAATTTCACAGAGTGGGAGCGGGCTTTCCGCCTCCACAACATGGATTTCCCATTTTGCCAATGGCTGGTGACGCGATACGTCTTTACAGTTTGCACAAAATGTAGATAAATTCTGCCCCCCTGAGAATCTTTCCTCCAAACTCAATATAAATACAGCTCTCTATTTCAATAACAGAGGCAGACAGACAGACAGAGAGACGGAGTGAGACAGACAGAGAGGGATGGAGGGACTCTGGGGACACAGTTGCGTTTACGTTCGCTGCCATTGAAGTTGTCCAAAGCCTGGCTTTGCTTGCCGCTTAATGGCGCTTAATCACAGAGCTCCTAAAATAGGCCATTATATCAGCACTGAGCTCTAGAATTACACCGAGCCCTCAGGGCCAGAACAACAGAGCTTTTGTTAATAAGCAGCCATTAATCAGATCCATTACGGAAGCCATTGGTCCAACGGGCGGCACCGCGGTTGATAAATACCTCAAGAATAGAAAACAATTTACTCACCTAGTCTAAACCGCACTTGATGTGTGTGCATGTTGATGTGTGTGTGTGTGTGTGTGTGTTAACAGAGAGGCTGGGTGGGACAGGAACCACGCAGGCTGACTAAAGACACCCAGAGGACTGCTAGCAGAGCCGCTGTGGTGTAAATATTCCTCGGTGAGTTGAAGATGGAGATTAATACCGCATACTGATTATTACTAGGGCTGGGAGGATACACTTATCTCCTCATTCAATACTGTCACGATACTTGAGTGCCGATTCAATATGTATTGTGATTTTAAAGTATTGCGATGCTACAAGTATTGCGATTCGATACTGCAATTTATTGTGAATTTTGTTAACTTTTTTAACACTAGACTATGGGAAAAGTTCAATCTTACACTTCTAGGGACTTTTACTTTGGAAAAATGTTTGATTTTCATCATGTATGTAGTCAGAGATGTCCTGAAGTCAAATATTATCAGTCATTGTCAGGGATTATTTTATTTTTTAAGACATTTCCCTCACAAATTAGTGGCATTTTCTTTTTAATTTATAAGGGTAATGTAATGTTTTATACTTCTGGTGAATATAATCCATCAATCGTATTTCCATATATGCATTTTGTTTATACAGTTCCCTTTGTTAACACCTTATTTTGAATACCAGACGTAGTCACACGAAGTGTCTGTCTCTAGCTCTCCCGTCAGCTCCGTTCTCTTTATACATCCATGGTCCATCGGGGCCGTTTGAATGTATTTAACATAAATGTCAGTACATGGGTGCTCTACAATTGTAGCGTCGGACGATTTGACCACGGAGATGAGAGCGACGGCCAGCTTGACCGCACGTTACCGCAATACGATAACGTTTCCTGTCCATGACAGAGTTAGCATGCAGCTTTAGCCGTGATGTCTAGCTCTGCTTTTCCTGGTAATGTGAAACCCAAAGTGTTTCCATACTTTACTGGATGTGTAGTGTTTACCACGCTGGATTTAAAATGTGAGGGTGCAGGTCGTATCCACGCGGACCCTCTGCCGTTTTCTGCTTTGTCGTTTCGGCTCACTGTGGCCAACTGCGGTTGACAGATACGGCTCGCTGTCACCACAAAGGCTCCTCTGGGGGCAAACACCGTCCACGCTAATGGGGGTTAATCGAATATCTGGCAACACTGCTCTCACTTACAGCCACTGAGACCGTAAGTTATTGATCTGCTCTTTTCAATACTTGTAATTAACTGACCGCTAACACAACCGTAAAGTTGACAGACTATTAAAGCCTCTAATTGAAACGCACGTCGACTGCAGCAATAATATTGAAGGATACACGATTTTTATTGTCACAAACTTTTCACAAATCATTTTCTTTGTGGCTCATTTGAAGCATCGTATGTATGCACTACCAGTCAAGTCTCTCTACTCATTACTGCCACTCCTGTTAATCAGTTGTGTCCTTCCCATCAATCTCACCCTCCTTCTCCGTCTCACCCCCTCCTCCTCCCCCGTCGTCTCCCCACCCTATCCGTCTCTCTCCAGTCAGCCAGAGACAGACGCAGGCCTCTTCATAGCAGATAAAGCCGCTAATTTCATTAATTATGAACCAATATGTTACAGTGTATGTGTGCGTGTTTGCGTCTGGAGCAATGGGGGGGATTTGAGGGTCCCTTGAACTGGCATCTGGTCCACTCTGGCATCCAGGGAACGAGGGAATAGAAAGGAAGATGGGAGAGACGGCAGCAGAAGGAGAGGGAAGAGAAAATTAGAGAGAGAGGAAACGGCACTACAAGAGGAAAGGATTAGGGTAATCTGGAAAAGGACACGACAGGCCAATCCTGTAGAGAAAGACAGAAGGGAAGAGAAAGTGACAGAATTAATGAGACACACTTGGACTTCACTGTAGAGACACTAATATGTGGTCAGATCAGCAGCAAGTGACTGATTACCCAACTCATATATACAGTACTGCAAGGTTGTCAGTGTGGTATGACTTTTATGATCTGCTTCTTCAGTTTTTATGAGATTTCATTGCTGCACGTGGAACAGCTGCTGTACGAACATCTGTATAGTAGGGGTGGGAAAAAAAAATCACCTATGTAACGCAATTATTTATTTTTTATGATTTTGATATTGATTTTTTAATGCCAGAATCAGTATATTTGCTTCATTTGAGGCTATACAGAGGAAGAAGGAACTTAGCGCCTTTATGTTGTAGTTTGAGTAACGTCATATCCGCTCCGGATCCGTCACCAAAACAAAACCGAGTCGGCTGTATTGAGCGGAAACGACAAAGCAGAAAACGGCGGAGGGTCTGCATGGATAAGACCTGCACTCACATTTTAAATCCAAAGTGATAAACACTACACATCCAGTAAAGTATGGAAACACTTTGGGTTTCACACATTACCAGGAAAAGCAGAGCTATAGACATCATGGCTAAAGCTGCATGCTAACTCTGTCAGGAACAGGAAACGTTATCGTATCGCGGTAACGTGCGGTCAAGCCCGCAGTCACTCTCATCTCCGTGGTCAAATCGTTCAACGCTACAACTGTAGAGCACCCATATACTGACATTTATGTTAAATGCATTCAAACGGCCCCGATGGAGCTGACCATGGATGTATAAAGAGAGCAGCGCTGACGGGAGAGCTAGAGACGGACTTGGAGAAGTTAGAGGAAGTATACACATGTGACTACATCCGGTTTCAAAATAAGGTGTTAACAAAAGGAACTGTATATACAAAATACATATATGGAAATAAGATTGATGGATTATATTCACCAGAAGTATAAAACAATACATGTCCCTTATAAATTAAAGAAAATACCACTAATTTGTGAGGGAAATGTCTTAATAAATAATGCCTGACAATGACTGACGCAAAAAAAAAAATGCAATAACTTTTAATATTGAATTGAAATACTTAAAAATCACAATACATCGAATCAGCACCCAAGTATTATGATAGTATCCAATCGGGAGATAGGTGTATTGTCCCAGCCCTACATAAAATATGGCATGTTTTTTCTTTAAAGCCACTTAACAGGATGTTTAGGGGTTAAATAGATCTTCCAAATCACCAACCTATGGTAAAAAAGTATCAACGTTTTCATGTACGGATCAATAAAATCACCAAATCCAAACCAGACTCTGATAACAGACTTGTCACACCGGTTTGTGAGACTAAACCAAAGCAAGACTGACCCTTTAATCATCCTTATCATTACAGCCCACTCACACTCGACTTGCAGGGTCACTAAATGCTCGTATTGTGTGATAACCTTGCCTGTGAGCCGCTCTGAGTTTGTGAACGTTCGTGCCGGTGTCTGTGCTCGTGTGTGTCCCCTAACAGGTGTGTCCCTCACGCTAGACTGCCTCCTGCCTCTTAGCTCCGTCTTTCTGCCTCAAACATACATGAAAACACACACTCACTCACACACACACACTCGCACAGAGCAGCCTAATCAGTCGCGCTTCACGTCCAAAAGATGGCACAGTGAGAGCTGGATAAATAGCGGAGGCGCATGTGTCTTTGGTATTAATAGTAATTGTGTGTGTAAACTGTTTCACATCAGCCCACTCTATTACAACAGCTGCCCTGCAAATCACCACAGGCTGCGGCAGCTGATGACTTCTGTGTGTGTGTGTGTGTGTGTGTGTGTGTGTGTGTGTGTGTGCGTGTGTGTGTGTGTGTGTGTGTGTGTGTGTCAGACAAAACAGCCTTCATAAGCACATCCACACTGTCACAAAGGTGTATGGATTCATGCGAC
This sequence comes from Sebastes umbrosus, assembly GCF_015220745.1. Classification (NCBI taxonomy): domain Eukaryota; kingdom Metazoa; phylum Chordata; class Actinopteri; order Perciformes; family Sebastidae; genus Sebastes; species Sebastes umbrosus. Next base: position 5,742,039 of record NC_051281.1, read on the forward strand.
ACGTGAGTTTTTATTTGACAAAAGGTGACCAAGTGCACCTTCAGCGGAGGATTATTGCCATTTCATTGGTTGATAAATAGCGGGTTTAACAGTCCGGATATTGGAGGGAAGCGACAGTATTGGATGGGTGTGTTATGTGACTTATACACAAAGAGGACGGCCCAGGTTGTTAAATTGTACTCATAAGCCAGCAGTTAAATGTTGGTTAATGATGCGCCACAGAAACACAAGAGAGACAGACAGCAGAGCAACCTTTGGACTCTGCAGAGTGTCCTCAGGATAATCCCTGGTCATAAATATCACCCTATTCACTCTGCACGTACACACGTCCATGCCCAGTCCTGTGGTCCATAAGGGTCAGCGGCGGTGGTTGCCGTTGCTGCGCACAAACACAAACACACACCACCTCCACCGCCCTGGCCACAGACGCCTAGCCTTGCCTCATGATTAGCATCGCCTGCGCCACGCTTTTGTTTTTTGCTTTGTTTGTTTGCCACTGAGCAGAAATATTTCTGTGGAATCTAGCGTGATTGCACCATAGGTTAGCGACACCCATCTATTACAGCAAAGAAGAGCCTTGTATTTAGACGGCCTCCGCGGCGGCTATATTTATCAGCGCATGCCTACCCGGGGCCAGACGCAGGCCCAGGCGCTCCACTTTACTGCTGAGCTTTCCCCACACATTCCTGCAGCCATCACGATACACGTCTAAAACTGGCCTGAAGATGAACAGCAATACCACAAATCTGTGTGTGTGTGTGTGTGTGTGTGTCATTGCATGTGGAGAGTAACTGTTATTCATATTTAAGTACAATTTTGAGGTCAAGTATTATACTGAACTTAGCTTGGGGATTATGATTATTGTATTATTGTAGTTTTTACTCCACTACATTTTTCAACAGCTGTAGTTACTGACAATGTGTTGATGTATGTTATAGATTAAAATGATGAAGTGGTACTACTACTATAATATGGTTTGAAATCACACCACCTGCACCCACTAAAACAATAAAATGCGGATTACAGTTAACACGCTGAGAGGGCCATTATGCATAATGAGGTCTCTCACTCATGATATTTATTGTAGGTGTGTTTGACTAACTCAAATACAATCCATAATGAATTGATTCAAACAACTATCAAAAGCACATTTTACTGGAAACATAAGAAACAAAAAGTAAAACTGTCCACATGCAGAAACCCAGAGATCATGGAGGAATAGTAGGCCAAATCTTCAGACACTACCAGCAATCACAACAGCACTAAGAATCACAACATCCTTGGCTGGATATAGAAGCATATAGAGTCAATATTAGACCGTCCATCTCTCACACAGTCAATAAAATAGTGCTTCAAAAATCCATAGCAGTGACTCTGGCAGCTTAGTAGAAATTTAACCGAATCACTGAACACAGTCGGTAAAAAACAAAAATAAAGAATATATCTCTAATATTTAACTTCTGAGAAAAACATGTATCACTCAACTACAGCGTGTGTTACTTAGGACTCGGTATTGTTTATAAAATGACGATGCCAGTACCCTTGAAGTGATTCCAGTACCAATAGAGCACTTCAGTCGATACCCATCATGTGAATGGAAGCTGTGTGTGTCCCACTGGTAAGCTAATCACTGCCGCACTGCAGAGCGCTCATACAGCGGTTACCGTTGACGATGCCGTCCCCCGACCCACGGTGGCGGACCGCGTCGTAGCAGAACCGTAGCACCCACCATCTGGTTTCCTCCCAGGTTAAAACTGTTAGTTTACTTTGTCAGCACTGTTGCTATCTGGCGGCTCAGACATCTATCTGTGTGTTCAGAGCCGGCTGTAGGGGTTGCAGTCAAGCGCCAACCTCCGGTGCTGAGGAATGAAACCAACGCGGAGGTGCCAAAAACTGCAGTTCTTCAAATGGCCACTTGAAGCTGGCTCCAAAAGCGAGGCAATCCCCGTAGACCTCCATGTTAACATGACCAACTTTACAGCAGAAGCATGTTTACAGCCTGGTACAAAAAAAACGTTTTGGTCTCTATAACCAATTTCCACATTCATGACAACTCTACGGAGGTGAATTTTTATATAACTCACCCGTTTAACTTATATTAAGGCTTAAAGTTCAGCATAATTGAGGGCGTGGCCTCTTTGAGTGACAGGTGGGTGCCGTCTCAGGCCGTGACTAAGACTGTGTTGTCACTGCCAAGATGGCAATGGCCGGGGCCAGAGCCAAGCTACGGGTGATGTCACGAAGACTACGTCCATATGTTATACAGTCTATGGTTGTAGCTGCTGTGATAGAGGGTCAATCACATATTGCATTAAATCGTAGAACGCTTGCGCTGATTGGCTGTGAGAAAAAACAATACAAATAGTTGTTTTTCTCTAGATCTATATCTAGGTATCGTCTGACTGGAGAGGTCTTGATATTACATGGTATTGTGTTATTTCAGTCGATACCTTAAAAGGTACCGATACCCAGCCCTAGGTTACCTCTAATACCTCTGTGTTTTTACTCAAGTAAATTTTGGATGCTGAAGAAAGTTTTTTTTTTGACATACCGTAGTGCCACTTTCACTTTATCTGTGTCTTTATCTGAATGCTTCTTCCACCACGGTTTGTCTTTCTGCATGTGTTATTTTAACAGAAGGTAAATGCTGAACACAACAAACTCGTCTGCAGTAGCATGTACAGTACATGTGTGAGTAAATTGAATAAGTTATCAAGTTTGATCTCATGGCAGTTGAAGGAAAGAACAACAACTTTGGATCAGTTTTGGTTGCTAAAGAGCGTCTTGTGTTACTGCCTGGCTTCAGTGCCTTGCCCATTATCGCCTCACACAACCCAACACACTCCTGTTTACCATGTTTGCAGGCGCTGATTCCCTAAATAATGCAGGATGAGAGGGAAGTGAGGGAATGGCTGTGTGTATGTGTGTGTGAATGCATTTTTCTGCGTTTGTGTGAAGGTGAGTTTATCTGCATGTGTATGTACGACTGCATGTGTGTGTATGTGTTTAAAACGAGTCGGTCAAAGCGGGAGGGGGGAGAGCAGAGGTGAATCAAGCAAATCATCACGTTGACTTAAAAACGCACTCATTATGTGCAGTCATGAATAATTTTGTACCAAAACACTAATTTTGCATTAGACTTACAGTACGCTGATTCGGCGGCTCAGGAATATTCATACACTCGTGGGGATTTTTCTATTCCGTGTTTTTTCCCCATTTAGTGATGCGTTCCTGGCACAGAGAGCGGTGCGGTGAATATAGGTCATATACGCAGTGGGCTCACTTGGTGGCACTAAGGATGGCGCTGCAGGTCTCCAGGCGGCAGCACCAGTACCAAGGGAGTCCCCACTGCAGTGGCTTTGCTTGTGTACACACACATCCACACACACAAAGTGACTCGCACACCGCGTTGCTATTAATACAGCCACAGCCATTTTAATATTTAATTGCGTTGATGGACTGCATCTGTGCTGCTCTGTGATGCAAACATTATTATACATACTAAGTGGCTTAATTGTAATTAGAGCTGAAAATTTAATTAAACTCAACAATAAAAGGAGATCACAGCATTTTTTTTTTTTTCCTGAGCAGACCCTTTCTTCCCCCTCGCTGCGTTTTAACTCCTTCCGTGCTGCAGAGCTGCTCGTGTCCAGATGCCTCGGCTCGGTCGGCTGCTTTCATTACAGGCCGAGTGTCAAACGGATTGGGCCAACGTTTTTTTATCTGATGCCTTAAATACTTTAGGTCAAATAAAAAAGATGAATTTGGAAAATATGTCCTAAAATGTGGCTTAATGCTCGCTTTGAAATCTAGAGCAGCTTCAGCCTTATGACTCCTTAGAAGAGGAATTTGACATTTTGGGAAATTTGTGTCGAGAGAGATGAAAAGATCAATACCACTCTCAAATCTGTCTTTTAAACATGAAACTATGAAGTAAACAAACAAAAGGTGTTGAGTTATGTTTTTTTTGTTTTACCTTTGGACAGAACCAGGGTAGTTGTTTCCCCCATACACTGTATATAAGAAGTGGACGCAGTCACCGTGACGTCACCCATTGGTTTGTGGACTGCCACGCTGAAGCCTTGAGTTTGGTATTTTGACCATTGTTATCTTGGCTTTTGGCCTTTGGCATCTTGTTTTTTTGCAACCAGAAGTGGCAGGAGAGGGTGGAGCTAAGTACAACCAAATGCTGAATTAGACATTTTTAGGCGACCAAAAAGGTTATAATTAACTGTCACAAACTGAAAACACACTGTGAAAGGGTTAAAGTCGTAAGATGAAAACACGGATAACTCTCAGACCGGACAACGCCGTGGTAGCAACCTGTCAATCACAAGGTAGCCCCGCCCTAAAGCATCCCCTGCTTTATGGTCTATCTGACTCTAAATGGGACCATCATTTACTAAATGAACATCATGATGCATTGAAGAAGACTTGAAACTAGCGATTGAGACCATAAACTCATGTTTACAATGTTTACTGAGGTAATAAATCAAGAGAGAAGTAGGCTCATTTTCTCATAGACTTCTATACAATCAGACTTCTTTTTGCAACCAGAGGAGTCGCCCCCTGCTGGCTGTTAAAAAGAATGCAGGTTTAAGGCACTTCAGCATTGGCTTCACTTTACAGGACTGGAGGTTGCCCACTAATTTTCCCGTTCCCAGTCTTTATGCTAAGCTACGTCTCTCCTAGCTTTAGCTTCATATTAAATGGACAGATAAAATGGAGGGATATATAAACTTCTCATCTAACTCTTGGCGCGAAAGCAAATAAGGGTATTCACCAAAATGTCAAACTATTCCTTTAAAACAAAGCAACACAGGATTGCATCTACTTATCACAGGTTACATGTGTCTACAGAGATTACCCAGAGTGACTTTCGCTTTTCAGATTATTTTATTTGAACCATTTTTAGAGGCTTGAGATGTCAAAACTATCAAAGATTTCACAAAAAAGGGGAGAAATTTAAAGAAAAGTTCCAAAACATTAATATTACTTTGTGTAGCATAAATAAATATTATCATATGTCTTATCCTGTTGCATCTTATGACCCCTTAGATTTATATTGGGACCCTTTAGGGGTCCTGAAGCCCCAGATTGGGACCTACATATCTAGGCCACCCTCCCTGTTAATACATCACAATAACTAAGACCTAAAACTACAATATATCAAATTAAACACACACGCAGTAGATGCATGCAGCAGTGGCCGTCTGGCGGTGTGTGTATTATTCATCAGGGCCGAGGCGTGTCGGTGTGGAGTGTTTGCGGCCTGGTGTGTAAACAGCTGTGTGTTGCTTGACATGCTTTTGCACTCTCAGCTCAGCGTCAACCGGGTCTGTTGGTACTGATCAGACCAGAGCTGAGGCGACAGGACAGCCTGCCAAACAACAACAACCACCACCACGGACCTGGCCCGGCCCCAACCCCGTCCACTCACACACACACACACACACACACACACAAGGATACAGCCACTTAAATTGTCACATAAATTGACAGACCCTCACATATGGATACATATGAAACACAGACATATAAACACAAAAGCTGAGGCCCAAGTAACAAATCAACACAGCTTTACAGTAATACATAAATAAATGAACAGACCTCCCGTCTGTCTTGGTTTTTGTTTCAGGTTACACGACTCTTCTCGAGCTGCTGGCTCCACGTCTGGAGATAATAGTTGGGTGGAGACCAGAGGATTTCTTTCTTCAATAAACAAAGAACAAAGACACACCGAGGACCAAATCATTTGATATCTCATGTCAGTTAGTCTTCGTCGTTGCCTTAGTCGTCGTCTTAAGGCCTTTACACACCGGGGGGCGAGACGAATAAACAACACGAAAATTCAAAATACTCATCTGTTAAAAACAAGTCTAGGGCTTTTATTGTGTAAGAAATACGGCTGTCAAAGGTAACGCGATAACGTGTTAATGCAAATTTGTTTTAACGCCACTAATTTCTTTAACATTATCGATCTTTCGGAGGTTGTAGCAGGCTCAGTTTTAAAGCTAGAGGGATGATCCTGTCACTAGCTTGTCGTGAAGCAGGCTAAATAATTCAAGTTGACATTTTCTGACTTCAAGATATGTGAATGTAAATGGGTTCTCTGGGTACTAACAAGTCTTCCCTTTACAGACATGCCCACTTTATGATAATCACATGCAGTTTTGGGGCAAGTCATAGTCAAGTCAGCACACTGACACACTGACAGCTGTTGTTGCCTGTTGAGCTGCAGTTTGCTGTGTTGTGCTCTGAGCATATTTTGTATGCTAAATGCAGTACCTGTGAGGGTTTCTGGACAATATTTGTCAATGTTTTATGTCGTTAATTGACATCCAATAATAAATATATACATATATTTGTATAAAGCAGCATATTTGCCCACTCCCATGTTGATAAGAGTATTAAATACTTGACAAATCTCCCTTTAAGGTACATTTTGAACAGATAACAAATGTGCAATTAATTTGCAATTAAATATTTTAATCAATTGACAGCCCTAGTAAGAACGGAGGAAGTGGATGTGGTTTGAGCTGCCTTTGTCAAGGTTGAAAGTAGTAATAAAGTTTGCCGTCCTGGTACGGACAACGGAGCCTCCACGTTGTTGTTTCAGGGTTACGGTTAATATAGGCGCAACTCAACCTGTTCTGCACAACGTGATTGAATTACGTCACGTTATCGCCGCATAATGTTCACGTTGTGTGAAAGTATTTATGACAAAAGCAACCGTTCGAAAAAATTGACGATCAAATTTTTCGCAGGAATAAAAACACCCCCGGTGTGTAAAGGCTTTTAGTCGTCGTCTTCATCTGACTCTCACCAGATTGTCATTAGGCCTGTCGATGCTGTCATTTATCCTTTAGCAGAACATGTGAGTTTATGTGTCAAATATTCAGCCCATTTGCACCACTAGCACAATAATTACTGTCTGCCAGGCAATCAGCATGGACACCATCAAACAGCTCTAGGACCCCCAAGTGGGAGCGCCTCTTTAAATGAAGGTCAGCTCATCACACCCACCTTCTTTTAGATTACATTTACAGAAATTTGCTCCCCACGAACTATAGTTAAAGTCATGCAGAGAGCACCGTTGCTTCTACATCATATACAATATTTCAAATACTTAAAGAGAAGAGCGAGAATGACTGACAGCGGGAGAAAAAGAAGAGAAGATGAAAAAAGGAAACTAGAGGAAGTTAAATAGAGAAACGGAGTTGAGGAGGAGGAATGAGGGCAGATGTGGGGAGGCGGTGTTTGGAAGGAAAGGTTCAAATCGATGCAGGGACTAATGTATTCAATGCCCACTCTGTTTACAGAGCATGCAGCAGGCCTGATGATATCCAGACTTTTGGCCACGATCGAATGAAACCCTTCCACCAACCGCTTCTAATGCTGGTTTCTGAGCGGTTTCGGTCGCAAGCCTCGGCTCTGCAAAACGGCATGTGAACAAGCGGTTTCAGGGCACAATACTGTGTGCTAGAGCGGGAAATACTCTAGTGTTAATTCCACCTTTTATGACCAGGTAGAAGGTATTTAAATGAATACATAAATAGACGTTCAAAGCAACAGTCAGTCAAAGGTGCGTCCACCTACAAAGCCCCGTAATCCGAATGGATCCAGGAAGTACCTTTCAGCGTCATTAGCTAATTGAATCCAGTATTGATTCCATATCAGTAATAAGTGATATATGGGGCTCATATTAGTTATATTAGGTTAAATAGGCAGCCATAAGGTCATGTGCATGATACATTTCGTATTCAGTCATAAATTGATCTGCCATGTTTTATTAGAGTGGTGTGTTGCAGTGGCTGTGGATACTTATTAAAAGCACCGTGTGGTTGACGCAGTGCAGCAGGTAGTGGAGGCATTTTTACAATAAATGGACTTGGAGGTATATTTTCAGTTTTTCTCATTTTCTCATTCTGTTTTATGTAGCGTAAAATAAGGCTGTTCGGTTTCATAAAGTTATTCAAACTCTGCTAAACAGAAAAAAATGAGATAAAATAAGAACACCTGATAAAAAAAAACTATAATTACCGCTTCACCGCTGTATGCCTCCGCCAGCTAGTCACGCTGCAGTCTACATCCAAGTCTGTCCAAAATGTTATCACTTCATCATTTATTCCTTTTAGACATTTGTGTGAAATTGTCATAATTTGCATATGAATTCTTTAGTTATGGCCAAAAACGTGTTCTGTGAGATCACAGTGACCTTTGACCAGCAAAATGTTATGAGTTCTTCCTTGAGTCTAAGTGGACGTTTGTGCCAAATTTGAAGAAATTCCCTCCAGGCGTTCCTGTTATATGGCGTTTAAGAGACTGGACTGCACAGACGGACAACCCAAAAACATAACGCCTCCGGCCAGTCGCCAGTGCGTAGGCATAAAAATATTTTAAAATAGTTTTAAAAGTGCAGAAGAGACAAAAAGTGGAAGCTGGAAGTAAATAAAAATGGACAGCTTCAGGGGCAATCTATCCATCTATCTACTTGTTAGAGCTCTAACGCATCATCGATCGACATGAAATAAATCAGAAACTATTTTGCTAATCGATCAATCATTTTTTTCCAAGCAAAAGTATCCAAAGTATCCTCATACAACTGTTCGTATGATATCTTATGAAAAGTTAGTTCTAATATTTCCTGCGTTTTCCTACAGATGTCCAACAACACATGACGAATGCCCAGCAACACGTGTCAATTTCCGCTTGTTACATGCATACAGTCTTTTCAAAATAAACTTCCATCGTGAGGAATCATGAGGAAGTTTTGTCAGCAACAAAACTGTTTTAGGAAAAGATCGTGCTTTGGTTTAAATAACTCTGGAAGTGACGTTACTTAATTACGGAAGTTAAGTGACAAATCAACGTTGACTTCTGGTTTCACGCGGGACAAAAGTCTGTTTGTTTTTTTACCCACACATCCACCACGACCTCCTCATGACCTCCTCCCTATGCAGCATTTGTCGCTCTTTATTCTTCCTGGTTCACGATTATGTGATTTGGTGGGATGTATATGAATTACAGTGCATTAATAGGTATAGTTACGAACGTGTATGAGAACAGCCTGAATATTAACAGTCAATTGAACATCTTTATGTTTAACTGGTGGTCGTACAAAAACATTTAAATTGAAGGCATCACTATTTTTTTTAAATTTTCAACAATTCATAGATTAAACTAGGAAAATTATCAGCAGATGAATCGATATTGAAAATAATCGTTACAGTAGTTGCGACACTGCTATCTATTTCATCTTTACGATGCACCTGTAAGATCTGCTGTTTGTGATTACAATTTTACAGTTGGCTCGAGTTGTTGTGAAAAATCTGCAGAAGATACATCGTCAATTTTATTAGTGGAGGATGACACAAAAAAAAAACTCATAAAAAATAACCGTGCTGATACTCTTCTTGTAATTTCATCCATTTTTATAGTCTGGTCAAGGTTTAATGCGCATAATAACCAGCGCAGTGGCGTGTTTTCCATGTGTTTATGACAGGTGAGTGTGATGTATTGGCAGACGACATCGTAGTTAATGACAGCGCTGTTTTATGAGTGGTGTCACTTGTCAATACGGCGTGTAACCAAACCCACACTTTGACCTGATGGTGCGACATAAACGTTGGCGATGTGTGTGCGTGTGTGAGCATGCATGAACAACCGCCTGCATGCATCGCTGTGCACGTGTGTCCATAATGTTCAACGCCGCGCCTTAATCAACATTGCTCGATGTAATTTGACCATTTGTAAGCATTACCGGATTAGTGTGCCCAATTATCTGCCATCCTCAACGCTGATATGAACAAATGCTGCATCCATAACCTGGAGTTAATAGACGTATGTTGGGTTGATGTATCACGCAGCTAATTTCGTGATTACATTTTCAGTGACCAGACCTTTTCCTGTCTGCTAATTGCGGCAGGTTAAGTAGCAAGCAAGGCAATACGAATCTATTGGGTCATGTTCCCAACGCAGAGGTCTGTTCTCTGTGCGTACTGGCCCCCATCAATCCTCCGTGATGTACATGGTGTGTGTGTTTGGGCGGTTGGTGTGTGTGTATGTGTGTGTTTGCACTTCCATCCCCCTTGTGAACTCTCGCCTCGTCCTATTGATGGCTCTCATATGACCACCGTCTATAAAGCAGCATCTCCATTAAAATGAAATACATGTACAGCAGGTACTTTTTTTACAACTCCAGTAAAAATAAAAGTGTTTTACAGCGTTATTGTTTTCAGGCAGCGGGTAATGATAGAGATGAGGAGGTATTTTATGGGGATTTTATGTGGGTCGTCTTTATGGAGAATCTGGTGGTTATAGATATAATAAAAAGGAACTGATTCTCACGCTATCTCCTGACCTGATGCGACCTGGGGATTAAAATTTGTTTCATTAGAAAAACTTGATTGAATCTTGAGGACAAACTTTAAACTCAATTTATTCTTAATCAAAATATGAATGAATCACTCACTGACTATTTGAGCTTTGATAGAATAAAATTTGGTCAGCTTCTGATTAACCTTACCTGATTAATTTACACTCACTGGGATTAACATTCACTGAGCTCTTTGAATGCAAACGTGTCCATTTCACAGGTATCTATTAGAGGAATTGAGCTCTGTGTCAATAACTCTGACTGGCTTAGCGAGCGGTTTCAAAAGGAATGAAAGAACTTCTAATGCTTCTATTAATGCCTGTATGTATATTTTACAAAGAACATACAGTATTTAAATAACCGTGGTACTTAAGTGGCTCCGAATCGGCATGAATTAATGACAAGCATCAATGATCAAAGTCAAATTCAAAGGGAATTGCATTAATCACTATTATTTAATTCATATTCATTTATAATGTAGAAAACCAATAGATGATTATGAATGTCTATCATTAGCTGGGCTTTTTGGCAAATAACATCTCCAAATATAACTAACCAAACTCAACTTTAAAATAAGATAATATGACTTTATAGATACTTTTTACAGCAGTTCATTAATTGATTTATACATCAGTGTCTGTCTGTCATTCAGACATCCAGCTTCTCATTAGAAAGTGTGTTGCTGTCTGGATGATAAACTGTTTCAGCGCCCTTTGGTCTTTGGCCAAAATTAAAATATTAATTATCAAAGATAGAGGACAAAGATTACGTGCAACACCTTTTAAACATGAAGCAATTCAAAGTGCCTTGGATTAGCTGTAACAGTGCAATGAATTGTGCATGTAAAACACATAATATAGAATAATAACAGATAAATGGAATTGACATTACAGTGCTGATAAAACCTCTTAAAAACTTGCATTTTAAAAGAGCTGCATCAGACATAAAAGATTGAAGTGTTCATCTACATGGAGTTTAAAGTAAAGCAGACTACAGATCTTTCTGAAATTTGTTCCAGATATTTGGTGCATGGAAATTAAAAGCTGCTGAACCATGTTTTTTTTTTTAACCCCCAGAATAAACTATTAAACCTTTTTGATTTCCACCCGAGAGTTTATGATGCACAAGCAGATCAGAGATGTGTTTTTGAGGTAATAGGAGCGTATTAGTAAGTAATAGTATATAACAGTAGCTAGGGATGTCACGAGAACCGATACTTCAGTACTTCGGTATTAAGTCGATGACAAAATTCTGAAAACCGTGACCGTACTTGTTTTTCTACAAGCCAGGGCTCGAAACTAACGGCATCCATCGTAGATAAAAAATGTGTGGAGGCAGTAAACTCACCATCGACAAGTCCAGGGGACGCACCCTATTTCTTCATTGTGGACAACAAATCTGTGTTGATGTCGGCAGGACGAGAGCTAGTTAACGTTAGCTGTTAGCTCTGTGCTGCTTACCAGCTGCTAAAAGCTGACATTAACTAGATGGGACGGGTGCCATTGATTTACAGATTTGATATTTTGAGGTGAAGGTTAATTCTAACGTTTATCATGTATTCAAATGTAATCTTGTAAAATGTCGTTTTTGGTGAGAAACTTGAATGAATCCAGTTGTTTGATTGAGATGTTTTCACAGCAATATAAAACATATAGAGAGGGAATTATGACCCGTTTCACTTCCTAAAAAAAACAGCATGCAAACGTAATAAAGGAGTGGATGTTGAAGTACATGGGATTTATTGTTTTACTTTTGTTTTTTTACCGTCGTATCGAGACTCGTGGAATTTCCCTGGTATTGGTTCCGACTAATACATTTCTGGTATCGTGACATCCCTAATAGTAGCAATGGAGGGAGCACTGTCCTTTAATCCTTCGTCTTTGGTACCACAACTATTATCTTGTCTTTTTAATTGGAGGAAGTTTTGTCCGATAAAATCCCAGATTGTCGTAAATCATGAATTGTTTAGTACATCGAACACATCAATGCACCAGAACTACTGTCTGATCAATAGTTTTCTCAATATGAGCACATGTTGCATCAGCTGGAGCCAACTGACAGATGCAATAAGACGGGTGATTAAATCATAGTATAATTATTGTGTGTGTGTGTTAGAGCATATCATTGCTTTCCAGTGAAACTTGTAAGTATCCACTCTTGAGGAACTAAAAATAAAGCTGTTCTCAGTGTGACCACCGTGTGTTTTACAGTTTTTCCAACAGGATCTGAAAGTGGTTGGGGATTTTGTTCATAACGCCAAAGCTGAGGTTAAAATATGAATATGATCAAGGTTGAAGATGTGAGGTTTTCACGGCACATTGGAGACCGGTGTGTTCTTGTGTAGTGGGGACGTCTCACAGCTCGTTTCTGTCTGGGTGTGAGTACATGCCGAGCAGCCCTGTGGTTAGCCACCCCCCCTCTCCCTCTATGTTGTTGTCCAGTGTGTTTACGGTCCGTGGGCTGCAGCGGGCCAGAAAAGGCCCTCGGCTGTCCCGGACTGAAGGCGCCTATGTGGGTCCGCTCTGGTTCCTGCTCTCCCCCCGCCTCCCTTCATCATCTTGACCACAGCCTAAAGCCCTGCCCAGACCAGCCTGGCCTCAGCCGCAGGAGTGACCAGAGCCCGTCAGACTGAAGCCTGGGAAATAAACTGATGCCTGCATGGACGGAGAGCTGATGGGCGACAGCCAGCAGGAAACGACGGTGTGAGAGGTGACGGGAGAAGCAGGAAAGCCCTTTCTCCTAACACTTACGTTCCCATACAACGAAACCGCATTGTTAATAACGTTTTGAGGGAAATGTATTTTGTCAAGGATTACGTTTGTTTTTGACATTTCACAAATCCGTTTGTAATGATAGTCCGCGCAGGGAGGAGGTCGGGGTGGTGGATAGGTCAACAAACACCAGACTTTCGTCTAGGAGACTGCTGTTCGTGTCCCATGTAAAGCTAAAAGTCAATGTTCACTTATTTTTAACCATGATGTTTTTTTGACTTGACCTAACCAAGTAGTTTTGTTTTGTTTGCGCCAATTTACAACGTTAACGTGGTTGCGTTGGGTGGACTGATTCAGCAGGTAAAGACGAGAGGCGAAATGTGAGGGCAGTTAAATGAGTGTTTTCAGTTAACCTGCAGACAGTTTCTCTCTAGAGCATCAACTTCCTACTCAAACTGGCAGCCTGTCCATCCCAACAGCACCACACGCTGTGTCTGAAGTGAATATGATGCACTCACAAGCTATCAATATGATATGAAAGGGCAGATTGTCCTGGCTGTAATCATTCCTCCTGTTCATACTGGCATTTATAAGATCCCTTCCTAATGCACTTCCAGTGTAAGTGATGGGGACGGCCCTCCAACTGTGTGAAAATATAGTCAAACGTTTATCTGAAGATAATATATACATCTCACTTAGACAAATCAAATGGTTATTTCTCAAAGCTATTGTCTCATATTCGCTCCAGATAAACTTAGGAATATATTCCAACATGTCACAGAGTGATCTCTTAAAGGCCAGTTTTGAGAGGAGGAATGATTACAGCAAGCGAAAACAGACATGTGAGTATTGTGTTATGATGTAGAGCTGTAACGATTAATCGATTAGTTGTCAACTGTGAAATTAATCGCCAACTATTTTGATAATCGATTAATCTGTTTGAGTCGTTTTTTAAGACAAAAAAGTCTAAATTCTCTGATTCCAGCTTCTTAAATGTGAATATTTTCTGGTTTCTTTACTCCTCTATGACAGTAAACTGAATATCTTTGAGTTGTGGACAAAATAAGACATTTGAGGACGTCATCTTGGGCTTTGGGAAACACTGATCGACATCTTTCACCATTTTCTGACATTTCATAGACCAAACAACTAATACATTAATCGAGAAAATAGATAGATTCGATGGATTAATCGACAATGAAATGAATTGTTAGTTGCAGCCCTAAATGAATGGGGTTTTTTTTATTAAGTAATTAATTGTTTAGTCTATAAAATGTTGAAATTAATTTTTTTTTTGTTCTGTGTGACCAACCGTCAGATATTTCATTTACAATGATATAAAACACAAAAGAAGCAAATCTTCACATTCACATCCAGGCTGCTACTGGAGGATATTTGGTATGTTGGTTAATAAATGAGTTGTTGTTAATGTTCTGTTGTTTGATTGATTGATTAATCAGCTAATAGTTTCAGAATTAATTATATCATCACAATACAATTCCACTGAAAGTCAATAAAATATTAATTAATCACAAAGGTATCAGATTTTAGAGTCAAATTATCATGTATGCTGATATGCCACTAAAAAATCCCAAATTTAAAACTGTTGCTAAATTCAGTATTGTGACTAAAAGCGTTAAATACGTGAAATCTTTCGAACACCCTCAAAATAACCACCTGGTCTGCCTCTTAAACTTTGGCATGCTCCGCAGGCCACCGTGACATCTACTCACGCTCGCTCCTCAGCAGATAAAATCCCACAGGACACATACTTTAACACACACACACACACACACACATACACACACATACTGGTTATCATAAAACATTTGGCGGAGCCGAGCGGCGATCCTATACTTAGCAGAGTAATGACTGGTGCCGTTTTACATGGACATGTATTCTGATTAGACTGTCATTTGGAGGGATGTCTGCGCCGGCCACAAGGCCACCAGATACAGTTCACATGGAAAACAACAGGAAAACAACATGCATGCACACATTAAAGATATGCTCGCTGACTGTCACTTTCTCATTCACACACGCACACACACACAGATGTCCATCAGTCACATTGGCTTCAAGTCGGAGCTGTATATGCAGTGTTGTTGAGAGATATTTCACAGCAACACACCTCGGCCTGATTGGGTAGGCAGGGTGAGAGTCTGGGCCAAAAGTAGAGGCCAGTAAAGGTGAGGTGAGAGTTTTATGTGGAGCGCTGGGTCACTCATGCTGTTTACCAGGCCTCTACTGCTCCCTGTTGGCCACAGAGGAAATCTTCCAGCACTTAGTCATCTCTGTGCATCTCTATGAGGTTTTATAAGTGTTTATGCTCTTATGTACAGCTCAGTTCACGTGTACTCAATGCCTTCTAACTCAAAAACCTGCGGCGCTTTCTCTTCAAAGTTCCCCCAGAACCCGAGACAGAGTTTATTTGATTGCTGGTCAAAATATGTGGTGTCACGACGGGATAACAAAGCCTGTAACCCTCCTGCATTACAGAGCGCAGCAGAACGCTGCGTATGCATCCACACAAGCAGCTAGAGTTACAGCCGCTGACCGCCGCAACCTGTTATTCAAGCTTCTCTCCTGTAAACACGCTCGCTTTCATCTCATCCTCCTTCTGATTTTTGTGGAGAGGTGTTCTTGAGAGAATAATATCATCCCCCCCGACGCTTATACACACACGCAAACAGTATGCAGTGAGAGTCAGCAAACCCTCTTTACACAATATATACACGAGAAAGCATGCAAACGTGGTCCAGCACAAATAAAAGCAGTACTGTATACACAAGGGTAAGAACACGCACCGCACACAAGATGCAGACCGGAGAGAAGAAGTCAAGTCAAATCTTATCTTTTATTGAAATTAGTAAAAACCAATAAGATATTAGTATCAGAAAAATAACACTTGTTTCAAGAACTATTTAAAATAATTTCCTTTGGAGAATGTTTGTAGAAAAGTTGAAAGAAAATCATTTTTTTCCACTTATGAAAGATATTTTTTGCGTTGCTTGTATGAGTGAGGCAGCGAGAGTCAGTGGTGAGAAGTACATTCACTCAAGTATTTATACTTAAGTACAATTTAAGGTACCTGAACTGTTCTCAAATTGTACCACTGTCTGCTAGAGTTATGACTAACTTTAGGATTTTACATGTAAAACAATGCTCTTATGATGATATACAGTATACATACATGTATGTACATCTATATAATAATATAACACTCTCCACACTTTTTTACTTTTACTACATTTTGTTGTAAATATTTTTGTACTTTCATCCAAGTACTTTTTTGAATATAGGACCTTTACTTGTAACGGAGTATTTTTACATTGTGGTAGAATGTATTGCACAAAAACACCACATTGTTACTTAAAGCATCTGAATTCTTCTTCCACCTCTTGGCGTACTATACTGGAGTATTTTCATTACATGTTACTTTATACTTCTACAACACAACATTTTAGGACAAAGTGCCGTACTTTATACCCCATTCCTTTTATCTGGCATCTATAGTTGCTCTTTCCAAGTAAACATCTTATGATCCGTTTATAAAATATAATGCATGTTATATATTAAACTACCCAACAATATATAAAGTTCCCCCTCGATCACAATAATATAAAACATATCACAATTTAAAGTCCCCCTCCTGTCAAAAAGGAGTAATCAGCAAAATATACTTACAGTACCCAAAAAAAGGATTTATTTAGGATTATAATCAGTGATCTATTAATGTGTCAATCAATTTAATGTTGCAGCAGGTAAAAGCGGTGATAATTTGAATAACTATACTACACACTGCTGGGAAGGATCAATTAAGTCTGATCTTTAACTATAATAATACATCATAATGTATCTATTGATTATATTTTGTATTATTACTCAGAATCTGCAAAGTAACTAGTGAAATGTGTTTTATGGAAAAGACAAATGATTATTCAGAGTTTTTATGTAACACATGTCTGGAGGGGATCTTTATCATAAAAATACTTTTGATTCATGCACATGTTTTTTTTTTTTTTTTTTTTACTTGAATGAAGGATTTTAATTACATTTTGACTACAGGACTTTTACGTCTATGTTTCCCGTAGTATTGCTCCATTTTTTTTGGTTATAGTTGTGAATACGTCTTCCACCCCTAGCAAGAGTCAACTCTAGAGTGTGACTTCACTCCTGCCTGTTGTTCATATGGAGCTCCAGTCTTATCAGAGGGGCTATCTGGGCGCTGCATGCCCAGCAGAAGAAGCAGGGAGGGGGGGGGGATGGAAGGTATGACACACTGCCTGGTCTGAAGCCCAGACACCCAGCTCCTGTTACCAATGAGAGAGGCATGAAGACAGAACACAATGCTGGTGGCAGGAGGGAGTACAAGCTGAGTACTGTATATACTGTATGCTGCAGGTTTGTGGATGGATGCACCTCTGAGGAACTCAGTTAGCAGCCGTCTCTGCTAACGGTGCACACTGTCAGTGCCTGTTTGCATTCACTGTACATACTAGTGGTTGGGAAAAAAATGTGTCTATTGCTTTTTTGTTTTTTTTTAACGATATTGAAATCGATTTTTAATGCCAGAATCTATAAATTTGCTTTATTTGAGTCTATACAGAGGTAGAGGGAAGTTAACGCTTTTATTGTTGAAGTCTGAGTAACGTGACGTCATATCCGTTCCGTATCCGCATCCGCCACCAAAACGAACAGTAGCCGGCCGTAACGAGCAGAGACCTGCAGATACGACAGAGCAGAAAACGGCGGAGGGCCCGCGTGGATACGACCTGCACCCTCACATCTTACATCCAAAGCGGTAAACACTACACATCCAGTAAAATATGGAAACACCAGGAAAAGCAGAGCTAGACATCACGGATAAAGCTGCATGCTAACTCTGTATTGCGGTAACGTGCGGTCAAGCCAGCCGCCACTCACATCTCCGTGGTCAAATCATCCGACGCTACAACTGTAGAGCACCCATATACTGACATTTATGTTAAATGCATTCAAACGGCCCCGATGGAGCTGATCATGGATGGATAAAGAGAATGGAGCTAACGGGAGAGCTAGAGACGGACTTGGCGAAGTTAGCGGAAGTACACACGTACAACTACTGTACTTCCGGTTTTCAAAATAAGGTGTCAACAAAGGGAAATATAATAAGATCGATTGGATTATATTCACCAGAAGCATAAAACATTACATGTTCCTTATAAATTAAAAAGAAAATAGCACTAATTTGTGAGGGAAATGTCTTTATTCTTTGATTTTTGGGTTGCTGGAGATATTTTTACAAATAATGCCTTTCAGTAACTGATATATTTGACTTCAGGACATACATATCACACATTTTAATTTATTAATTTATATATTTTTCAAATTAAAAGTCCCTAGAAGTGTAGGATTAAAATTTTTTCTCATGGTCTAGTGTTAAAAAAGTCACAATAAATCAAATCGTAAAATCGAATCGCAAAACATATCAAATCGGCACCCAAATATTGTGATAGTATTGAATCGGGAGATAGGTCGTCCCAGCTCTAATACATATAATGTGTGTGTCTCTGATTCTCGTATATTGATTGATAGTAGAGCTTCTATGTCCCTCGTTTGTGTGTCACTTGCTTTTTGTGTCTCCGTTTACAAATTGCTCAGACTGCGCTCAAAATCTGCACTTGAACTCAAAGCCACATTAAAAGCAGCAAGTTGTGAGAAAACCATCAAAGGGAAAGAAAGAAGCAGTTAAAAAGCATTGACAGTTTTTGAAAAAAAAAAAAAAAAAAATGGAGAGAGGGGAGGGAGAACAAGAGAGCGAGAGGTTGAGAAAGAAAGAAAAGACAGAGCTGGAGGAGAAAGAAGATGTCGAGTCAGAGCGAGTCGGCGACATGTGTTATTTATTTCCCCCATGTAAACACAGAGAGAAGGCAGACATAATCAATAGGAAACTCCAGATTGTAAATAGACGGCTCTAATAGCCTAAACACTGGCCGCTATAGTTACACTCACACACACATATCAGCAGCACTTAGACTCCACACACAGAGACGAGGAGGGGGAGGCGGGATGGGTAGATGGAGTAAAGGAAAGATGTAAGAGCATAAGGAGTGAGAGAAAGACGGGGCCAGGCTGGGCGGGCCACCCTTATTTACCAATAAAGAGCCCTGATGAGAAGATAAACACACAGGAGACAGTCTGGGCAGCAGGAGGGAGGGAAGGAGAGAGGGAGGTGGAAGGACACAGAGGATTGGAGCTTTTATCCTCCACTTTGTTCCAGCAATAAATAAGCAGCAGTGAGGAGCTGAGAGAGGAAAGGTGTGAAGGTATATAGAGGTTAGAGGTTTGGTCCATACAGACTGGATGTTGAGTAATAAGTGATGGGCCCCCAAATTGAATGGGCTTTGCCTGTTTTTATCATCAACTCTGGGGATTTATACATTTAAAGCTGCACTCTCCTTTAGATTAACAAATGTGTAATGTGAACCTGAGTCTGTAGTCTTCAGCTCTATGTGGCTGTTTTAAGCCAAATTCACACCTGAGCAGCGGCGAAACGCGGCCTGAGGTGAGCTGCCATGCAATTTCTATGAAAAGCGGCCGCTCCTGAGCTCAGTGAGCTGCGGCCGTTTGATTCTGCGGCAAAGTGCGGCCAAGTGCGGAGAGAGAACCCGCAGCCAATCCGTAAACAGATCCTGTGACTCCTGTGACATGTTGACATACGTAACAAATAATTTCTTCCCACATAAAACGCATACTACCAGATATTTCAACCCGAAATCCACACCAAAGTGTGTAATAGACCCGCCTGTCCATCAAAGGATAGCATGACAGTGTCACGTTTTTCCTCACCGAGGAGTGAGTATTACATGTGTGTGTATGAAGGTGCAGTACAAGCAGGGGGCAACAAAACCACTCACTTAGGTTTAGGAAAAACGTCACGGTTGGCCTTAAAATAAGTACGTAAACTAAGTACAATATGTACTGAAACAACATAATATAACTATGGAAAACACGTCACAAACGTCACTTACTAAACAAAACACCGCTCTCGAACACCGGTCCCGGGGTTGAGGGTCCTGTGTTTGTTGGACCCATCCACCTCCCCTTCTGCCTGCAGCCTCTCTCATTTTTTTATTCTACGTCTCTAGCTCTCAGTGTAGCATATTTACGCGGATGCATTTACATCGCATTCAGTACAGACTACATGGCGTACACATGAAACGCCAAAAACATGAACGACCTTCTTATTGCACGTTTTTGCCTTGCGCATTATCGTGTCATTCATACGCCTTTTCGTGCGACTGGGATGGATGTTTCCCTCCCAAAGCCTTTGGGGCTCTTTGCTGATGCCCAGAAGAGTCCCGAACACATCAAATTAAGAAGACAATACAGGCAGGGAGCTGCAGGGTCTCTGTAGATACAGACAACACCACACACTACTAGTGGGACATAACTGATGATTCAGAGGGATTACTTTTGGATCAGTCATTACATTGTTTTTTTTTTGTAAATTCCTGCATATCATACCTTTAAAATATGTTCATGGTTAAGTTTAGGCGCACTGGTAACACTTGGTTAAAATTAGGGAAAGATCATGGTCTTTGTTTAACTCCTGTAACTCCTTATTTTGTCTGCTTCGCCACCAAGTATCAGACATTCACAAAGTCTGGAGCGCTGTTAAAAACATGCATTATACATGATTACATTTCATTTTTAATTACAACTTGTCTGACACTGGGACGCTTAGACATAAACTAGTGAGTAAAATGAGACCCGTCGCATTCAGAACCCTAAATTACTGCTAATCTGGTGATATGATTAGAGAGCAACCTTCCCGTAAACATCAACCATAAGCCTGATGTTCACCCATTAATCGTTTGCAACAGATACTTAAAAATAGCTTCTTATCAATTCCTATTTAGTAGAAATGTTCACAGGGTTCTATTCCTAATGTGAGAATAATGAAGTGAGTGCTTTGTTTTGAAGCTGCTCTTTCATTTTTAAATTAATATCTGAGCGATATTTGTGCAAGAGTAGTTGCACTTGAGTTAATCGTATCAGTGCTCCAACCGTCCCGAAGGATGTGGCTTTCTGTGCTCTTGAATTCAAATCCAGTGTGTGTTTGTGTGTGTGTGTGTGTGTGTGTGTGTGAGCGCGCGCACGCATGTGGTTTTGGTTGCTCATGCGGTGTCAGAAGTCATCAGGGTGAGGCTGAGCGGCGACCCCATGACCCCCATCAGAGATCAGAAGTGAAGCACTTAGCGGTCGCCCCCCCTCCTCCTTCCTTCCTCCATGATCCACGCAGACAGCCTTCTCTGATTCCACCGCTGCTGCTAATAAAGGCAGCAGGAGACTAATTCAAGTCAACAGTTGAAGGGGAGTCCTTGAGAGGAGAAGGAAAGTTAAAGGCTGCGCTGTCACTCAGCTAGCAGCTCTGCCTTCTTTAAACAACTGATATTATACTGAAAGTGAAACAGGAAATTCATTCCAGCAGGACAAATATGTACAGAGAAGCCACCATCTAGTGAGGAGGGAGCAGGAGGGACTGCTGCTGGTTCTTATTGTGTTTCTGACATTTTAATAGTTCCTGAACTCTTTCTGTGCGTTCCAGTACGCATACTGCCATACTGTTCAGTATTAAAGAAACAGATTTAGTATGTCTTAATACATAGTATGTCAAATGCAGCATACTTTTCTGGCTATTCTGACCCACAATCCTCTTCGCAGAGGAAGATACATGTCACTAGTGACGTATCTATATAATAAACAAGAGAGAGAGCTCGGACAAACAGCAGCTGACAGCGATTGACAGCCGACAACAGCTCACTGACAGCGAATTGACAGAAGCTGCAATGACAGACAGCAAATTCAAGTGTAAGTAGGCTGCATTCCAAATCACATGAAGATACTGGTATCATATGACACTAGAAAACCTGAGGAATCCATTGGTACCAACCATGTCATACTAGCTTGTCGTGAATGACTTTGGCATGGCCATTTTCAAAGCGGTTCCTTGACCTCTGACCTCAAGATATGTGAATGTAAATGGATTCTATGGGTACCCACGAGTCTCCCCTTTACAGACATGCCCACTTTATGATAATCACATGCAGTTTGGGGCAAGTCATAGTCAAGTCAGCACACTGACACACTGACAGCTGTTGTTGCTTTTTGGTCTGCAATTTGCCATGTTATGATTTGAGCATATTTTTTATGCTAAATGCAGTACCTGTGAGGGTTTCTGGACAATATTTGTCAGTTTTTTGTGTTGTTAATTGATTCCTAATAATAAATATATACATACATACATTTGCATAAAGTAAAGATATTTGCCCACTCCATGTTGACAAAGGTATTAAAAATACTTGACAAATCTCCCTTTAAGGTACATTTTTGAACAAATAAAAAATGTACGATTAATTTGTGATTAATAATGGACAATCATGCGATATTTTAATCGACTGACAGCCCTAATTTTAACCCTGGTCGCTCTCCATTTGCAACAAAATAACATTAACTTTATTACATTTGTCATATACATACAGGAAAAAATTGCCCGTTGGTGTGAATGTGAGTGTGAATGGTTGTCTGTCTCTATGTATCAGCCCTGTGATAGTAAGGACGACCACTCTACCCACTGAGTTAGAGCCGCACAAAATATCACTATTGGAGAACTGCTGTACTAAAAACACAATACGGACGATGAAGTTATTGTTCAAATCCAGACACTTGTCCTCATTCATCAAGTCAACAGCACAAATCAGCCACCTGCATACTGTATATCAGGATGAATTAAACCTTTTTGATTGCACCTTTAACAGTGACAGTGCTGAGCTTCTACCTGACGAAATGAAAAGGCTGAACAAAGACAAACAACAGAGAGACAAGTGATAATAACACCGTTAGGATAAACCTATCTGCTGTAAGAAAATCCCCGTCTCCTTCCCGGAGGTTGTTGTCTAGAACCATTAATTGCTGGTGCTGCGTGGGACTGTGGGAGTTGTTGCTTATTTCCCTCCGTTGGAATGCCTGCTTCATTAAATCGACTGAGCAGGACGGTTTTGAGGAGAAAAAGATGATAGTTTCTCAGGGTAATAACAGGCCTCAGGATAAGCTATGTTTAAGAGGCTACCGCAATGGCTACCCTGTCCTGCACCGCAGCACTCTCATGACCCTGGCTGCTGGGGACGGCACTGGCCAGACACAATTAGTGGTCGCAGATACCTAGGTGCGTGTGTGTTTGTGTGTGTTTGCATGTGTGGGTGGGTGGATGCTTGCATGCTCGGACGGATGGGCGTGTATGCATGTGTGTGTGTGTGTTTGCCTCTGTGCACACACAAGTGCATAGTGTGTGTGTGTGCATTTGTAAGCCCATAAAACCCACATTCCACATTCAGTATCAGTGTCGGTGGGTGTGTACTGTCTGTTGTCGACGACACTGTCTACTGTCAACGTGTCCCTAAATAACAGCTGGACAGACTGCTGGTCAGTGGAAATATATCTGCCACTTATATATATATATATAAAGCTAAAACATAATGTGCTCGATTAACTTGACACATTGGATTTTCTGTCAAACTCCGTTTAAGTAAAGCTGTGATGATTCGGGTGATTTTAAACTGAGAAAATACATACATGAATATCAAAAACACCACTTGCATCGCTTTTCAAGGATTTTACAGTCCAGAAGATAAAAAAAAACATCTTATATTTTCATGATTACTCATCATTGTACATCATTACCTCTAAATACATTCATCCACTCTCAGCACTCTGGCTCTTTTGAGGCTTCTTCTTATCGTTCTTTTCTCTCTTTGAGATTAACAAAAGGAGATCACTTTATAGCAGCAGAACGAGAGAAGACATGGAGCTAAGTGTGTGCGACGGGGGGTCTCATCTGGACAATTTCGCCCTGCAGGAGACTGGACAGCGGCGCATGTGTGTGTGTCTATGTGCATTCGTTTTTATATTTGCAAGTTAACCAGAAATTAAGGATTGGAATGAAAAAAGGCTTTCTGTCT
The DNA here is from genome assembly GCF_015220745.1 of Sebastes umbrosus. Taxonomy (NCBI): domain Eukaryota; kingdom Metazoa; phylum Chordata; class Actinopteri; order Perciformes; family Sebastidae; genus Sebastes; species Sebastes umbrosus. Next base: position 5,766,131 of record NC_051281.1, read on the forward strand.
GTTGTGTTTCCAAAGTTATGAATCCAACTAGGGGTGTAAGAAAATATCAAAAATATCAAATATCGCGATACTATTAATTAATAGTTTACATGCAAAGATTAACTCAGTCAATACTTTTTTATTTGCAAAGTAGGGCTGTGTATTGACAAGAATCTGGCGATACGATAGGTGTCGTGATACATCAGTAACGATTCAATATAATGAGATATATAGCGATACTACACGCTCGGCAAAAGCGGCTCCTCCTCCGGCCGGGAGCAGAGCTTCGCCTTGCTGCTTCCATTCATTTCTTATGGGACGTAGGAGAAGCAGTCGCCCAGTACATGCTGGGAGTGTTGCGGCAAGTTGGAGAGGGTCTGTATTTCCATAAAGTTGAAAAATCTCAACTTTATGCCAATGAGCCCGTCCAGCGCAACGCGTCCAGCTCACGAAACTTGGACCAAGCTGTCAAACTAGGTGACCTACTTCTAAAATGAAACCAGATTCAGCATTGGCATCACCGATTTTTCACTTAAAATGCTTTCAGAAGTAGATTTTGGTGGATTATTTAGACGTAATAACAAAGTTTACAAGCAGGCCGCCATTTGTTGTTTCCTGTTTGAAACGTATGCAGAAAACCAGGGACAGGGAACAATCAGGTACAATAGGGTACGTCACCGCTTGAACGGCCAGTTGAGTGGAGCAGTGCGTCCCCTAGTGTCCTCGCCGAACCTGGTGGACATGTACCGCTGGATTTAACATTATAAACATGACCACGGACTATTTGTGTAACAATTTAGCCACAGATTCTCAGACTGACCGTACACGGTCCAGACATTTACTCAGTTTGGACAGAGTCTTGATTTATGTATATTTCCCCCAAAATAAGTTCACAACTTAAAAAGGTACGATAATTGAAATGGTGTCCAAATTCCTGAGCTTAACTTCCCTTGGAAATGTTCTAACCTTTTGCAACACTAATTCTAGTGTCAAGCTATTTGTGAGGCAGTCTGTGGCTCAAAGGTTTCAAAAGTCTATTTGTGTTTACAGTACATGCAGGTACTGACTCTCACCAGCTGGAGAGTTGCCGGTTGCAAATCACAACTGGTTCAACTGACATAAGTCAGCAACATCTTACTTATACAATCTGTACTGACCACATTATTTGACTGGATTTTGCATTTATGTGGAATTTCTAAAAAATAAGATTTTGCATTTCAGTTGCTCTGTGAACCGCGTCGAGGCTCATGAAGGCCTCTGGTTAGCCTCACTGTACCTGCTCAGGACCAAAAGGCTCTCTGAGACTCCATACACACAAACAGCCAGACTCCACACACACTCATACACACACACACACACACACTCACACAAACAGCAGTGTATGGCAGCTCTATGGGGGCTCTTCACATTGTCCAGACGGCCCAGTGTCAGGCAGCGAAATGAATGGCTGTTTATATTAGAAGGCTGGTTTAATGAATTAGACCCACAGCTCCTCTGTGTCAGCACCAGGCACATACAGACCAGACCCTCTCCTTTCCTCACCCCTCCTTACCCCTTACACAAGGTAAGGGGGGGACACTCTGATTGCGTCCTTCGGGACGGGTGAGTCAGGACGCCCGACGGCGCCCCTCTAAGGACTCGCTGCTTATTTACAAAGCCGGGCATCTGGCCCTCACCATCCCCCCTCCTCGCTAACCTCACCCATCACATCTCCCCCATGGTAGCTGAGATGGGCAGAGGCCGGCCTGTTTATATACATGTGTGGGAGGGGAAACAGAGAGGGGAGGATTACCGAGCAACTCGCACATGTTTGAACAAATATGTATACAACATGAGGTTTGCCACCCAGCCGTACATATATACAGGCCTCCAACGAGACCCACCTCTGGTTCTACTCATTCTGTGTGAGAGAAGGAGAGAGAAAGACGGCTGTCATCTCACATCTTCATCAGCCGGCTGAGAAGACGAGCTTCTGACTCCGTGCCTCGGGATAGACAAGGACTAACAGATGGAGGACAGGACAGGAGAGGAGAGAAATAGAGGGGGGAAGAGAAGAAGGAACAAGACAGGGGAGGAGAGAGGATAGAAGGAAACGAGGGGAGATGAGGGGAAGGAACAAGAGAGGGGAGGAGAGAGGAGAGAAGGAAACGAGGGGAGATGAGGGGAAGGAACAAGAGAGGAGGGGAGAGGTAAGGAGAGGAGAGGAGAGAAATAGAAGAAGGAACAAGACAGGGGAGGAGAGAGGAGAGAAGGAAACAAGGGGAGATGAGGGGAAGGAACAAGAGAGGAGGGGAGAGGTAAGGAGAGGAGAGGAGAGAAATAGAAGAAGGAACAAGACAGGGGAGGAGAGAGGAGAGAAGGAAACGAGAGGAGATGAGGGGAAGGAACAAGAAAGGGTAGGAGAGGAGGAAACAAGAGGGGAGAGGAAGCAACAAGACAGGAGAGAAGAGGAAACGAGAGGGGAGAGGAGGGGAGGAAACACAAGACAGGGGAGAACAAGGGAGGAGAGGAGGAAACAAGAGGGGAGAGGAGAGGAGAGGAAAGGAGAGGAGAGGAGAGGAGAGGAGAGGAGAGGAGGAAATTAGAGGGGTGAGGAAAGGAAAGAAGACAGGAGAGGAAACACAAGAGGAGAGGAGGAGACAAGAGGGGAGATGGGAGGAGGGAACAAGAAGGGAGGAGAGGACCAGGGAGGAGAGGAGAGGAAAGGAGGAAACAAGAGGGGAGAGGAAGCACAAGAGAGAAGAGGAAACGAGAGGAGAGAATGAGATGGGAGAGGAGGGGAAGTAACAAAAGGGGAGAGGAGAAGAGAGGAGGAAACAAGAGGGGTGAGGAAAGGTAACAGGAGAGGAGAGGAGAGGAGAGGAGAGGAGAGGAGTAAACTAGAGAGGAGGCAACAAGACGGGAGAGGAGGGGAGGATACATGATGGGAGACGAGGACTAACAGATGGAGGAGAGAGGAGAGCATAGGAATGGAGGCCGAGACAAGTTTGTCTCTCCAGTGATTCTTGAGAAGTGTTTCAATAATTTGATGAATCGGAGTGAAAATTTACGGCAAAAAAAGGACGAACAAGACGCAGACGTTCTCTGGATGTCAAATACAATTACAACAAAACGAGACAAAACGACACATTTCATAATCAGCAACGCTTCTTTTCCGCACTCACACACACACACACACATGTTCGAGCTTCAGGAACAAACACCTGTTCACACACGGCCCTGCGCTATGAAATGATTCCTTCTTGCCTTCATAAACCAGTAATCATTTTTTTGCGCTCATCTCCCCTCATTTTCTTTTGTTGTCTCCCTCGCCCGTTCCCTCTCTCCCTCTCGTCCCCGTCTCTAATTTACCCAGCATCCTGCAGTGCGCAAGGAGCCTCGCAAATTGCCTTTGTCCATTTGCGTACCGGGCCGGGGACAGTGTGTGTGGTGTGTGTTCATGTGTGTGTGTGTGAAGGGAGTCTTTAGCAGCGGGGTGGTGGGTTGAGATTGCTGTAATCACAGAGTGCTACCTGTTCATTAAACACACAGTGGGAACCCTGCTTACAGCGTTTAGGAACCAATTAAAGCAGCACAAGCTATTAACATTAGCAACATTAGCTAGACGAGTGTGTGCGTGTGTGTGAGTGCCAAGAAGACAATTCAATATACAAGTGTTACAGTCATTTGCAAAGCACTTTTTACAGGAGCTAAAGTGACTGACTGTTGATGAGTCCTCCAGCGTGCAATCAGGTGAGAAAATAAATGACAAGAATAGAGTAGGAGGATAATACAGAGAGGTAAATTCAAACTTTAGCAAGTTTGTGAATGGCTGTGATTATAATACAATGTCTGTGAAGATGGTGTGATTGCTCAGGTAGGTGGGTGGGACTTCTCAGGTCTTCTGGAGCGGGAGGGCTCAGAGAGGTGCAACAGTGATTCTGGTGAGTGTAATTATCCACGTACTCGCCACCTCACACAATAGAGAGTGATTTGATACGAGACGAGCGGCCTTGATGGGACCTCGTTCGTCGCATCCCGGGTTCATGAAGCTGATTTTTGGGAATCATCCAATGAGAAACACTTTCCAGTGGCTGTCTGTTGTGAATTTAGAATTTAGTTGTGGGAAAGAGAATGGATTGACTTGAGGTACTTTTGTTAAATCGAAACTCTTCTCTTAAGTTGCTGCTGGCTGTTAGAAAGAATGCAAGTTTAAGGCAATTCAATGGCTTCACTTTTTAGACCTATAGAGGTTGCCCACTGGGCTGTACAGCGGTGGCTTAAGCTCAATGCTAATACGCTTTAGCGGGTATAATGTTTACCATGTTCACCATTTTAGTTTGGCATATTAGCACGCTAACATTTGCTAAATAGCAAAAAAACTTTAACTACAGAGAGGGCTGTCTTCAGATTTTCAGGTATTTGGATGATGATGGCATAAGAAGAAAAGTCAGAGGATCAAGTAATCACAGTTCCTCCTGAGAGGGTCATGAATGTTTGTACAAAATGTTGTTTGGTTTTTGGAGACATTCCACTCAAAACCATGAACGTCAACTTCATGGTAGCGCTAGACGAGTCAGAGAATCACCAAGATGTAGAAAGTTTTGTGCCAATCCCTTCGACAGATGTGCAGAGATTCGAAGGATGAGTGAAAACTTTGACCTTCCGGTGGTGCTAGGGGTAAAGTAGGGGTATCACCGAAGTCAATAGGCAAACATGAATAGCTGTACCAAATTTCAGAGCAATACATTCAATAGTTGTTGAGATATTTATGTCTGGACCAAAGTGGTGGACCAACCAACCAACAAAGAATCGATAAAGAATCGATCTTTAAGTCTGCCAATGGAGGAAAGGCTTGATACAATGCATGTATACAAATTAAAACCAGAGATGAGACATTAAAACTAAACCAAAAGGCCTATTTGCATCCGCCAGGTGGTTTAAAAAAAAATCTAATTTCTTTCATCTTAACTTTTCCATCAAAGCTCCACTCTGAGTCATCTCCTCGGTGCCATATTTAATACCCATATAATGACGGACCAGATAATTTTAAAGTATAATTGTTCACCGGGAGAGGTAGAAACATGCAGTGCCATTGTCTGTGTGCCTTTTGTAGTTAGTTAAAAGGTGCATAAATAAGATGCAATTTAGAGACTTTTAAGAGATGATTTTTTTTTTTTCCTCTGCTTTAATCACGGTGAAATTACCTCTGGGTGAGGGCTGTCATTAAAATAGAAGAGGCACTTGCTTCTTGGATGCTCAAGGCGAGCATGAAGCGTTAATAGCACAGCGCCTCAATGGCGCTAACAGTTTTAACGGGCCCTGTATTATCCTGCTGTGCATGCAGACGCGTCTACATCACCCACTCACAGAGGAAGTCTTATGATGGTCAATTTGTAGTTTGTCACAGCTGTTAACTGTGATAAATACACTGAGGAAGAAGTCTTCCAAAGCTGCAGAGCCATGTTATTTTCAAATTTATTTCCTGCTAGATTTTTAGCCCTATAAAGTACATGCATATTGGTTTCTATTCTGACAGTATGTGCTGCAGCTCGGTCAATATTACCCTCAACTAGGGCTGTCCTCAACCAAACAAATTATTATGCCTAATTTATACTTCTGTGGAAAAGTTTGCGCAGAGCCGCAGACACATATGACGTAATATTACATGAATGTCACTAGTAATATCCTACATAGTTGTGAATTTGGGTACATTTTATTAACATCAAAATAATAGGTTATTGTACCGGCGGTCCCCGGGGACCTCCACGCCGCTGCTACCGACCAAAACGATCGATCAGTCGACTAAAGAAATCGAGGGTGCAGCCCTGCCCTCAACACAAGCTTGATTTTTTGCTTTCACTTCAACGTAGAAGGCAAAGTGACTCCTGCAGTACGTGCACCATTATTGCCGCTGCTTCCTGTCTCAGAGGCTCAGGTTTGGCCCTGGGTGTACGTCCCTAAGGGTGGCTTCTGGCCCCGGGCTAGAGGACCCCGCCGGCAGGCAAGAAGTGACGTGGCCAACAACCTCCAGATGTTAGCCTGCATTAGGGCCTGACAGCTTGTCATGTCACCGCCTACACTACCACACAGTTCCATCACCTCCCATCTGCTGCTCAACACCTCCTGAGGGAGAGGAGGAGAAGGGAGGGGCAGATACCGCAACTATGAGACTTTACTGCCCCTCAACCCAGATATAAAAGACAATACATCACAACATTAACAGATGACATGATGGCTACGCTTGTTAAGTTCTTATTAGATGATGGTCAACTGTAGTATACTGGTACACATCATATAACATGGACCGTCTCCATCTACAGGCAGACAGTCCTTAAATATCCACATCCTATAATCCAGCGCACTTATTCTGAGAAAACAGATTTTATATAACACAGCATGACATAAAAAAACTTTAAGGCATTCAGCTCACAAGCAATCACATAAACTAGAACTAAATTATTAGCTGATTTATCAAAATATTTTGATAATCAATTAATCGTTCCAGTCATTTTTTTAAGTGAAAATGCCGAACATAATACTGGTTTCAGTTTCTCAAACAATTGATGCATCTCTGTTTCATTTCATTGTGAATTTAATATCTTTGGGTTTTGGATTGTTGGTCAAATAAAACAAGCAATTTGACGACGTCAACATGGGCACCATTTTCTGATAATTTAATGATCAATTAAGAAAATAATCAGCAGATTAACAGGCAATGAAAGTAATCATTAGTTGTTGCTCTAATATATAAAATGTTAAGCAAGATGCAACTGCCTGAGCATGTGACAATTAAGAAAGAAGACATTTATAAGTGTTCATGATTCCACACAACTATTAAAAACATAATTAAATAATTAAAACAAATTGAAAAATGAGAAAAAAACATATTAAAAAATGTAAATTGCAATGATGAGATATAATGCTGACATACAATGAATATACTCAGCCTTATTAGCATTCAGCATCTAAAATATTCATGCTGAATTATTTGCACAGGAATACCTGGTTGACCTGTGAGAGGATTTTGAGATTGACCCAAAAGAAAATAGCTTGATGTTTGGCTCCCCCTCGTGGAGATACACAGTAACATCATGTGCTGCATATTTCAGACCTTGCAGGGAAAAACAGATCTGAGAAAGTTGTTACTGATGGGATAAGACCTAAAACTACTCAACTGCAAACATTTGCCCGTTGCAGAGTAGTTTTAATTGTATTTGTGAACTTCATGTCCATTTCATTTTTTTCTGATGAAAAGAATGTTTGGCATGAATCAATTGCTTTTGGGATTAAATATTTCTGTAAAGCTTTGTCCAAACCTATCAAAACGTCAAGTTCTTTATTGTCATATAAACAAGAATCACAGTGAAGCTGTCGTTGGCAATGAAATTCTTAGATCTCAGGCTCCAAACAATGCTCATAAAAAATGTTTATAAAAAGAAAATCACACAAATAAAAATGAGATTCTAAGACAGGAAATAGGGCAGTAAAGTTAAAATATAGGGATAAATTATTATATAAAATAAAATTAGAGACCATCTTGCGATGGGATCACACCAGCCGCGACGCCAAATCGGACCAGGGGCGTAAAGTGGAGGGCCAAAGGTTCCTTCCCCACATCCTACCCCTCTACTTCCGGCACCCTTGCTCGGACCACACTCATCTTTGAACCCAGCTTTTATTTTGATCTCAACTACACACCTGTAAAGTTTTGTGACTGCATCTTGCACAGTTGTGACGCTATCACGTTGAGAATAATCTGTCCACAGACAACACCTGGCAAAGTACTCAAAACCTCTTCTGTACTAGTTCCTGCTACAGTAGGCGTCTCTAGGACCACATTATGACACACACAGACTCACAAAACAATGCAAACACTGTCACAACCATCACATCTGTATTACATCGGAAAAGCCAATATACAACATCACCTTCTACTAGAGACCTGTTTACAGTGAGTCAAAGGGAACACTAAACAATGGCAGCAACCTACTGTCGGAAAAGATCAATTCAGCCCATAGGCTAACATTCACAATACTCAAAGTTATATAACGACTACTTTAATCAAAAGCATCACAATGCACATGCCAGACAACAACCCAGAGAAATTACAAGCAATTTGCAATTTATACCAGTGTAAATACGCCACATACTGGACGCAGATAGCAACAGCAAGAGAGGTAAAAAAAAAAAATAGCAGCCAGCAAAAGCAAAGGCATCATGACATACAGTATAAGCAGATCAGCAGGACAGAAATAAAACAGTTTACTGATGATACCAAGCACACAATATAGACTGAACATCTGGTAAGCATGTTAAAGCAAGCAGCAAACTTTGGTGAAACAGCTGATATGACAACCAACATGGAAAAGAGATTCCACTGGTGCACACAGGAAGTCACATCATTTGAACTGTTGGCAGACAAACTTAATAATGAAGTGAAACACAGTATGAACAACATCAGCAACATACAGCAGACACTGCAAATGACCAGTGTAGTCTGGCACAGTGAAAGAGTGGCGAACAACAAGATATGACACACAGGCAGATCAGCAGGAGAGAAATAAAACAGCCAGCATCTGTATATAAATAACATAACCAAGTACTCAAACATAGACTGAACATCTGGTAAGCATGTTATAGCAAGCAGCAAAACTTGTTGAAACTAAACATTTGTCACTAGTATCTGAGAGTAGAGAAAACCCTTCACTCTGGTCCCAAGATGCAAATAGCTGATATGACAACCAACAACAACGTGTCCAGAAGGGAACCCGCAAATTGTGAAATCTGCAAAAACTCTCGCGATACTTCCTGCCCGACGAGCTATCCTCGAGTTCAATTACTAACCTTAATCTCGCGAGAGTTTCCCCAGTTTGTTGGTTCCCTTCTAGACACTACCAAAATTCACATAATTGTCAAGCTTAATAATGAACTGAAGCACTGTATGAACTATGGGGGCTTATTTTGTCGTAGTAGTTTCAGCCATCATATCTATTGATTATAACAACATGGTACTCACCAGAGCAGCAGCTGAGATGTGTGAACATGATGTCTCTGTGAGGCCTACAGGTAAACAAGCAGTCAGATTGTGACTTCATTTAGGGGTAAAACTGAAAGCTCACCTGAAATGTTGGCAATAGAGTCTCATTGTGTACCTTCACAACTGGTTGCAGGCCTAGGTTGTATTAATTGATGCTAATTAACAGTAATTCAGTGATAGCTGAAGTGAACCTGCTGCACATTCTGTATTGAGCCAAAGATTGTTTGTGAGGAAACAGAGACATCACTCTGTAACGGGTTATAGACGACCACGAGTGGACTGTGTAATTTTGTAGTTCGACAACACCAACAGAGTGGCAACTCTTCTCTAGAAAAAAAGATCTGTGTCATTTCAGGATAATCAGACTTGTTTGGGGAGTAAATGTAAAGGGAAAATCCTATTTAAATAAATAGATACAATTTTATTATAAATAAATAAATAAGTTAAAATAAATGAAAAATAATGCAAACATTAATTAATTAATTAATTCATCAAAATAGATTTCAAACAAATAAAGAATGAATGTCACATAAATAAATGTAAAAGTTAATAAATAAATAAACAAATAAATAAAGCAAATTAAAAACAGGGGAATTGATAAAAAAAAGGTTAATAAATAAATAAGCAGAACATAAATATCAATTTATGTCACATTTTATCAACTGATTAATGAATATATTTATTTTTTATATTATATTTGGTACATTTAATATCATTCTTATTTATTTATCAAGTTATTTATTTATTTTATTTTATTTTTTATTTTTTATTTTATTATTCGTTTTTTATTTCAGCAGGTTCCATCCTCCATAGTTTTTTCACTCAAGCAAAAGTAACTTACCACAGTTTAAAAATACTCCATTTACTAATAAATGAATACATTTGAAAATAAATGTAAAATTACTAAAAATAAATAAATAAATGCAAGAGTAAATAAATACGTGTAAATGCTAATAATGAATAAATAAATAAAAAGGGAAATTAAATAGAAGAGTAGATAGAGGAATTAAGACAAAGGTTGATAAATAAATAAGCAAAACAGAAATATAAATTTATGTCACATTTTAATCAATTGATTAATGCCTACACTTATTTTTAATATTATTTTTGGTAAATATAATGGCATAGTTATTTATTTATCGAGTCATTTATTTATTTATTCATTTTGCATTCATTCATTAGCTGAAGTTTTACTTATTTATAATATATATATATTTATATAAATAAATAAAAAAAGGTTTGGAATTCAATACTGGATTCGGATACAATAAAATGCTACTGAACCCCAACCTGTCCCACTAATTATTAGATATGTCAAAGGGTGCATTAGATATAGGTTGCAGCTAGTGGAGTATCATGAGTGTAACAGTACAACTGAGGACAAATATACAGGAAAAAAAGACTACACATATACACATAACAGCATCAGAGAGACAGTGAAAGATAAAAAGAGGCAACAAGAGGATTTGGTCAGGAAAAGATAACTTTATTTAGTCTGGGATACATACTCTTGTTATATTTGATTACTTGTCAGATAGAAAACACAGTAGCTTTTCAAAAATAAAAGCAAGGTCCATTTAATTAATTATATTTATTTATGTTTTTTAAAACACACTTCAATAAATATTTTTTCTTCTTTTGGTCATTTTCTTTCCTTCTATTTTACAAAAACATACAGTGACTGTAAGAACAGGGAACAACACTGGATTAAAGGTCAGCGGTGTAGACACAGGCCAGCACAGACACTGCAGATGCCACGGGTAATATCGAACCTAAAATATACCTTTACACATGTCCAAGTGTTTTACACAACTTTGTCCACATCACTATGGCAGGTAAAAACAGCTCTGTCAATTATTCAAATGAATGTTAAGCACACTGGTCTGCAAAGATCACACACTGATGAGCGCAGAGAGAGCTAGCTCTAGGTTAAGACACGTGGGAGATACGATGCACCCCAATGCAATACCCTGCTCTTTAGCACGGATCTGTCTTCCTTCAAACTCAAACATTGTACCTCAGAGACAGAGCTTGACACAGATCTGTTCCTCTTTTAAAGGTGTAAAGGGAAGTAAAGACATCCTCACTTCAGCAGTCAGGGTGCAGCATTGGGTTGCAAACAAGATACAATATACTGAACATCATAGTAAAGCACTGTAGTGAGTGGATGACCGCAGAGGTAAACAAATCATCAGGTGAGTGCAGTGACATATGAAGCAGATGCTTGAGAGGCATGGAGAGGATAAGAAAATGCTTCGTACCTAAAACTGTATTTTTTAATGTTTAAAGGATCATACCGGTGTTTTGCACCTGATTCGACTGTTATCAGGCCATTAAATTGGCATTATCAGTCGCTATAAGTAACATAGATGTGGGTCATTAGGGGCCTATTACACCTACTATGTTGTAAAAGTGAAAGTTAAAAGCAACACATCACATGACACGTTGTAAAACTGTCCCGTTTTGAACACAAACAAGACGGCTTCTTTAGGTTCAGGCAACAAAACTACAACTTCTTTAGGTTTAGGCAGAAAAAACACTTAGTTAAGTTTATGGCAAAAACATTGTGTTTTGGGTTAAAATAACTACAAACACAACTACACTAGAGGTCGCAGTCGTCTTCTTTTATATCGTCTTTCAGTAATCTACCATGTGAATAGATGATAAAACCTGCTATTGGGTGTAGTAGGCCCCTATTGACCCACATCTATGGTGCTTATAGCGACTGAAAACTCCTATTTAATGGCCTGACAACAGTCTAATCGGCTGTCTTTCTGCAAGTTTACTTCATTCACTACAAATCATGTCATACTGCTGACTGTTGTCAAAAACTTTTGGGACTTGGAACTTGCTCGTGACGGGCGATCCATCACAGTGAACATCACGCTTCTATAAAAGTGACATTAATATTGTGTGCTAATGCAACAGAAAGGATGGATTAATATGAAAAATCTGCTGCTGCTGTGGGGGAAATGATGAGCTGCTGAAGCTCAGACACAGCTGAATACTGTCCAGCGTTGCATTGATGAGCTCTATTGTTAGACACTCAGACCCAGACAACAGCATATACAATGCTGTGCATTATCACAAAAATCCAGTTGCCTTCATTTGCATCAGCACAATATGATATTTTAACAAAAATAACCCTGAGCGTGATGTTCACTGACATAGATTTACTTTAAGCAAGTCTCTGCAAGCTAATATTAACTGCAACCAATAGCTGCCTGGAAGGTAAAAAAGCATATTCAATATATATATATATATATATTTCAAATACAATGGTATGTGTGAGTGCAGTAAATGATTCAAAGTAGATAGGTTAAATCATGCAGAAACACAGGTATGGTCCTTTTGGATCATCCAGCTACAAATTAGTGGCTCAGGCTTTGACACACTGCAAAGGTTGGTCTCCTCTGAAATAACAAGCTGCCATTTTTCTCAGTTATTATGACACGTTGCTTTTTATGCAGCAGCACAGTCGTCTACCATAAATCTTCTTTGTAAAAGCAGTATGTACCTAATGAATCACTCTGAATTATTCTGAGAATGAGCTTTACCTGAAAGGGATAGTGTGGGTGTTTGGAAGTGGGGTTGTATGAGGTTCTTATCCATAGTCAGTTTATTACCTACAGTAGATGATGGTCGGCAAGCCACCAGTTTGGAGAATCAGACAGGAGCAGACGGACTGGCAATAAAACGAATATTAGATACCTGAAAGAAAGGCCCACCTAAAAAAATCAATATCAGTTTAAGTGTGCGCTATATTTCGAATATTTAGGGGAATATAGGGGGACTATAGGGGAACTGAAGCTGTTGTCTATGCTCTCGCCAAAGCAACCAGACTCCATTGAAAAAAACTGAACATGCAGAACACGGTGGTTGCTGATGTAACGCTTTCTCAATCGGTTAGTTTGTTTGTGCCGTTGTGTGACTTTGGTGAATCTGAACTAACCAAAGTCACACAATAACACAAACAAACTAACTGAGGTAAAATTACAGTTTTTTCAATGGAGTCTGGTGGCTTTGGCGAGAGCATAGATGGATACAACTGCTTCAGTTCCCTGTCGGAAAGGGCTGTCTGACAGCAAGGTAAAGCAGTGAAAATATTCTAAATATAGCGTACACAAGCCAACAATTAGTCAGTTTTAATCAAACTCTGGTCCGGTTCGCTTGGGCAGTTATGAACGCAGTAATTGTACTCTGGTGAAGACCAAAACAACCGGTCTGAGACCGCTTGCGAGTGGTGGTCTCGGACCGGTTGTTTCCAAGCGAACCAAATCACAGGCTGACTGTGTGGGTATCTGTTGAGCTGGACACAGGTAAACAACAGGTTAACAAGAGTGGGAGAAGACTGACCTGGACTTCTGCTGAAGTCCGATGTTTGCTTGACGTCTGGACCGAAGAGAACATACAGAATACGCAAAATAAAGTCCACAAAAATAGTGACATTTATAGTCATTGGGGATAAACTGGAGGAGAAGGGATTTGTGCGCGCAGTAGATCAGTGTTGAGTCAAAGAGAGAAAACTTCGACAGCAAGTCTGCAATTCACTGCATAGAAATGTCACCTCTCGAGACAAAGAAGATCAATTTGCTCCTTTGTACACACGCTCACATTAATTTCTGCATTGTGAAACCGAACCAAAAGTTTCAATTCACTCTGATTCGGACTAACCAAACGAACTAAGGCGTTAAAGTGATACAGATTTTTTTAGGTGGGCCTTTTATTTTAGGTGTCTAAAATACATTTTGCTGCCGGCTCCATGCACAGCAGTACATTGCTTTGCTCCCATGTGGTAACTCCTGTCTGCTTCTCAAAACTGGGGGCGTGCCGACCGTCATCTCCTGTAGTTAATACACTGATTAATGAATAAGTACCTCATACAACCCCACTTCAAAACATCCAAACCATCCCTTTAACTAGAAAAGAGCTAATTACTGAAACCTGACCCCTCTACTATGTTCACATACAAAAGGTAAACCCTGTGACCTCCATCTTCGCTGTATCCCATCGCCTGTCCGCTCTCTGACCCACTTGTGTTCCCCGTGTCAGCAGGCATGTAAACCAGAACACAGAAAGCTAATACTGTGGTTTGTTTTACTGGAGCTGATGCATCATTAATGCGGCGAGATCCTCCTCACAGGTAAGCAGATCTCTCACAGAGGTCCTATGAAAATTGTAGTTTTCATATACTTGCCTCTCAGGGGCAGTGGAGATCCTCTAAATGGCTCCTGAAGCTGCCGTCTGCTTCAGTGCATTTAAGAGGAAACATGGCAAATAGTTTGGCAATGAGTATTGTGTATGTAGGAGAACCAGTTTGCACCATCAGGCCAGGAATTATTAGGGGCACCACTGTAACATGACAGACACCAGTATATAAACACATCCCAAGGCCTCCAGTGAGTCAGAATGTTATTAATAGACCAAAACTACAGGTGCTGTCACTCTGTCTATCGCTAACAGCCAATTATGAAACTCTGCAGGTGTGCCCAGCCGACCACACAGAAGTGAATCCAATATCAGTCCCCTCTTCTTCTATCCTTCAACCTTTTGCTCTCTCTTCAATATATGCCGTCTAGTTTTAGAAGCTTTCTCTCAGACACACAACAAAAACACTCACATGGGAATGTTATTAAGTCAACCTCCTCTTGTAGCTGTGACTCAGTTACATCAGCTCTGTCACTCCCCACCTGCAGCCTCCGGTGGCGGAGCAGCAGGAACAACAGGATGGAGAAAAGTGGAGGTATGAGAGAGGTTATTAAAAATGAAAGGAATGTGATAAATGAAAAGGCAGCAAAACAGTGTACAATGCCATTCAGAACATACAGTAGTCCTGCACAAGCACTTAAAGAGGGGTTAGTAAACCTCAGCGCCCGCGTTTCAGTGTTTCTCATTACATCCTGTCTGCTGCTAAATGCCACCAGCTGGGTCGATCTGCCGGTGAGCTGTAACAATGTTTATCTGTGATCCTCGTCTCCCGTCGGTCCACCTTCCTGCCTCCCTCAAAAGGGCAGAATAAACATTCACAATGTCTGCTAGTCAAAGGTTCCCTCAAGACGCCGGCTTTGTTCAAACTGTTTGCAGACTTAGGTGGAAATAATTGTTTAAATCCAATAGATTATGAATGCTAGTGAATCAAATGGAACCTTTTCAAACACACCTGTCTAACTTGATCGTGTTTTAAAGGGACAGTGTGTAGGATTTGGTGGCATCTAATGGTGTGGCTGCAGATTGCAACCAACTGAGTACCCCTTCACTCACTCCTCCCTTCCCAAGTAACGTGATCTCAACTCAACGCTTTGTCAGACCCCTCGACGACACTTTCCGGTTGCAGTAAACACGTGCTTACTGTTGTGAATTAAACAAAAACATTTGCTTAGGTTAAGCCACAAAACCACTATAGTTAGGTTTAGGAAAAAAACAACATGGTTGGGCTGAAAATGACAGCGTTTGTAAAGCAAAAATGTGACTTGACGTTGTGAACATGGACATGAACAGCGGTCTCCTGGATGAAAGACTCCCGCCCGCCCTGTGTGTCTCTTTCGCCCTTTTAACTACTTCACCACAGCATTTTCTCTGAGCATTTGCTGTTGCTGCGGATGGGTTTACATTGTAGTTAATGGAAAGCCCAGTGCATCGCATACCAGTGCTAAAGGATGCCTTGTGCGGCAATATCGAATGCTGAAGGGCGTGACAAAGCGTCGGTATTTGACGCCCTGGGAATAAGAACGGGCTGTAATAACACTACTTTAGGAGCAACAGAAGTCAGACGGCGGCTGGCGGTACCCCGGTTTTGCACTCTGCGGCTCCCGTAGAAATGTGACGTAAAAGCATGAAAGGCTCTAGAGCCAGAGTTTGGTTCGTCCGTTCTGGGCTACTGTAGAAACATGGCAGAGCAACATGGCGGACTCAATGAAGAGGACCCACTCCCTATAGGGCTCATTCTAAACTAACGAAAGCATTCTGAGTTTCAGGGGATTAGAGCTGCAACAATTAATCCATTAGTTAAATTAATCGGCAACTATTTTGATAATCAATTAATCGGTTTGATTCTCTGATTCCAGCTTCTTACATGTGAATATTTTCTGGTTTCTTTACTCCTCTATGACAGTAAACTGAATATCTTTGAGCTGTGGACAAAACAAGACATTTGAGGACGTCATCCTGAATTTGTCTGACATTTTATAGACCGAGCAACTAATCAATTAATCAAGGAAATAATTGACGGATTAATCAACAATGAAAATAATCGTTAGTTGCAGCCCTACAGGAATGATACACTAATGAAAACAAAGTTATGAATATTATATTCCATTTCTTTCAATAGATCCCCGAAATGTTACACACTGTTCCTTTAATGACGTCAATCTTCAAAAACCTTTTATCTCCAAAATGTGTTTGGGAGCTAAGAAAAACGCCTTGTTTAAGCTGATTTAAGCACTATGAAGCGTGAAAATCACCAACATTGGAGATACGATTTTGTTCACCAGAGAACAGAATAGAATCTAATCTGCTTAGCTTAGTCCTGTGTGTCGTTTAAAATCACTTTTGTCAAGTTTGGTTCAAACGCAGCATTACAAGATACAAGAACATGAGTACAAAAGTTAAAAGAACAGGTGTTTTTCCTGCATTAATTAAGAAACACGCAGTTACACTCAAAGGCCAAGAGGAACGCCATCACTTGCAGGTATATAAGCACAACTATGAGCCATGATCAGTAGCACCTGCTTTGTTTTCATACACATTTATAAGCATCACTGAGCTATAACGTTAGTTATATTGTTTTCAATCCTCCAGTCAGTACACATTGAGCCTCGGCGACTTTCTTGTAACTCACCATTAGTATTATTGCTACATCAATACAGTGTACTTCATCAATGCTGCAGGAATCTGTTCTACACACACAAAAACACACACACTCATGTACAGACTCTGAGCGTTCATTACCCCACATGTTGGTACAGTGAGGAGGTTATGTGATCCACACGTAGTACTACAGTATCAACACACATCCACAACTTCTCCAATTACCGTGTCTCTCCTCCACTACACCTCCTCTCCTTGTGTTTCCCTCTCCGAGTGAACATGACAGGCTCAAAGGCCATGAGGTGGAGTTAACAAGAGCCTGTGTGTGTGTGTGTGTATGCACGCTGCTGCTGGTTGTTTCACATAATACATAAACAAAGCAGGTAGATGAGGAAATGTGTGTGTGCTCAGAGTTGCAAGGGGATCTTTGTGTGCTTGAGTTAAAGTTTAGAAATCCTCTGTCAAATAAGACTGCACCTCTGATGGGTGATTAGCATGTTTGAACTAATCTGTGGAGTTATTTCAGGCCTTTAAACAGACCGAACAACGACTCCAGAGCTCAGTCCATTAGATGAATCAGCAAATGTTAAGATGAATCAGACTTTCCACCTCTCCAAACTCCTAGGCATCATTAATAACCGTTGATACTTTAGATAAGCTCTATTTTCCATCTGAAATTCATTGAGAAACTCATTTTGTCCGCTAGATTTGGAGGAATTTGACGTCACCACAACAGCCGCCATGTTTTTCAGATTTGAACACGACGGACAGCCCAGGGTGCGTTCACTTGATCAGGTAAAAGGTTTCATGTTGATATAAAACATGGGCAGATTATCAAACAATGGGTCCCTGGTCACAGACATGCAAAATGCCCCACCACCTGTCCTACCAAAGACACACAGACTTTATAGATGTTCAGCCTCTTTTTGTAGTCGTTACACATCTCTCGGTGGTTTTGTGTCACTTTGTAATTGTTTTGGTCTTTTTGTGGTTATTTTTTGTCTGCTGTTGTTTTGTGTCTCTTTGTAGTCATGTTGTCTCTTTGTAGTCGTTTTATGTCTCTTTGTGGTTGTTATGTGTCTCTTTGTAGTCATTTTGTGACTCGTTGTAGTCATTTTCAGTGGCTTTGTAGTCAGGTTTTGTCTCTTTATAGTTGCTTTATATCAATTTGTAGTCATTTTTAGTTTCTTTGTGGTCATTTTGAGTCTCTTCCTTGTTGGTAGGTGTCTCTTTGAGTGGCTTTTTGTAGGTGAAAACACTTTGGGCCCCTGACCCTGTGCCCGTCAGACCCGTTCAGTAATCCATCCATGATATCAAGACCTACTTTATGTGACATCATCCTAAGTTGAATAAACTCTTTGTCTACTCCTTTAGATGCTCGAGGACTGTGTTGTTGTTGTTTTTACGTTAAGCTACTGCATAAGTTAAATTGCATTAACTGTAGTTACGTATACAAACAAAAGTAGGAGTACCATAGTACTATGCGTAGTAACTAAAAATCTAGGCTAATTGAATTAGTTTCCACCTGTGTGTTTCTGTGAGTCACATCCTGTCAATCAATCTCTTAAAGCACCTTCCACCAACTGCAACACTGTAAACACACACACACACACACACACACACAGGTAATCTTGTTGCCTCCCCCGGAGACAAGCTGCAGTGCTGAGGCAGAGAATAACTTGTCCATCAGCTCAACATCTGCTCCTCTAAACACCAACAGGACCGCAAACATGAGCTCCACAACAGCCCCGTTGTCACTAATTATTCAGCTGTCTATTATTTCCTCTCTAATGAGGAAAACCCGCAGAGTTACAAAGTTGAATCACACGTTTTCTCACAGAAAAATAAGCGGCAGCCGTCGAAAGTTCAAGAACACGTGTGTGGAGAGTCTGTCTTTTGCTTTTCCGCGGCGGAGTTACGACATTCATGAAAAGCCTCTCTGCAGGCCCGGGACCTTCAGTGATAAGTTGATGAACTCACCGTAAGGCTTTAACAGATATACTGCTCTGGTCTAGGCTAGTCTAGACACATCATACTGCACTGTATAAAGGGATTCACTCTGCCAGAGAGAAAGTCTCCTGTGGTGCTTTTTTACACCCTCGTTCTCGCTCTCATGTCTCCTCTTCTCTGTTATCTTCTCCGTCGTCAGATGCGTCCGTTGCCGTGTGTGCTGCTCCGGCGGCCAGACAGAGGGTGGGAGGAGTAGTGCAGCTCGGCTGTGGAGAAGGTGGACGACGAGGAGTTGGAGGAAGAGGAGGAGGAGGTGAGTCCACAGGCTTCACAGGCCAGAGCCAGCTGCCTCAGGGCATCCAGGGAATCCATCTTAGCTCCTCGCAACAGATCGCTCTGACCCTTCAATTTGAAACATGGAAGAAAAACATCTTTCAAAGTAAATTTACAGCCTGATTTATGAGTTCTAATTAAATTAGCAGGACACTATCAGCTTCTCTTTTACAAGTGAGTCTCTGATGTGTCGGTTACCATAAAACGGAAGAAAAAGACAAGAACATTTTTAAATTAATCCTATAAATTCTGAAAGTTATGATATCATTATGCAGGCTGTTCTCAAACACCGTTCGTAGCTTAACCTATTAAAATATGTAGATACTAATGCACTGTAACTTCGTATATATTCATCAAATCAAATCAATTTATATGTAATCCGCTTAATCATGAACCAGGAAGTATAAAGAGCGACAAACGTTGCGTAGGGAGGAGGTCGGGGTGGATTTGGTGGGTCACAAAACACCGGACTTTCGCCCAGGAGACCGCTGTCCATGTCCCGTGTGAAACTAGAAGTCAGCGTTGATTCATTTGTGACGTAACTTCTGTAGTTATTTTACCTAAATCACAATCTTTTGCTAAACCTAACCAAGTTGTTTCCTGTCAAGACGGAAGGTTATTTTGAAAATACTGTATGTAACGAGCGGATATTGACACGTGTTGCTGCACATTCGTAGGAAAACGCACCAAAAATGACAAATCATTTTATGTAAGACATCTCGAACGGTTGTATGAGGATACGTTGCATTATGAGTACCTTGAGCACGGTGATGTTCCAGGTGAAACTCTCCACAGCTTTGCTCAGCTTGCGTCCCTTCAGTCCCTCCTTATCCCCGAGCCGAGAGAGCTCCTCATGGAAGTCCATTCCTGCAGAAACACAAACAGGAGCTTTGCATCAGCTTATAGCAGTGGGTGGGCATCAACAATTCAAATTCAGGTGAAAAATATAAATGTCAAGTGTGTGAGAGTGATTTTCTTGAATTATTTTTATGACGAACAAAAAATATCCAGAGGCAAGTGTCAACAACATATCTTGATGGATTGGTTGTCAGATAGTAGATTTACATATTTATGCAACAGCAAAGAGCCATCCCTCCTGACATTTACACTGACAGTTAAAGGTCAGGAGTTATCTAAGACAGCGAGAGTCTAATAATACACAGGTTTGGCTGTGTAGATGTTATCTTTTCACTGCAGTCATACAGCTGCATTACACCTGAAACGGCTTAGATAATCCTAAATATTAATGCAAGTGCAGATTTATTGTAAACAACATTTCAAGCAGATATACTTTTTTTTGCAAATGTGTCATTTCATAAAGTACAACCATGACAGCGCCTTTGGTTTTTCTGCTAATTAGAAAACCGTAATGACAACAGTTTGAGAGTGTCAAAATCGCCAGCGAGTGCTAGATCTCAACGTGCTAAGTTGTTTACTGACAGATTCTCTGAGGAGTCGCCCTCATTAATTTCGGCTGTTTGATGTTCAGAGCTGCTCATTTGAGGAATTTTTAGGATTCGGGCATATCTTCTACTGAAGTCGTTTTAGTCATGAGAGCTCATCAAAACCGTTTCCTCTCAGTTCATTATCACTTCATGTCATCGTCATCCGTCTCTCGCTGTGCTCTTTACCATCTCTCTGCACCTGGGCGATCCTCTCCTGAACAGCATCCGCGTTCTCAATCAGCTGTTTCTGGGCGGCGATCATCTGCAGACACAGGAAGAAAGTTTAACTTATTAAGCTTGTTTTAAAGAAAGCACCGTTCAAACCCACAGAGCTTTAGTTCTAATGGTACGAGGAGTGTTTTAAGGGGTAGTTTGGGTGTTTTGAAGTGGGGTTATGTGAGGTACTTATCCATAGTCAGTGTATTACCTACAGTAGATGATGGTCGACACGCCACCAGTTTGGAGAAGCAGACAAGAGTTACCGCACGTAAACAAAGCAATGTACTGCTGTGGACGGGGCCGTCAGCAAAACGTATTTTAGCCCCCTAAAAGAAAGGCCCACCTAAAAAAATCGATATCAGTTTAAGTATACGCTATATTTAGAATATTTTCGCCAGTTTACCTTGCCGTTTACCTTGCATACAGTCTATGTTTCCGAGGGGAACTTAAGCCCTTTATCTATGCTCTCGCCAAAACCACCAGACTCCATTGAAATACTCACAGAACACAGGAGTTGCTGGTCTACCGCTGCCTCAATCGGTTAGTTTGTTTTTATTATTGTGTGACTTTGGTTAGTTCGGATTCACCAAAGTCACACAATAACACAAACAAACTAACTGATCGAGACAGCGGTAGACCAGCAACTCCTGCGTTCTGCGAGGTAAAATTACAGGATTTTTCAATGGAGTCTGGTTACTTTGGCGAGAGCATAGACGGACACAACGGCTTCAGTTCCCCATCGGAGAGGGTTGTCTGAGCGTACACTTAAACTTTTTTAGTTGGGACTTTTTTTAAGTGTCAAAAATACGTTTTGCTGCCGGCCCCGTCCACAGCAGTACATTGCTTTGCTTCTACACTGACTTTGAATAAGTTCCTCATACAACCCCACTTCAAAACACCCAATCTAACCCTTTAAGCTGATAATGACGGAAATGTGTGATATATTTCATATAAAGATATTCTTCATTTATGATTTTTGACTTTTGTAGTACTTCTTTTTCTTTTCTCTTACTATGTTTACTGTTATGCACCAATATAGAGCTGCAACGAAAATGCTGTTTTCAGCCTCGCAAATATGGAGATTTCCTGCTTTTATTTGTTTTTTATCATATTAAACTTAATATTTTGGGGTTTTGGACTGACAAAACAAGACATTTAAAGACATCACCTTGGACTTTGAGGAGCTGGTATTGACATTTTTTACTATTTTCTGACATTTTACAGACCAAACTATTAATCGATCAATCTAGAAAATAACCGGCAGATTAATCGATAATGAAAATAATCGTTAGTTGCAGCCCTACACTAAAACATAACGAGGCAAATTCTTTGTATGTGAAAACTTAGTTTGCAATAAACCTGACTCTGAAGTGCAAAAGGACAAGTGGGATTGATTTGGCTCAGAGCTGGAAAGCAACACAGAGCATAAAGTTTGTTTTGAATGAAGAATCTGAGTAAATAAACGAGAGGAAGGAAGAAAAGAACAGACGACTGGCTGCAGGGCAGCAGAACAGAGAGAGATGGGAGAGAGGAGGCTGTGTGATGACTAAGCCTGGTGTGTGTGTGTGTGTGCGTGTGCGTGTGCGTGTGCGTGTGCGTGTGCGTGTGCGTGTGTGTGTTTGTGCGCCCAGAGAGGCTGAAAGAGGTGTGATGTACGACTGGAGATCACACCAACTGTGGCTTCCTGACACTGACCTGCTGGGCTCACATTCGCTGGGTTCACACGCAAACATCATTAGCTCCACTGACGTGATAGTTAGCAAATGAAGCACTCTCTGTACTGAGGTGTGTGTGTAGGTGTAATAGCCGAGCGCTGAAACAGGTGGGAGAGATTCGTCCTGATCTGATGCAGGAGGAGATGGAGTAGGAGGAGACACAGCTGGCAGCCAGTGTGTGTGTGTGTGTGTGTGTGTGAGGAGGAGTGTGGGTGACTGTTTCATGCATGTCGCCTCAGAGTGTCTTTTTGCATATTTAATGCCTCGGGATAGCATTTGCATGTGTGTGTGTGTGTGTGTGTGTGTGTGTGCGCACTGAGTAAAACAGTGTTGGGTATCAGAGAACACAATTTAAAACTTTCTGATGGAATAAATTTTGACCAAACTTGAGAGACAAAATTAGGAAAAGCAGCCAATTTCTGAGTAAACTGAGCTAATGAATGTGCATATTGTATTATTAACCCAGTTGTGTTTTATTTTTAAACTGAACACAGAGCACAGAGAGACCTGCCAATCGGTAATGAAGTCATTTTAATAACTTAAAATTACTAGAAGAACTAAAAGAACAAGACAGTACTTTATGAGTATAATTCATAAACGTTATCATTTAAAGGTACAGTGTGTAAAACTGAGGTAACGTGAGCTGCTGAGTGCAAAACCGTGGTAACGCTGTTCACCTCGCTCAGAGGTCATCCTCACCATAATAACAACAGTACTTTAGGAGCAACAGAAGTCAGATGGCGGCTGGTGGTACTGCGGTTTTGTACTCTGCAGCTCACGTTAACAGTTTCACGTAGTTTGGAGAACTACGGTGGCCTTAAGATAACGTAAAAACGTGAAACGCTCTCTGTAGAGCCAGTGTTTGGTTTGTCCGTTCTGGGCTACTGTAGAAACATGGTGGACTCCGTGAAGAGGACCTGCTCCCTATGTAGATATGAAGGGCTCATTCTAAGCTAACGAAAACACAACGATCCTTATTTTCAGGTGATTATACATTAATGAAAACATAGTTCTGATTATTATATTCCATTTTTGCAAATAGTTCCCACGAAATCCTACACACTCTTCCTTTAATAGGCTACATATTTGGTGCACTGGTGACTATCTATTGGTGTATGTGGGATTGATCCAAAATAAACTACAGTGTGTTTTCATTGTAACAAAGGAACAAGTCACCCATGTGCATGTGTGATTCATTGATGTGTTTTTAGCAGTTTTGGAGAACAATGGAGCAACTATGACACAGAGACAATTCCAGTTAGTTGAGTTTGATGACATTAAGAAAAACAGAGAGTACTGCCAGCCTCATCGTGGTATTCACTACTTTCTCAGGTAGAACTATTCTCTTCAATCAGTGATAAGAACTAGCATTCATCTCTCACAAATCTAACTTCAAAAACATGTAAGAAAATACCTCCTTTAATTAAAGGACATGTGGGTGAAGTCTACCATGAAAACAAAAGGGTTAGAAAGCAGTTTCCCCTTGTATCACTCACCGTGTCGTAGGCGGTGAGCAGCTTGCGCGTCGGCTCTGAGAGGTTGACCAGAGGCTCCAGACACGGGTAGCCCTCCTTCAGCACCATGGTGGCCCCCATGGCGCCCTCGGGGCTCTGCAGCCTGGTGGCCAGGCTCTGGATGCACTGCTTGAGTTTGGCCACCATGGGGAGCCCACACTGCTCTTTGAAGCTGGCGGTGGTGCTCTGGATGGGCAAAAGAGAGAGAGACGAGGAAGAAGAGGAGGAGAGAGGAAAATAGTATTAGATCAGATGTACAGTTCCGGCTGTAAAACTAAGCTGGGAAAGGTCAGAAAGGGTGTTACACCCAACACACACACACACACACACACACACACACACACACACACACACACTTCCCATCCTATCCCCTGTCATCTGCTGTCTCCCTTGAGAATTAAATCAACATGGCAGTCATTGCCGCTTTTAATCCGGTGAAATCAGCCTTAGCTTAAGCGCATTTCGCAAAAGAGAAGACAATATGGCAAAAATGTGGAGCGGAAAAAAATCTTTTGAGCATTTAGAGTGTTTTTAAATGGCTGCAGGTGCGTCTGGATGCAAAACTGGGTTTGTTGGCGACTCCGACAGAGACAAAAGAGTCAAGTGTCAATCTGCTGAAATGGCGTTTTGGGTCATAATGAGGCTAAAACATCTATTTCTGCACATACGAGCACTAGAATGCAATTTGCCACCTGGCAGAGCCCCAACTGGACTAGCGATTATCACGCCCCACCTGTGTTGAAGTGTGAGTGTGTGTGTGTGTGTGTGTGTGTGTGTGTGTGTGTGCAGACATACAGCAAGCAATAGAGGCATGATGAATAATAACTGACTGTGGCAGATGAGCCCACAGCTGGACTCATGGCAGAGCGACAGGGACAGAGAGGAGGAGAGAGTTCAAGTCGGAGGGAAAGGACAATGAGATTGAAGCCGGCAGATTAAAAGCAGTTTGTGAATGAGTGAATGTGTTGGTGTCTAGGACTGAGAGTGTGTGTGTGTGTGTGTGTGTGTGTGTGTGGGTGTCTGACACAGTGATTGGGTGAGATTGTTTCAGCGTTAGGGTGATACATGAGATGATGGAGATTTATCTCCCGATAGAGATTTTGCTTTACCGTTTACACTGAGAAGGCTATTCAACCATTGTGGGAAATGTTGCATATGAATGGTCGAGGAGTGTTTTATGGCGATATTAGAACTGTCAGAGAATACCTTAATTTCTCAGATGACCGAATTCACCAAAACCAGCGATTCCCTCTTCTTTTTTTTGCATGCATAAATCTACACTACATGGCCAAAACTACGTAACCTGACCTGCCAGATGGTTTGTTATGCAGAACCATCTGAGAAAGTGTCATTGGAAACTGTTTGGAAGAGGGCAGATGACTGGATGAACCATCTGTCAATCAAACTCTTGCTGAAGCCAGTCAGGAGAAGAGCGGAAACATCTTTTCCATCGAGAAAAGCCTTCGGTGCCGTTCTTTGCTCTTCTTTCAATGAAGAAATACTCTCTAGTTCTGATATAACGGATGCTACTGCAGCATCTACGTTAACCTCTTTAGGAGCCGCCATTGTCCTTGTGTCGTCTCACACTCCTCAGCCACATCCGTTGCTGCCAGTAGCTCCTTACAGGACACTGATTGGTCCGTCGTCTGGCTTGCCGGACACAAACGCATTACTCGTAGCCTGACAAGATGGATTTTCATGTGATATGTGATCCTGTGACATCGCGAGAATCCAGCTGCCTGCAAAGGTAAAAAACTACATGGACACCCAAATATCACATCCATTGTGAATGTAGAGTTGGCTGTCCAGCCCGTTCCCATTCACAGGACGTCAAATATTGAGGCTTTGTCACGGCCGTCGATGTTTGATACCGCTGCACAAGGAACCCTTTAGCGCCGGTATGAGACGCATCAGGCGTTCCATTAACTATAATGCAAACCCATCCGCGTTAACATTAAAAGTGCTGTGGTGACTTAGTTTAAAGAGTGAAAAGAAACACAGGGCAGGCGGAAGGGGAGGTGGATGGGTCCAACAAACATAGGACTTTCATCTAGGAGACCGCTGTTTGTGTCCTGTACATTACGATTCACTTTCACATTACAATCAGATGTTCGTTTGTGTCCCGTGTTCATGGTTTTGTTGCCTAATCCTAAAGTGACGCCAAAGGGCACGACTAAGAAGTGGTATGTGACGAGTTGGGCAATCTTATTACAAAACCATGGTTGTTAAAGGAATAATTTGACATTTAGGCAGTGGTGGAAGACATATTCAGATCCTTTACTTTAGTAAAAGTATGTAAGTATTATCAGCAAAATGCACTTTAAGTATGAAAAGTACTCATTGTGCAGTAAAATGTTCCCTGTCAGTCATGAGAGTGGTGTCTATCAATCCTCCCCTCTTGGCTGCAGGGAGTTGCTCCCATTCAGCCTCATAAGCATTAGTGAGTTTGGGTACCGATGTTTTGTGATAATAATGTCTGGCTCACAGTCGGCATTCCAGCTCATCCTAAAGGTGTTGGATGGGATTGAGGTCAACCAGTCAAGTTCTTCAACACCAAACTGGGAAAGCCATTTCTTCATTTGCGCATGAGAGGGATTATCATGTTGAAACAGGAAAGGAAGGGGTGTCCACAAACTTTGTAGTGTTCATTTATATAATAATATAAACCTCGAAAAACAGATATAGAGAGAAAAGAGGATTCTATTCACAACGCCCACCCTTACACTGTTTGTATTCAGCGATAAGCTGGTGGGTGCTGTGAGACCAGGTTCTATTTTTGCTGGTATTTATAGAAGCTTTATAATCCTCCTCCACTCTTCTTACTGACCCTTCTTTTGTCGCTGGCTTTCCTCCTCCTCCTCCTCCTCCCTTCTCTCTCTCTCTCTCATTCACCCAACAGAGAAGTCTGATTTCAGCACCGTCATTGCTACTCAGATTCACCTTCATAACCAGACGTCTTCATCAACAACCGCCTAAAAGTAGCTGAGTGACACCTGATCTGCAGTGACTCAGCTGTTGGGATTTTATTTCAACTTGCCTAGCTGGGGTTGGCCACACAAGTCAATTAAAGAGAAAGTATGTTTTTCTACTTTGTTCACCTACACAGAAAAAAACATTTGAGTGCCTCGATGTTGAGATTTCTGCCTCCACCCCCTGAACAACTTGGTGCCTGAGACAAGATTTTAGCTGGTGTCCTTGCATTGCAGCCAATTCCACCACCAATAATTGTGTTCATGCACTCACACAGAAACTACTCAGCTTTATTTCTTTGAAATGAAGCTATGCAGATCACACTTAAAGATATCATGTGTAGGATTTGGCGGTATCTAGCGGTGAGGTTGCAGACTGCAACCAAATGAAACTTCTCCCGTGTGCCAAGTGTGTAGGAAAACTACGTTGGCCGACGCGAAAACGTGAAAACGCTATCTAGAGCCAGTGTATTTTTTGTTCAGGTGATTATACACTAAAGAAAACATACTTAGTAATATTATATTACATTTCTGCCAATAGATCCTCCTAAATGTTACACACTGTTCCTTTCAAAAGTGTATTTCTCAAAATGATGTCACTCTGTTTAAACGGTAAAACGGCTAAACTATTCATTCATCACATTACCTCTGTAACAGTCTTTTCAAAATAAACTTCCGTCTTGACAGGAAACAACTTGGTTTGGTTTTGGAGACAAAACTACTTGATTAGGTTTAGGAAAAGATCATGGTTTGGGTTAAAATAACTACAGAAGTGGTGTTAATTAAGTATGGAAGTTATGTGACAAATAAATCAATGGTGACTTCTGGTTTTTCACAGGGTACGAACACTGGACTCCTGGGCAAAAAGCCTGTTTTTTTCATGGCCTTTTCGCTCTTTATACTTCCTGGTTCAAGATTACTTAGATTAATCATGCATTAATTTGCAGTGCATTACTTTTTGTAGGTTTACTGTAGCTACGAACGGTGTATGAGAACAGCCTGGCCTGGCTCTGGGAATTATGTATTTGATAATGAAACATGAAAAACTCTCTAAACATTTCTTTCCAGGGACAAAGTGCTGGTTACTCTGGATAATCCAAAATCCTCACTGAACAGTTTCTTGAATTTCTTCCAAAAAATATTCCAAATGGAACCAGTTAAGAAGGTGGTCTGGGGATTATCCAGCGTGGCCAGAACAGCCTGTGCAAACAGCTAATTTACAGGCTGTATGGACATTATCTGTTCCTGTTTGTGTGTTTGTGTTCATGTGGCAGCTCAGACTCTGACTGAACTGCTACGTCCCTCCAGTCTCTCTCCTTTTACATCTTGCTTCGTCAGATATAATCCTCATGAATGAAATCAAACCATTCTGAGGTAGAAAAAACCTCCCAGTCACAAGGTAGGAGCTGCAATCAGTTTTTGGCAGGTGAAAACTGTATTTAGGGCTTGAACAGGAATCCTGTAGATTCCTGTTCGCATCTACAGGAACTAAACCAAAATGTTGGACATATGTTGACCAGACATGAGGCTGCAGCAGGTGGGGATGGGGGGGTGCAGCTGTCTCAATTGTCTGGGGGAGCAAGGATACCAGAGGAGTAAGTGTTATATTTATGATTTGGTTAAACTGACTTTATATAAAGTCTAATGGAAGTGAAACGATGACCTTCATCAACACCTTGACCATTTGCTCTCACCTGAGCATCCTCCCGCATGTCCGTAGCCTCTTTGATGGGGGCACTAGCCGGTTTGAAAGTCTCATCCACCACCTTGATGCCGGTGTGCCTCAGCGTGACGTACTCCCGCCCTCGCCTCCCCACTCTCCTCACCGACAGACCTCGCCGCTGGGCCTTCCCGCCTCCTGGCCGGTTGGTGATCGCCACGTGGACAAACAGGCTGGTGTGGGGTAAGGGATCTCCCGCCAGGCCCAGCAGGGGCACGTTGCGGTAGCCGGGCTGAAGGCACTCGAAGGCCACGCTGTACTGGCCGATGAAGTCGTCTCCGATGTAGTCGTCGTCTAACACCACGAAGCGCAGCAAGGCCAGCTCCGGCATGTTCACCTGGAGACAGAGAGTGAACAATGAACCCATTCATGCGGCTGAGCACCAGAACAGAAATAGAACAACCAGACATTTCACAATGTTCTCACAAACACTGACACGGGTCAACTCGGCTGCTTCTGAAGGCTTATTCAATTTAAACTAATCTGATTTTGACCCTCGTTACTGATTCTTGTTCTTATCCACGGCTGGTTCTGATTTTCGTCACAAGAAAAGAAACTAAACTTTGTTTAAAAAAAACACACATATTTTGTGTTGTAAAATGGGAAATAAATGAACTATGAACCTAAAGATCAAATAAAATATACTGTGGCTTATAGTATTGAGACCCCTTCACTTCTTCCACAATTTATTGTGTTGTAGATGAAATCTTAAATCAATAAAAGTGTTATTTTCATCTATTTTAAAATGGTGTAATTGTATATTTCTGCATACTGGGGTCCCTAAACAGTCTTGGAATTACATAAATTGGGTATCACTGTAAAGCTGAGACTCTTGTGGATCCAATGAGCCCAACTGTATTCATGTGTGATGATGTTGGTCCCCATAGGAGACATTTCATTGTAGCGAGACCATTTTTTTAAAACTTGACCTTACTGTATAAAATGACCTGTGATGACCTCTAGGATAATCACACCCTCATTAAACTGTACACCCACAAACTACAGACCTACAGCATTCAGAGGATGGATGGCTTTCCTAGCTAGATTGACAATAAGGGGGTTTCTGAGCAGTTTACACAACAGAAGTGCTCGCCATCTAATCACCAAAAAATGCAATTGTTGCAGAAATCTCCAAATGTCAAAAGTTTTTGATTCCAAACCACAGCATGGCTTTTTCTGTGGTATTCCTCAAGGTCTTGGTGTCTTAATGTGGTATTTTGAAGGGATTATTGATCATTTTTATCATTCTCGAGTGGAAAACATAGTTAAATTTAGCACCAAATCTGTGTAACAAATGGTATCAACACCAAAAATTGCTGCAGCATCTTATGAGACATAATAGAGCATGGGGATGGACATCATATACTTCTATCATA
This sequence comes from Sebastes umbrosus, assembly GCF_015220745.1. Lineage (NCBI taxonomy): Eukaryota > Metazoa > Chordata > Actinopteri > Perciformes > Sebastidae > Sebastes > Sebastes umbrosus. The sequence goes on from NC_051281.1 coordinate 5,796,176, forward strand.
ATGTTCTAAACCCTTATACACTTTTAAAATGTATTTATACAAATACAACTTGACACACAGTGCTGAGCTGCATCTCAAATGAATCTTCAGGTTCCCAGCTTTCAGATGATGTACACCACTTCTATGTGACATCTACTGTTGACCTGCTATCTCCCCCTAAAGACCCCCTGTACCCCCTAAAAAAGGACAAAACGTGTCTATTGTGGGTCTCAGAGGGTTAATTCAATCTTCTTGGGTCTCTACAAGTTTTGCACACCTGGATTTGAGAGGTTTATCCCATTCGTCCTGATCGTGTGATATGATCGAAAGCCCCAGAACAGCTACTAAATGAACCGTGAGATTGTTTTTCTCCACTGCTGTTTCCAAAGTCAAAAATAAACCCTCCACGCAAATATACTATATATATATATAAACACACACACACGCTGGCAGAGCCCCAGCGTTCCGAACCAATTACCAATTCCTCGGAACATCAAACGCGTTATTTACATCTACAGTAAATTGCATTCGCCAGAAGGAACAAACTCGTTCGTTTGATTATCGAGGCTTTTAAAAGTTTAATGCTTTGTCACCTGAGGAGAGACGGCGTTTAAATGTATCTGTACATTATTCATTATCGCTGCTCTTGATTTAGAATCGACTCTTATCAGGAGGAAAAGATGCACTTCATTAAATGTTTACAACAGTAAAAGAAGTGATCAATTAGTCACAGTATTCAGCTTGAGAAGTTCAAACACCGTTTCCCTGTTATTAAGAGTCACTCATAAAGCTGTTCAGGCGAAGCATTAATGTTAATTACACGGTACAATGAAAGGAACATCCTGGTGCTGCTGCTGCAGAGGGGAAAACGCTGGGTGAATTATTACACTTGAAATCAGGACTTTAATAGCTAATAAGGCCGTAAACACCCGTACATGTGAGTACAGACTGTCAACACGCGCACACACACACACACGCATAGTAAGTGGGAGGACAAATGATGCAGTGTGCCTCTGCATATTCATTCTGTGCACAGGAACAGAGAGTAAACACACTTCATAATAAAACATTATCAGCTAATGGCTGTTTTTCTCTTCACAAAGTCACAAAAACACACACACACACACACACACACACAGAGGATGTATACCGGTGTCGCGTCTACAGCAGAAAACAGTATGAATCTATCATTTCCCACAGAGAATGAGAATAAACTTGCCCCAAGCCTCCGTTTGTACGTGTGCGTGTGTGTGTGTGAGTGTGTTATAACACCATATGAAGTCTTCTGGGCTCTGAAGAAGGAAATAAACTCAAGCAGCACAGTTGATTTCCTCACGAATATTGAGATTACAGTTGGTCTGAATGTGTGTGTGTGTGTTTGTGTGTGTGTCCAGTCACATCTTTTCTAAATTTCAATTTTGTTGTAAATATTCTGGACCACAGCAGTAGAGACGCCCCTTTGTTTCACCCAGAGGTAAAAGCACACTTGTGGAGCCCCCAAAAACAAAAACCGCAGGGTTGTTATTTATGCGGTTCAAGCTTTATATTCATGAAAGTCGGTAGCTGTGTCCCAAATTCAGGGTCCACTGTCTCTGAAGGACATCATGTCCCACAAAGATGGACGACTGATCCTCCTCCCAAAACGAGAGACTGTGTAGCCTCAGAAAAGCTGGAACTAATGCAGCGTTACATTATGTTCTACAGGCACAGCGGGAACACATTCATGTAAATGTTTATTTCTTTTTAGTTGTTTATGAATTATCTATAAAACTATTTTACTATTGCATCTGAGGATGAATGTCATAATTTCCATGAGTAAGTGAGGACTAACAGAGTTACAGCAGTTTATGTTAAAGGGTCCATCTGCGTTCTTTTCCGTTTTTTTTTTTCTCATTTTTGTGAATGTAGTCTGGTGGCTTTGAAGAGAGCGATATAACGGCTTCAGTTCCCCGTCGTAAAAGCATGCCTGACTGCGAGGTAAAACGCTTGTGGACGGGAGCAGCAGAAAAACGCTATATTTAGAATATTTTCACCACTTTATCTCGCCGTCAGACAGCTCTTTACGACGGGGAACTGAAGCTGTTATATTGCTCTCTTCAAAGCCACCAGACTCCATTCACAAAAACAGTAATTTTACCTCGCAGAACACAGGAGTTGCATGTAGAACGTCATCATGCAGAAACCTACGTCAGGTCACGTGGGAAAATAGCATTTTGAAGCTAAAACATAAGTACAAAATTTTAATGTACGGAGAATGATATAAAAACCTAAAAAAATATATATATAATAATGGATTTTTCACTAATGTGTGTCTCATTTGCGGTGCGAACTTCTTTAAGTTTAGGCAACAAGACTACAACTTCTTTAGGTTTAGGCAAGAAGACTACAACTTCTTTAGGTTTAGGCAATACAACTTCAATTTCTTTAAGTTTAGGCAAAAAAAAAACAATCAGTTAAGTTTAGGGTTAAGTTAACTACGAACACAAAGACAACTACACATTGTTGGTTTCACACAGGATGCAAACTCTGGTCTCCTGGGTGAAAACCTTGTGTTTTGTGTCCCATGCATCGTCCCCGACCCTTATAGATAGTTCACACTGTCTATACTACAGCACCTGACTTACACTTCTGCTTCTGTCATAATTATTACGGTCGCTAGAGGTCACTGTCGTGTTCTTTTATACCTTCTTTCGGTCATCTACCATGTGAATAGATGACAAAACCTACTAGTGGGTGTAGTAGGCCCCTACTGACCCACATCTATGGTGCTTATAGCGACTGATAACGCCTATTTAATGGCCTGACAACAGTCTAATCGGCTGCTCTCAGAGGAAAAATGGTTTGAGACCCCTGATCTAAATACTTCTTCCACCATTGTGGACATTGTTGCACCATTAAACAATTGAGCAGTCATCCTCAGAAACTACTAAAACTAAACTAAACTAAAAAAATGACTGCATGTCTCAGCTGTATTTTCAGGAAAAGTCTTTGGAAAAGGACAGGCCAAGTCGACCTGAAGTGCAAACTTCAGAGGGAATCAGAATTGGGACACAGTCGGGGGGAGGCTTAAGGTCTTATACCGAGGAGGAAATAAAATCAGACAGACACACACAGGGGCCGTGTTCATAATGTTTTACAAATGTGTGAGTGTAGCATGAAGGAGAAGCTGGTGGTGATGGATGATGTAGCAGAGAACATGTCACACTGACTGAACGAGGACCAGGCTGCCCCCCTTAGGCTTCGACTGCACTATTATAAAGAATATATCCCTGTGTGTGTGTGTGTGTGTGTGTTAATGTGTCTCCACTCCCATAAGCTGTGAGTGAGGGCTGAGTGGTGACTGGGGAGAAAAAAGTTTCATGCATGGGCAAACCAGACAGACAGCTCCACTAGACTGTGTGCTGTAAGTGTGTGTGTGTGTGTGTGTGTGTGTGTGTGTGAGAGAGAGCCGAATGATGACTTCAATCCAATCCAATTCTCAATTTTTCAGCAACAAGCCCACGGCTGAGCAGAAAAGCTCTGTGACAGTTAATTCAATCAGTTTCAAACCTCTGAAAAGACGAAATGAGGCAGAGGACACCAAATCTCCTCTCTTACATTACCCTTACATCTGGAGTTGTTACGCAACAGTCAAGTCACACTTCAGTATGATAGACGACACTGTGCTCACGGCTCCATACACTCACTAAAAACTAATCATGGCTGTGGATCATTTCTTATTTCATCCTTCAAATGCATTAAATATGAATAAATTTGCCTTTTCAAACTCAACCAAATAGTTTCTCTAATAGAGTTTTATGCAAAATACATATAACAGAATATTTTCAATGACAACAAAATATTGTTTGCATGTGGATCCTTATTTACTGTCTTCATTAAGATAAACAGTGAATGTGTGAACTGGGCAGTGAGTACTATTTTCCAAGAACCACAGCTGGTCATAAAAGAAACATCTTCAGTAATTGATTTCTGGACAAAAACATGAACTTTAAAAGAAAATGAGGTTGTAAACAGGAAGCAGTTGAGACCAGTGACAGTTCAAAATGTTAATGTATTGTAATTTAAGTACACCGTCTGGCATTTAGAAGAGTACTCCGCCAATTTAACTTTGCACTCCTGTAACATTATCGGACTCATTTTGTCCGTATGGCTTATTTTACTTAGTTATGTGCCCAGATTTGATTTGTTTTGTTGTGTTCGGCTTGCTTTGTTACTTCATCCTCATTGTTGTTGTTGGGTTTTTTTTATCATCATGTTTTTTATCTATTGGAAAAACTTGAATCATCAATCATGAACAGTTAAAAAGAAAAGATAAAGATTGATGCAGCAGAACCAGGGATATTGTCTTTTTATTCCACATATTCTTCTTTTCCTTGTCAAAACCTGCCGCCTACATTACCCACAATGCAACTTGACTACCGACAGTTTGGTCGGGGTATAGAAAGAGCACAGGAGTAGAAAGGTCACTGAACCTCTGTAAGACCATTGACCTCTAATAGTTAAGGTTAGGCACTGACCATGAATAGTTAAGGTTAGGTTTCTACCTCTAATAGTTAAGGTTAGGTATTGACCTCTAATAGTTAAGGTTAGGCACTGACCATGAATAGTTAAGGTTAGGTATCTACCTCTAATAGTTAAGGTTAGGTATTGACCTCTAATAGTTAAGGTTAGGCATTGACCTGGAATAGTTAAGGTTAGGCATTGACTTTGAATAGTTACGGTTAGGCATTGACCTCGAATAGTTAAGGTTAGGCATTGACCTGGAATAGTTAAGGTTAGGTTTCTACCTCTAATAGTTAAGGTTAGGTATTGACCTCTAATAGTTAAGGTTAGGCATTGACCTGGAATAGTTAAGGTTAGGCATTGACTTTGAATAGTTACGGTTAGGCATTGACCTCGAATAGTTAAGGTTAGGATAAGTTGTCGGGCAGCGAGTCCCGCAAGAGTTTTTTCAGATCTCACATCAGATTTCGTTATTTGTGAGCTCCCTTCTAGACACGACCCCATCCTGCTACATTGATTTGAATGGAAATGTCCGATCTACTCCTAATTCCATTTCTATGGGCCGGATATTCGGGTGAGTTATGATCGTAGTAGTTATGCTAATGTAGCCTGAAGCCTTTAGCCTGCAGCAGAGATGAGGAGCGGTCTGAAGAGGTCTGGTAAGCTCCCTTCTTTCAACTCCACAACTCCAGATTTGTTTCATTTTCAAACTTGTTGTCTTCAACCAACGCTCAGACTTCTCACAGCTCCCTCTGTTGCCACGTAAAGGCTTTATACAACTTTTTTCCCACATATGCGGTAATACTACTAAGACCTGTAAACAGATTTTGATGTGTAAAAATCTGTGGAGTTCCCCTTTAATACACTGCATGTCAACCAAAACAATAATAGTACCCTCTGGGAGACATCAATTATGATCCCATTTTCAGTTCCCTGATGCACATCATCACATTTTTAATATACTGTCACGCCCTTATTACTCACAGTTAATATGTGTTTTATGAGTGCAGACAGCTGAGACAGTGGTAGTCTGCACTCTCAGTGTTTATGTGTGTTCAGGACGTGTGTGCTGCTGATGTGGCTGCCCAGTGTCTGAGCTTGGCCGCTGTGTCAAAGCCTGTAGGACAAATGATTAAAACATATGAGAGCATGCTTCAACAGGCTGATACGCTCACTTAACTGAACAGCATGACCTCGACTGTGCCTCAACTGCTGCCCTCCAGTTCCCCCACTAGGCTTTTGGTAACAATCCACAAGGCCAATGAGACGGGCAGAGCCAAAGACTTAAAGCTGGGCAGACGCTGTCCGTTTTTATTCATCTTGTACGCTGTAGTACAAGGCCAGAACCAGCACACTGAACACTAGCATGGAGCCGCCGGTCAGTTTTTGTCCTGTGACAATTCCTATTAATTTATTCAAACAAAACAACCACATCCTCAATAATGATGACAGAAAGGGAGAAAGGCAGCGTTACTTTAAAGGGATAGTTTGGGTGTTTTGAAGTGGGGTTGTATGAGGTACTTATCCATAGTCAGACTGGGGGCGTGCCGATCATCATCTACTGTACGTAATACACTGACTATGGAGAAGTACCTCATACAACCCCACTTCAAAAACACCCGAACTATCCCTTAAAGTAACGCTGCCTTTCTCCCTTTCTGTCATCATTATTGAGGACGCGACTGCAGAAAGTAAGAAAAAAAAAATTAAAATATGGAGCCGCAGATGGCTGGAAGATGCAGACAATATGGTCTCTTCTGCAAGTGAAGTTCAGTTTTATGTCACAGCAGCTTCAGCACATTTAACCACAACATGTAAAATACAACTCCGGTAATATCAAAACAAACTCATCACAGTTTTACAACAGATCTTTTGACAGCAGCCATGTGGGAAATTGGACCGTGGAACTGCTCAGACTGTAAGACAGCTGAGCAGAAATTCTGACGTGCCAGAAATCCAACCGATGGCAATTAATCAGGCGTCGTGACCTCAAACTGAATGCCCGATTGTAAAATTAGTCGACGGTGACCAATTCGGGGGCTAAAATCAGGCAGTGTCTGCCCGGCTTGAAAGTCTCCTCCTCATCATCTCCCTGCTCCTCACCGCTTTCTCATTTGAAACCCTTTTATTTCCTCTCATCACTAATATTACTCAAGTATGCAACAAGGTGACAAGCATCACAACACTGGGGCAGGTTAAGGTATGAGCGTGATGTCACATCCAATTCGTTTGGTGTCAAATGTGCATTCAGATTTCCCTTTATGTCTGCTAAAGATCCTGTATAATTACAGTCAAATATCCTTTTGCATTACAGGTATTACACAACTCGTTTGCAGCCTTTGGGAAGGTACATTATGTCGTCACACACACACACACACACACACACACTGTGTTGCCACAGAGAACACGCCATATCAGTTGTGACAGCTTGTCATTACGGCTCAGCCACACTGATACAGGACTCTGTCGGTGAGCGGCGAAAAAGCCAAATCAGCAACGCAGCAGCCATCAAATCACGTCTCCTGTAATAAATTCACTGCAGACAGAAGTGTATTCATGGGACCTAATTTAAATCTTGATGGCCTTGACCCACCTCCCCTCAATTAAGTACTCTGGGCTCTGTTTTCATGCAGGTGCAAAGCCGACAGAAGAGCAGACGCAGACCTCTCCAAAATCACATAAGCCTCTTTTATGTTGTTGACATTTCCCCTCTTTCGCTTTCCCATAAATCTTTAATCTAGAGTACACTTTTAAATGCACATTAAAATACAATTTCATGCAATAAAAGCAAAGTCGGTACTTAATGGATGATTCTGAACTATAACGTCATACATAAGATGATTTAGAGACGCCACCAACTACAGTAATTTGCTTAATTATCACCTCAGAATGTCTCCTGAGACCTCGGGACATTTATTTTTTCTTTTGAGAAAAACACAAATAACAGTGTTCTCTAGAAAATTAAAATAATATTTTGGCACCTGTAAACAGGATTATTATGGGGAGCTGTCATGCAGTTATGTAAATGGCTTAAACAGGCTATTGCTTTTCTCAGTTTTTGCTGTATGGACATTATTGTGTGCATGTTAATAACCCAAATATAACTAACTTAAAGGGGAAATATCATGAAAGACTCACTTTTCCAGTGCCTGTGCCTTCCAACCAACAAACTGTGATATACGACAGTCTAGTCAGTTTTTTGTTGACTGCCTAGATCAGAAAACATATCAGATTTTCCCCTTCCTATGTCATATATGGCACATTTCCAGTTCAGTTCAGTTCAGTTCAGTTCTTTACACATTAAAACGGTTATTTTTGCGTTTCCATTAGCAAAAGTTGTGGATAGCATCAATAGAACCAGTCTATTTTTGGTACCACCTTATGAGTTTCCAAGCTAACTAGAAGGTGGAGTTAAAACACTGCAGACCACTGATTGGTCAGAGAGAATCCTCACTAACGCAACCCGGGACATCCTGCACAAACCCGCCATTTTGAAATAGCCAAGCTACCGTCAATAGCGACCACAATTTGACAGCCTGCAAAATTACTACGCCAAACAATTGACGAAGTGCAGACGTTCCTCTGTTTGGTAGCCGCTGAAATGGTTCAGCAAGTGTCGCGTTGAAGATGATGTCACGGCAGTTTCTCGTGCAGCTTGTCGCTACAGCAATCAGTTGAAAATCCAGCCTACACTGATGAGTTACTATCTGCAGTGGAAACATGGCTATACTGGCTCATTATAATATACCGCACACAGCATGAGAACTACCTTTGCAAAGGTGCTCCATATTTTTCTCGCAAACCAATCAGAGCAGATTTGGCTTTAAAGAGACGGACGCTAAAACAGAGTGTTTCAGACAGAGAGTGAATACAGGTATATTCAGACAGACAGTATGAGATAAAATAATGTGTTTTTTGAGCATTAAAGCATGTAAACATGTTCTAGTAGAAACCCAAAATACAACCTGAAAATGAGCATTATATATCCCCTTTAATGCAACCTAGTTAGTAACCTTACTAACTGTAAAGATTGAGAGCATATGAGGATTTCAGTGTCTAATAAAACTTTTTTTTGCCCTTTTAAGTTGATTTGGAACGCTGTATTTTCATATTTTAGGTTATGTAATGTATAATAACATTAAGGGGAGCTGTATGGTGCCGGCCTACAGTCTCCTCCCGGCCCATTAGGAAAATGTTTGCTTCTTTTAAAGAGGATGAGAGGTATTAAAGTGGCTCGCCACTACTGAAGCCTAACCCAAATCCACCAACCAATGATAAATTCCTCCTGATAACCATGTATTAAGGCTGAGTCATGCCCTACTGTGAGGTGCCATACTTGCACTCACCAAAACTGCAAAAATGAGTCGACAACACTCACCTGCACTTGAAGCCAAAGCTTGAGCATTTGCACAGTTTCACAAATTCAGAAAATTGCATTATTTATTATTTAAAATAAACTCACATATAAACAAACAGACCTGCATCTTTCCCGTTGAACAGAAACTCATGGCAGTGTATGCAGCTGTACCAGGCCTTACCTGAAACTCAAAGGTCTCGTCAAAGAGTGGGTCGTCCTGGTTCTGAGCAGCGGTGCGTGTCCGCTGTTCAGCGCAGTCAGCTGGTACGCCGTGCAGCTCCAGGACCACGTACGGGTCAATGACTTCTCCCTTAGCCCCTGACCCCTGAGGCTTGGGCAGGTTATGAGCACTGATCACCTGCACAGAAGAACACAAAGCAGTTGATGTTATGATTCAGTTGATATTTGAGTGCAAAAACAAGGAATATTGCAGGGAAATGTAACTGAATGTTACAAAACCCAACAGAAATATGAATATAGTGTCTTCACCTTAATCCGTAGAGTTTGAGCTGGCACTCCTGGCACACAGCCCTGCGTGTGAGCACTGAAATACGACACCTCATCCCTCATTACAGCCGGTCGGAGAACATAACCACACCCTCCGTTCTGTGAGAAGCGACCTCTGTGAAGGTCAAGCATGGCACCGGGGGTCTGCTGGTTCAAGGCCACGAGCTGGACCCCTCCTTTCCAGTATCCCTGTGGGTTGGGGTTACTGGAGTCCAGACGCACTGAGCTGGGTCGTACCCTGGTCAGGATGCGCTTGGTGAACATTACAAGGTCCTCTGGGCTCTCGGTGGTCAGGCGCCCGGCCTCTCCTTCGCCCAGGGAGCACAGCGTCCAATAAGGCGGCTCAGGAGGCAGCGGCGTGCTGGGCGAGGAGGGGCTGCTGGGCGGCGACTGCTGCTGAGCGTGTTTGTGACTGGCTCTCTGGGCGTAGAAGTTGCGGCTGCCCGTGCGAGCAATCGCCACCAGGTCGGACAGATCTTTGTGGAGGCGCAGCTTCCTGGGTTGAGAGGGTGGCGGCACCACCAAGACCACGCCTAGTTCTTCCTCGCCAGGGATGGTCATTCGCCGTCCTGCCAGAGGCCCCCCTCCTCCTATCTCCTCATCCTCCTCAGATACCTCCCCATCAGAGCCGTTCTGCTCCGGAGGGAGCTTCTTCCCCACTAATAGGATGCGTCCCTTCAGCTGCTCAGGGGAGGGTAAGGTGGTGACTCGCCCCGCCAGGTTGACATGGAGGGCCTCTGGGGTGTAAAGACGGGAGCCAAACACTTTCTTTAAATGCTGAGCCATGGTACGCTGCTGGCCGGGAGAGCAACGCTGGCACAAGTACACCAAGAGCGGGTACTGAGAGGTCAGGAAGGCGTACTTGTTGACTACCTCCAGAGCAGAGCGGATAGTGACGGGCGCATGGTGGTGGTGGTGATGGTGGTGGTGATGATGGTGGCGGGGGATATCTGGCCCATAGTCGACCCCGAGGAGAGGCTCCCCCTCTGGGCCGTCAGTCACTCCCAGCTCCACGCATCGACAGCCGGTCTGCAGCGCCTTGATCAACCCGCCGAGGTCGGCTCTGCCGTGGACCTGGTCATCCAGCAGGTAGGAGCGGTACGAGGTGCTGAGGAACAAAATCAACACCATATTACTCACAACACTGATCCAAATAATATCCTGCTTCTAGATGAGGTTTTATAGTATTAATGACATTTAGTGACAGCTGTAAATATCTTATGAAATGTCAGAGAAGAGGACAAATTATAGACTGACACACAAAATAAACAACTTATAAATAATCACTAAACTAATAATCAAATTTAAAGACACATTTCAGCCCAAAATGAAAAATTGAATACTGTCCAAATAATTAAAGCAGTGTGGTACTGTCTCAAAAAATACATATGTATGATGTAATACTGGCACAATATGCCCAATTTAATGTGCATATTTTTTCTCAAATGTTTGTTTTGGTAGCATGCAGGGCGCGGTGAGTAAGCAGAACCATCTGGCAGATGAGCGGACA